>NC_041386.1:349709673-349732530 GCF_002162155.2 Triticum dicoccoides
AAGGAGGGGCACAGAGAACGGGGCGGCACCCTCTAGTCACCACCTCTAGAGCAAGCATGAAGCCCCCGCTTGAGCACCGGTGGAGTCATCCACCAAATCTCAGCTAGAAGACTGCTGGAGGGGAGGCGAAGGCGCCAAGAGAACATCCCTCCCCGACCATGACCGTAGGACGCTAGTGATGATGATGCTAGGGAGGGAGGGGAAGAACGGAAAGACGAGGGGCAGGTCACCGGTCGGAGGTGAAGGCAGCCACGCCATCGTACTCCGACCTGACCTCCCGCCACCCGCCTTCTCCATCTTCCCTCATTTTCTCCTCACGGCCGTTGCTCCTGAGAAGCTCCGACCTCACGGTCCGGCACCCTCTGCGGGGTGACGGCGAGCAACCAAGATGGCCAGGGGGCTCGAAGCACACTGCCTCCCACCATGGCAGGCAGGAAGGCGCGCCTCTCATCGACATCAAGACCAAGACCTCCGGGAGGGGCAGTGCTAGGATTAACAATGATCTCCAGCCTGGCCTCCTGGGCAAGCCCCGAAGATGCCGAGAGATCCACCACGGCAAGGACCAGGCTCACTCCTCGAGCACCAGCACAACATTTGGCAACACCAGCCTCGACCAAGAGCTCGGGGCCTGGCCCCAGGCTCTTCTCTTCAGCATAACCAACGAGGAACAGAAGGCAGAGGAAGGAGACGCACATGGATGGATGACTCCGCCCTCCCTTCGCCCCTCCTTTTATAGGCGGTGCGGGGAGGGGCGCAGCTCCCGTAACGGGCGGCCACCAGACTCCTCCACCAATTCAAGAAGATCGGGCCCTCGTGTTGATAATCTCCCGCACCACGCGCCTCCGTTACCTACCCCACGCGATGCATGCCGCATACGTGGCTAAGGATAAGGGCGTGATGGGAAGAGTGAATTGGTAGTTTCCACCCCGTGCGTTAAAGTCATTCACGGGACATTACCAGGGCGGCTCCACCACTATTGGCTTTGCTCAATGCGCTGGGAAACCAGAAACTGGCCTAGGCCCAAGTTTAATGAAGAAGCAAAGAAGACCTCAAGAGGCCAGCCCCTTCAAACACCCTCGCATGTGCACTTATTAGGCCCTACCCCAGTGACGCTTGGCAGCGCGTCCGGGGCAGGACCGAGGGCTTTTGTCGGGGCAACAAACCCTGGGTCTGTTGCCCAGACTGTGCACAGGCACGGGAGCAAGAGTACAACACCAACCAAAGTTAGAGTGCAAGAGACCAAGGGCTTCAAGAAGCCAACATGTAGATCAAGAGGACCAAGATCAAACCAGAGAAGCAAGATGCCATCAGAAGAAAAGCCTCCCTTGCCGGGCAGGCGAGCCCGGCAAGGACGGGGCCACCAGCAGAAGAAGACGTCGAAGATGTCCCGGTAGGTCCTGCCGGGACTCGCGAAGGCTAAACCACCTCACCCAACCACTCTACCACGATCCACGTCGTCAATCAGTGCGGTGTCAAGCCGCAAGGTGACTAAGTGGCAGCCATTCGCCACATGGCAGCCTCTTTATATAGGGAATACATACAGATGACACCCGTCCTATGACGTGCCAAGAAAGTTGGACTGGAGCTGGCGTGATAGCCTGGCAAGGCTTGCTGGGCACCCAATGACGTGACATTGAGCGATGCATTTGATGATCCTTGTCAGCCAACAAAGTTAGGTATGATAGCACTGTTTGCCATCTTATCAGTGCATAATGACTACTTTGCCATTGTGGTGACCCCTTAATCTATAAAAGGAGGCCCATGGCAACCGTAGAACGTGTTAGAGGGTTGGATATCTCACACCCCCATACGCGCATAGCCACAGCCGCCCTTCCCAGGCAAGTGTCCTACGCTCCACTACCACCATTCCGCCATCGATCAAACAAAGAAGGAGTTGGGTTTTACACCTCACGGCGGGCCAAACCTGGGTAAATTACCTATGTGATCCCTGTCGCACTACCCCATGCTTGTTTTCTCTTTGTGCAACACGACGTCCCCTCTATCGAACCAGCGAATACTTCGATATTTGGCTTACACCCCAACGCTAGGATTCTAGTATCCAAAGGGCTTTGAGTTTGATCTAGTTGGATTCTAAGATGTTGATTATGCTGGTGACAAGGTGGATCGCAAGTGTACATCAGGCACATTCAATTTCCTTGGAATATCTCCTATTTGTTGGTCTTCAAAGAGGCAGAACTGTGTGTCACTCTCCACTACAGAAGCTGAATATATTGCTGCTGGATCTTATTGCGCTCAACTTCATTTGATGAATAAAACTCTCAAGGACTATGGCATCAACAACAAGATGGTGCCCATGTACTACGACAACAAAAGAGCCATCAATATTGCTCACAATCCAGTTTAGCACTCGAAGACAAAGCATATTCAGATCCGTCATCATTTTCTTAGACACCAAGTGTTGAAGGAAGACATTGATATCATTTACGACAACACTAACGAGCAATTGGCATATATCTTCACAAAGCCCTTGGATGCGAAGAGATTTTGCAACCTGCGGTGTGGGCTAAATATCTTAGAATACTCAAATGTCTTGTGAATGGAGACACATCCTAATGCTTATGCATGTTGATGACTTTGGTGCGCAACACAAGAAGTAACGTATGTCTTCAATTCATGAAGACATACACTCTAAGCGTGAAGACATTAATGTGGAAATTGACACCGGAGCGCCATGATAATTGTGCATCTTGTTTGGGTCTAATACTTCCTATACGGTGGGAAACGCCACCACCAATCTTTCTTGAAGATTTTAGTTTGGCGTCACACTACATTCTTCATAATTGATTTTTCTTCTACATTTGATTTGTCCTATGATTTATCTTCACACACACACACACACACATATATATATATATGTGTGTGTGTGGGTGGGTGGGTGGGTGTGTTCTGTCCTCTACAACATTCACTTATAGCTATGTCTTCAAGTTGCCTTTTCTGAAATAAGTGAATGTGATCGGACCCTTACCCCATCTATTCTTATCTCTCCTACTCTCTCTAAATCTTCATATGCATTCTATTTGACACGTGTCGATTGTCTTCATTGTGTCCTTGTCAGTCAAAGGTTTTGAGAGAAACATTTAAAACACATTTATTATTCTTATACTTTATGCCGGAATCCGGAGAAGTTGGAACGATCGCCCGCCTTACTAGCTATGTGTGGCATCCTGGCACAGTTGTTTAAACTGTGCATTCATGCCATGTGTCACATAGATGCGTACCGCCAGGGGCAACTGAGTAAATTCACAGTGCTGCACCTCTCCTTATAAATACAAAGCACCCACGATCATGAAATCTCTTGCTCCCATAGCTGTCTCTGTCACGCCGAAGATGCGATTCTATCACGTGATGAACTCATGATTGGGGCACAACCACATTTCGAGCGCATAGCAAGGTGGATATCATTACAACATACCATGTAGTAAATATATGAGAATACAAGATAAACGCTTACACTCCCCACAAGTTAAAACATTCAAACAACATTACATCAATACTTAACAATCATCATATAGAAGAGCAGGATCCGACTATGGATGAAATCAAACAAAAAGAAGAATGTCATAAACCCTGCTAGTCCTAGGCTTCCCCGACCTAGAACCTATCCCTTGATCGAAGAAGAAGAATAAATCCAAAAGCAATCAAGCATCGCTCTCACGTTAGATCGTCGCATTACATGTACTTGCAGCTGTTGTTGTAGTAATCTGTTAGCCACGAGGACTCAGCAATCCGATTACCATGGGTATCAAGACTAGCAAAGCTTAATGGGTATGGGATGGATTGGTGAGGTTGCAGCAGCACCTAAGCATGGTATGGTGGCTAACTTACGATTACAAGAGTGAGGGAGTCCTGGATTAGGGGGTGTCCGGATGGCCGGACTATACCTTCAGCCAGACTCCTGGACTATGAAGATACAAGATTGAAGACTCCGTCCCGTGTCCGGAAGGGACTTTCCATGGCGTGGAAGGCAAGCTTGGCGATACGGATATGTAGATCTCCTACCATTGTAACCGACTTTGTGTAACCCTAACCCTCTCCGGTGTCTATATAAACCAGAGGGTTTTAGTCCGTAGGACAACATACACAACAACAATCATACCATAGGCTAGCTTCTAGGGTTTAGCCTCTCCGATCTCGTGGTAGATCTATTCTTCTACTACCCATATCATCAATATAAATCAAGCAGGATGTAGGGTTTTACCTCCATCGAGAGGGCCAGAACCTGGGTAAAACTTCGTGTCCCTTGCCTCCTGTTACCATCCAGCCTAGACGCACAGTTCAGGACCCCCTACCCGAGATCCTCCGGTTTTGACACCAACATTGGTGCTTTCATTGAGAGTTCCTCTGTGTCGTCACCATCAGGAAGGATGCCTCGCCCCGTCTTTAAAGATGGCACCGTTGCTAAGGGAGCTTTGGCTGTCGGCCAAACCCTCCGGCTAGGTGGTTTTCTTATGACCGTCGGTTCGGCTTCTGCGTCGACGATGACCTCTCGAGCCATCGAAAACAATATTCATGTCAGCTCGGAACTCGCCGAGTAGTTAGATCCAATGGAGCTCTCCTCCATAAACGAGCTCTTGGATCGCTTTGCCGCCCTGGGAGTCGCTACGGATTACGACCAGATTGGGCCTAAACCGATCTGAGAGAGATTAACTCTCCCCAAGTCACCCATCACGTTGTCGTGGTAGAGGGACAATGCAGCGACCCTTCATCTATCTTAAGGACTCGCTACGTCCGGATTCCCGATCCCTCCAAGCCGGATACCCGCGGAGGGGAGAATATCACTCAAGACCCGAACTTAGAGTCAGGCGACGGGCTGGATTCATTGGACAACATCCAGGAATCCAAATTTTCGAGTTCGGAAATTCCTCGGCCTTTGAGCCTCAGATGGGGTGAGGCTTCGGATTTAACTCCACCCACCCACCCCAACATAAGCGATCTATCCAAAATTAGGCAAGAGCCCGATGAAACAGTACATCATTATTAGGCCAGATTCCTCCTGGTTAAGAACAGGCTAAGGGACTGCCGCGAGGAAGACGCAATCTCAATCGTCTACAATAATTGCAAGGACAAGGGAATACTCAACGCAATAAGTCGCCGTGATATTACACACTTCGCTGACTTGGCGTCCATTGTACGAAAGTACTTTGCGATGGAAAGCGCCTGGAAAAATGAAATCAAATTTTGGGACAATCCGGCCCTGAATACAAACCCAGTCCGAAATAAAAGGGTGCATCATCACCAGACACCCGGGTCAAGCACTAAAAAGCAAAAACCCTCTACAGGGCATGGAACCGTACTGGAAGGATGGCTCAATGGACCCTGTAAAATTCACAGTACAAAGGACGCCACGCCAACTCACAGCCTCAGAGCATGTTGGATACTCCGGCAGGTGGCAAAAATTGGCGAAAATCTCCTAATTCCGGAGGCCACAGAAAGCCACCCCAGAGACACCAATACGGTAACAGTATTCGAGACTTTCGCATCAAATAATATGCGAAAAAGGACACTCTGTAGCCTTGCCTAAGTCTACCAAGTAGCAACAATAAACCCATGGAGTGACACGGCTATTACCTTTAACGCCAGTGATGAACCTAAATTCCGAACAGCCCGAGCACCAGCCGCATTGGTCCTCAGTCCAATAGTGGACGGCTTTCGTCTTACCAAGGTACTCATGGACGGCGGCAGCGGATTGAACCTCATTTATGAGGAAACCCTTCAAAAAATGGAAATAGACTGGAACCGCATTGAGCGAAGCAGCACAACCTTTAGAGGAATAATCCCCAGTCGGAAAGCGCGCTGTACAGGAAAAATCACACTAGATGTAGTGTTCGGCACACCGGATAATTACATGTCCGAAGAGGTCACATTCCATGTGGCTCCGTTCAGCAGCGGTTATCGCGCTCTACTAGGGCGGGAAATGTTTACAGTCTTCCAAGCAATACCCCATTACGGGTAGATGAAGCTCAAGATGCCTGGGCGTACCGGGATCATCACTCTCGCTAGTGATCGGGACATAGCACTCCGCACCGAAAACAAGACAGCCGCACTGGCCCTTGAGGCACTATCCGAAGCCCTAGCGGCTGAGGAACTGACTGCGCTGCGCTCTACGGTGAATAGGGACGATGTGGTACTCGACAAAAGATCCAAGTCCACCTCCTTTGAACCGGCGGACGAAATAGTCAAATTCCAAGTCCATCCAATGGACCCCAATAAAACAGCTTCCATCGGGGCACAGTTAAACCCTGATGTAGACGCCGCACTGCGAGAGTTCCTACGAGAGAACTGGGACATTTTCGCCTGGCACCCTTCAGACATGCCAGGAATCCCACGCAGACTGGCCGAGCACAGCTTAAATATCCAAACAGGATTCAAACCTGTCAAACAGGCTCTTCGGCGTTTTTTCGAACCTAAGAGACAGGCCATGGGAGAGGAGCTAGAAAAGCTATTGGAGGCCGGATTCAGCAGAGATATAAAACATCCGAACTGGCTAGCAAACCTGGTGATGGTACCAAAGAAGGAGAAATCCTGGCGCCTGTGTGTTGATTTTAAAGACCTTAACAAGGCTTGCCCAAAGGATCCCTTCCCCCTCCCCCGCATCGATCAAATTATCGATGCTACCACAGGACACGATTCGTTGTGTTTCCTCGACGCATATTCCGGCTACCATCAAATCAAGATGGCATAACCAGACCAAGCCGCAACGACATTTATCACACCATACGGCTCATTCTGCTTCAACACGATGCCCTTCGGGCTAAAAAACGCCGGCACAACATATCAGCGCATGATTCAGACATGTTTGGCAAGCCAGATCAGAAAAATAGTGGAGGCATATGTAGATGATGTGGTCGTCAAAACAAGACATGTTGAATCTCTAGTAGACGACTTGAGGCTCACATTTGATAACCTCCGAACATACGACATCAAGCTCAACCCGGAAAAATGCGTTTTCGGCATTCCAGCCGGAAAGCTCTTGGGATTCATTGTATCTGGTAGAGGAATTGAAGCAAATCCAGCCAAGATCCAAGCTCTGTCGCAACTGGATATCCCAAAGGACCTCAAACAAATACAAAAGTTAACCGGATGCATGGCGGCTCTAAGCCGCTTTATCTCCCGCTTGGGAGAAAAGGACCTACCCCTTTACCGCCTCCTTAGGTGCACCAAACACTTCAAATGGACAGATGCAGCCACGGCCGGACTCGATGAAATAAAAGCCATACTAGCAACAAACCCAGTCCTGGCCACGCCAAACATTGGCGAACCAATGCTATTATACATTGCAGCAACACATCAGGTTGTAAGCGTAGTGCTCATCGTCGAACGAGAAGCGGACGGACACAAATCCCCCCTTCAAAAGCCGGTCTATTATGTGTCCACTGTCCTCACTCCCTGCAAATCACGGTACCTGCATTATCAAAAGATTGCATATGCGGTATTCATGGCATCCCGGAAGCTACGACACTACTTTCAAGAGTGTTCAATAACAGTAGCCTCGAAAGTACCACTTAACGATATTATAAACAACCGTGACGCAACGGGCCGGATTGCAAAATGGTCCATTGAGTTCCTCCCGTTCGACATAACTTATAAGCCACGGCGAGCCATCAAGTCACAAATCTTGGCCGACTTCGTTGCAGAATGGACGGAGGCCGAACTCCCTAAAGAGTACGGCACATATTCAAATTGGATCATGTATTTCGACGGCTCCAAGATGTTGGCCGGACTGGGGGCCGGCGCCGTTTTAACGTCCCCCACAGGGGACATAGTTCAATACGTACTCCAGAGTATGGGAAGGGGAGCCAAACAATAACAGCCCGGACCCAACCGCACTGCCCGACAACGAGCATCCTGACACAATCGGAGGCTCTGCCAAAGAAATAACACATTCAGCCCACGTAATAATGGCCGTCATCGCCCCGTGCACAGAACCATTCCTCGCCTACCTTACTAGGCAGGAACTCCCCGAGGACCAAAATGAGGCACGCTGCATAGTGCGGCGATCCAAAGCCTACAGAGTCCATGAGGGAGAGCTTTATAAGAAAAGCACTACCGGAGTCCTTTAAAGGTGCATCTCCGAAGAGGAGGGGCGGAACCTCCTGGCTGAAATTCATGCCGGACTCGGTGGTCATCATGCTGCAGCTCGGTCCCTTGTAAGCAAGGCCTTCCGTACGGGCTTTTATTGGCCGACGGCCCGGGCAGACGCTCAGGACTTAGTCCAACGATGCACCGTTTGCTAGCTCTTTGCAAACCAAAGCCATATGCCACCCACCGCCCTTCAAACTATCCCCATTACTTGGCCCTTCGCGGTCTGGAGGCTTGACATGGTTGAACCCCTTAAAGGCGGAACCCACAAGCAAAAATACTTACTGGTCATGGTGGATAAGTTCACCAAATGGATAGAAGCCAAGCCTGTTAAGACGGCCGAATCCGGACCGGTGATAGACTTTGTATCCGGGGTTGTACACCGTTACGGCGTCCCCCACAGCATCATCACCGATAACGGCACGAACTTCACGGCCGATGAGGTAAAACTCTGGTGCAAAAACATGGGCATCAAGCTCAATTATTATTCCGTCTATCACCCACAAACTAACGGCCAGGTCGAACGTGCAAATGGTCTTATCATGAGCGGCATCAAACCCAGATTAGTGCGGTCCCTCAAGGAATCTAACATGCACTAGGTAGAGGAGCTCGACTCCGTACTCTAGGGGCTACGGACCACACCGAATCGTACCACCGGATACACACCATTCTTTATGGTGTATGGCGCAAAGGCAGTTTTGCCTTGCGACATAATCCATGACCCACCTCGAGTGTGCATTTACGAAGAAAGAGAAGCCGAGCTCGATCGGCAGGACAGCTTGGACGCATTGGAGGAGGAGCGTGACGTGGCAAAAGACCGTTCCGCATTCTATCAACAGCAGGCTCGAAGATACCAAAGCAGAGAAGTACGGGCCAAAAATTACAACGTTGGCGAATTAGTTCTACGACTACCGGACAAGAAAAAGGACAAACTCAAGCCCAAGTGGGAAGGTCCCTTCATAATTGACCAAGTCCTGACTGGTGGAGCGTACCGCCTGCGGGATGCATCGGATAACCGACTCGAGCCGAACCCATGGAACACAGCCGGTCTCTGAAGATTCTATGCCTAGCGCCGGACTCTGTGTTCGTCTTCTTCCTCTGTCCATTTTTTATATATTTTCTCTCTTACATTTCTCTTCCTCTCTCTCTCTCTCTTATAGCCTTTAAAGACTCATAAAGTGATGCACTATCCGCGCTCATTAAACCTGGGGGCTTCTTTAAACAGAAGTTTATTCATACGGGCTTCATGCCCAACACAAGTGTCACACTTACCCATGTACCTTTTATTCACCATTATATGCATCGATATGACTTAAGTTTTGGCCAAGCTGGGTTGCCTGGCTCCTATGCTTACCCCTACGTTCCCGATTGTTCGGCTAGGTGGTAAAGGGAGCACCTCTGCGATTGTTACTGCCGGGTCAGCCGGACGTGTACCTCAGACTGGGTGAAGCCGAAAGCTAGCATTCTTAAGGGAATATTCGGTCGGTGAACTAAAGATGATCTTTTTTCATTTTTATCTATATGCCCACAGATGTTTTTCCTGCATTTCTTTTCGCAGCATGGACATGCACCTTAGGGCATGCCTCCCAGGGAAAGGAACCCCTAACGGAACTATTCTCCCTGGAAGATGTTTCTTACTAACCACATAATATAAAATAACTAGTCGGGCACTTGTCTGTTCACGCACTAATGACCCCTACGCCTGGTCTCCATGCATTCCCGGTTCCTATATAACCGCATGGGAATTCGGACACACTCCGGACCGTCAGGTCCCGAGGCTGAAGCGAAAAGGTCGGCCATGACAAATGATCTACAATCCGGCTAGAAGGCATTATAAATGCCAATTAAATTACATAGTCATTTTGACTGATTGTATTCCTCTTCAATACCATTTAACAGGCTGTCTAATTTACAGTCCTGCTGGGAATACTTTGGGGCCAACTCGACTTGGCCGTATACTAAGCTTACATGGATCTCCTTCCCATCGGGCCCTACAGGACCGACCTCAGCCATGTGGTTGGGGTCAGCCTTTGCGTACTGCGTCTTCACCATGGCCCAGGCCTCCCTAGCGCCTTGATAGCAGGCTGATATCTTCCACAATCGTAAGCGCCGCTGTGCTCCCTTTAGCTTCTCCACAAGCTCTCCAAGAACTTCAGGCATGGAAACGGCTGGCCACAGGGCTTGGGCGACGCCTTGCATTGCCTGCCGAACTTGATCGAGCAGTTGCAAGAGCTCGGGAAGAAGGTCACCCGTAGAACCGGGCATCTCCTATGCAGGACGACCTGTTGGCACACCTACAGACATTGCTCTATTAGTTGACTTCCCTACCGAACTTTCTTTCAAAGGTTCGTTCAAGCACTTACTAAATATGCCGCGCCAAAGCCGATGATTCTCCTTCACGGAGTCTGACAGCTGGGCACGAACATCTTTCAGCTCGACGCCCAGCTTGGTGTTGGCATCTTGGAGATCATTCTTCTCCCGCCTCACCTCTGTCAGCACCTTGTCACCATCCTTTAGCTGGCGTAGGAGGTGTTGCCTTTCCGGATTCAATCCGGCGCCATCTGCAATTCATTTGTCAGATTCGCACCCATGTCGTGCTTCGCAAAATACTTATCTTTCGAAGTGTATATTACCAGAGGGGGTCTCCTTGGGCTCCCCTTCCGCGGCTAGTGCGGCCTCAAGTTTGGCTTTGCACTCTTCCAGCTCCTTGGACAGTAGGGAATTCTTTTCTGTAAGAACCTGCATAACAAATGATCCTTAAATCAGTTATTCTAACTGTTTCAAGTCTCGGGGGCTACTGGTATATATATATAATTACCAAAATTTTCTTACCCGTATGTCTTTTACATATTGCTCCGTGGCTCTGGGTAGACCATTTTGAGCGACACGGAGGTACGCATCTCCCGAGTTGAAGGCATCTAACGCCCCTTGGGAGAAACAAGCGTCGTGGAGAATTGTCCGGCGACGCCTGTGGTTCATGGCACTCTCCACCTCAGAGTTGGTGGAAGACAACCTGTCCACATCCTCCGTCGGAGGAGCGTCTGGCGCATGCCTTGCGTTCGCCTTCGCCTCCGGACCAGGATTTGGAGCCTGGCTGGTGGAGGCGCGATTGGCAGCCTCTCCGGATATAGTCCGACGAGGTCTCTTTGTCCTGAAGAAAGCACGAGTGTCAATGTGCCTCAAAGGTATAACACCTGGGATAAGGGGGCGCGCCATACCTTTGCGCTGATGCCTCGGTTCAGACTGCACTTCTTTTCTGCCAACGGGGCCCTGCGGCCCCTCGTTGGCTTGTTGCCATAGGTTCGGCCTTCTGCCTTAAAAACCTCCCCTGCAAAGTTTGGTTGTAATCAGGAAACTGAAAACACGAGAGGGCGGACACCTATTCAGGGTACTGGGACTTCGATCTTAGTTACCTGGGAGGCCGGGATTAGTCCTGCGTAATCGGCCGTAATGGCCACCAAGGCGCCGTCCTTGCTCAATTGATGGAACACTCCATCAATCAGCTCCACAGATATGTCCGGATCCTCTTGAGAGGCCGGGTGGAGGGACCATCCTGGGTCCTCGGGTTGTGGAGGAGGGCTGCTTATTTCCTTAACAGCCCGGCGCAGTTCCTGCGTTGATGTCGTCAGATTGAATATTTAACAATGGGAATACAAAACAGATTGGCAACTAAATACGACTGCTTACCCAGCTTGGGGGATTGTGCATAGAGAATCCACCCTGTGGGTTGACACGGAGAAATTCCTCCTCTTCTCCCTTATACAAAGTGGACAGGATCTTTAGTAGAGCGGCAGCTGAATCCGGCCCCTTACGGCCATAGACGGTGGCGTCGTCCTCCCCGTTGAAGTCCCACGTGGGGTTGCTTCTATACTGAAGCGGTTGCACCCCCCGCATAATGCATTCGGTCATAACCCCGATCATGGTGAGTCCGGAATGGGCTAACAATCTTATTCGGCCCATCAGGTAAATGATGTCCCTGTCACTTTCCCTCTGAGGGCTCCGTGGACGCCAGCTTAGGCGCTTCTTTAAGGGAGCACTCTTGAATTCAGGGAGGCCAATCCGGACAGGATCCGGCAGCGGGACGTCTTCTATATAAAACCATTCCGAGGGCCAGTCTTCGGACGCCTTCTTTGGGGTTCCGGACAGATATCCGGTCCCGGCGATGCGCCACACTTCGGCCCCGCCCACTTGATACATTGACCCCTCCTTAGAGCGGGGCACAAGGCAGAATAACCTTTTCCATAGCTCGAAATGAGCCTCGATACCCAAAAACAGCTCGCAGAGGGCTACGAAGCCCGCGATATGCAATACGGAGGCAGACGTGAGATTGTGTAGCTGGAGGCCATAGAACTCCAAGAGCCCCTGGAGAAATGGATGGATTGTAAATCCGAGCCCCCTTATTAAATAAGGGACGAGGCACACCCGCTCTCCTTTGGAGGGATTAGGGGCACTCTCCGCTTGCTCTCTGCCATTATAGATGGCAAGGCCTGCTTGAACCGGGACCATATAGGCCGGGGGGGGGGAATCCCTTGGTTTGGAGCGTCACTAGCTCGCTATGCGGGATGGAGCATCTCTCCCAATATCCAGGCTGAGGGCTGGAAGGGCGAGAGGAGGAGTCGCAACGGCTGGCCATGCTGGAATGGACCTTTGTCGGATGCGCTCTGATGAACACTCGCAAAGGGGGGAAGGTGTGGTTTGAATCTAAATCCTTGTCCCCTTAAATAGGTCAGCTCATTTACGCGGCTAGGGGTGTGAATGTAAAACACTCAGACTTTTCATATTCGTTTGACACGTAGGAAGCGGCCATTATTGGGCGTAGAAGCCAAGGAGCGCAACATCTACAAGAAACCGGACTTTATTCAACAGGTACACGGAATTTGGAGGAGAACCCGCCTTGAAATGCCGAAGACAATCTACGCGCCGGACTCATCGTCATTGAAGCCTGGTTCGGGGGCTACTGAGGGAGTCCTGGATTAGGGGGTGTCCGGATGGCCGGACTATACCTTCAGCCGGACTCCTGGACTATGAAGATACAAGATTGAAGACTCCGTCCCGTGTCCGGAAGGGACTTTCCTTGGCGTGGAAGCAAAGCTTGGCGATACGTATATGTAGATCTCCTACCATTGTAACCGACTTTGTGTAACCATAACCCTCTCCAGTGTCTATATAAACTGGAGGGTTTTAGTCCGTAGGACAACAAACACAACGACAATCATACCATAGGCTAGCTTCTAGGGTTTAGCCTCTCCGATCTCGTGGTAGATCTACTCTTGTACTACCCATATCATCAATATTAATCAAGCAGGACATAGGGTTTTACCTCCATCGAGAGGGCTCGAACCTGGGTAAAACTTCCTGTCCCTTGCCTCCTGTTACCATTCGGCCTAGACGCACAGTTCGGGACCCCCTACATGAGATCTGCCGGTTTTGACACCGACAAAGAGTAAGATGAGAATCTACGCAAATGGTCGCAAACTAGTAATGATCAAGAAGTGATCCTAAACTACATACGTTCAAAGATAACCCAACCGTGTTCTCTTCTCGAACGCACCTGAAAAGAGACAATCATGGTTACGCACGCGGTTGGTGTATTTTCATTGAGTTTACATCCAGTCCTCTACAACCGGATATTAACAAATTCCCATCTTCCACATAACCGCGGGCACAGATCTCGAAAGTTTAAACCCAGCAGGGGTGTCCCAACTTAGCCCATGACAAGCTCATGATCCGCGGAGACAATCCTCCATCGCGGGACACCCGATCAGACTCAGAATCCCGGTGCACAAGGCATTTCAACAATGGTAAAACAAGTCTGGCAAGACCTCCTGACGTGCCGACACCTTGATAGTAGCCACGCGTATGTCGTCTCAGGCCACGATCAGATGGTCCAAACTTCTGGTAGGCCAATCATAGAGTTGCCCCTGGCAGCCACTGGTAGTTGACAGGTTGGACCAACGCTCATGAGGAGCACTATCCCTGGGGGGTTGATTAAGAGACCTCGGGTGCTAGCCGGTCCCTAAGCAAGTTTTAGGTATTATGAGGCAAATGGTAAGACCAAGGTTGGGCCTTGCTGGAAGAGTTTTATTTATAGCAAACTATCAAGAGGGGCCCATAAACCCTCATCGTGTTAGGGACGAAAAATCAAGGAACATAACACCGGTATGAGGAAACTAGGGCGGCAAAAGTGGAACAAAACACCAAGAAAAAGGCCAAGCCTTCCACCCTTTACCAAGTATATAGATGCATTTATTAAAATAAGAGATATTGTGATATCCCATGATATCCATGATATCCATGTCCCAACATGGAACAACCTGCGACTAGCAAAGGTAAAAGAGGGACTGAGCAAAGCGGTAACATAGCCAAACAACGGTTTGCTAGGAAGGGTGAAAAGGTTAGAGGCTATCATGGTAATTTGGGAGGCTTGAACAACAAGTGGTAGGTAGCGTGACATAATGATAGCATCGAGACAACTAGCATAGCAAAGATATTAGTGATATCCAAGGTGACGGTCATCTTGCCTGAAATCCCGCTAGGAAGAAGACCGAGTCCATGAAGAACCTAAACCAATGTAGTCGAACGGATCCTCACAATCGCAACGTAACCGGAACTATCAAGGAGAAGCGCAACCAGAAAGAAGCAAACAACATAGTAAATGAACAAGCATAAACATGGCTTGAGGCACAACCAAGTATGATGCATGTCCGGTTTAATGAATCATGGCATGGCAAGGTAAAGTGCAACAAACAATACTACAAGTTAAGTGGTGCTCAATATGCAACGAGTTGCATATTGAAGAAACACCACATGCAAGTATTTAGTTCACTCTCGTTTATGTACCCAACAATATTAAATGTTATTAAACATGGAAATGAGTGAAGCATAATAAAACTACCTATCTAGGCAACTTTAAATGAGGCCAGAAATAACAAACAACAATCCCGGAAAATCACCACGTGCATATTTTGAAGTTGGTACTCTTCTGCCCTATACACAATTTCAGATTTGTTAAACATGCAAAATAAGTGTCATTATGCATTTTTCCACCCCATTTACATATAAATTACATTTAATTTGGAGCTACGGTTAATTAGTTATTAAATAAATCATTTTAACATGTCATTATGCAAAATAAATGGAAAACGTTTTTAACATTTTTAACATAGATGAAAGTGGCATATTATGAAACTAGACAAAATTCTAAGCATTTTACATATATAAAACATTTTAAACCGATGCACGGTTGTTGAGTTTTTATATGCATGAGTGCAAGGGCTTTTCTGTAAAACAAGTTTTTCTGGGAAAAAGAGAAATTTGTCAGACGGGAAAAAACAAGCGGACCAAATATGAGGTGGACTGGGCCACACCAGACGGGCTCAGCCCGGTGGAGAGGAAGGCTGGCAGGGGGTGCGCTGGGCCGAAGCCAGGCTAGTTGGTCCTGATCTGGAGACGCGCTGCAAGGGCACGCCTTGTGGTCCACGAGATGGAGCAGGGGAGGTCGATGCAGTCAACAAGCGAGCGAGCGGGAAGCAGAGGAGGCCAAGGCGCCATGGCAGGGGAACGGCAGCGACGGCGGGCCTTGGGGGTGCTGGCGACGGGGACGGGGCCCTGACGGCGGGATCCAGCCGAGAACGGGTAAGGGCGCTGGAGGAAGGCGACGGCTTGGCGGTAGCAAGCGTGGGGATGCGGCGACGAGGTGAGCCGAGTCGAGGGGCATCGGCCTTGGCGCCATGACGACGAGGCAGGCAGCGACTGGGAAATCCTGGCACGGGCGAGCCGAAAATGGTGGCCGGCGAGGATGGTCAGGGAACGAGGCAAAGCTTCGGCGCGGTCGCGGCGTCTCCGACGGCAGCGGTGGTGGCTTGAAGTCTGCATCCACAGCGGGGTTCCTGTGAGAGCGGAATAGAAAGAGCTTCAGGGACTAGAGAAGGGGATGGAGGGAGGAAGGAGAAGGAGGGGCACGGCAGATGGACCTACAGAAGGTGGTCCCCGGCGACGCAGCTGGTCGCAAGGAAGAGCATGGGGTTCGGGCGCGCGAGGCTGTGGTCGAGGAGCTCAGGGCTTTCCTGGTCCATATCGAGCGAGGGTGGAGAGCGACACGAGATCAAGGGAAGCAGGAGCAGTGCTCCTTTGCTGGTTCGATCCCGAGGAAGGAGGATGTTGGTCGGTGGATCGGGAGGGGAGCTAGTGGTTGGCTGGATCGGTGAGGATCCCGAGGAACGAGAGGGAGTGGCTGGCCTGCGGAGGCGAGATGATGGAATGGATGGGACAAGCTAGGGGCTAGGGTTAGCCTGATACTTATATCAGATGCATTTAGGTTAGGGGATATCACGTCCCTCCGATCATAATCGGATGGCTGAGAAAATATAGGTTAGGAAGTCCAATAAAGAAAAAGGAGATCATTTAGGAATGTTTGGGGATGATCCCGACCCATCGATAACGACAGCCTGAGTCGGGTTTGGGACAACTTTCGGACGTGGGCGAGGGGTCGATGCACTCTCCGAAGAGGGGTTAGGCAGACGTGGCCAAGGTGTGGTTGGACTGAGAATGGTCAACGAAGACAAAGCGGTCTAACAACATTGCCACAGAGAAGACAAGAGAGAAGAGAACGGTCTGGCAGAGACAAGGAAGAAGTGGCAACCACGAACGGATGCAAGTTTTAAAACAAAGACGGCAATGAGTGATGATGCAATGTGAATGATGCGACGATAAAATGCAACAAACAATAAAACACATGACAGCAAGGAATTACATGGAAGGCTTCTGAAGCGTTGGTCTCGGGGCGTCACAGTCTCGCTCGCAACCCTAGTGCCGACGCTAGCTCTCCTCGTCGCTGGAGAAGAAATACTTTGCTGCCGTGACCTCTCCGTCGTCGTACTCATGCCGGTTGCGGTCATCTTCACCCCGTCGTCGCCATAGCTGTCTTCCGCCGCCATGTTAGGGCGCGGGGGATCGAACTGCTCGGCATCCTCTCCCAACTCATCTAGCAGTTCTTCCTCTGTTCTTGAGTGGTAAATAAACACTTATTTTTTACCGTGTGTTTGATCTGATAGACTTTTTAGATCCTTAGAAAGTTGCTTTGTCACTACAACATATGTATCTTCAATCTTCTACATCTCATGATTTGCATGTATGTCGGGACCCCGATCCTAAGTCACACCGATCTAGCATGTAACACATCATATCACTTTGTGGCCTCACGCACGGTATTCCCACGGGTGCCACCTTACCTGGCCCGGGACCGTTTGCGCCTTTTGGCTCATGTATATGATAGTGTCGCTAGCATCCATATGACAGAGAACCCGGGCCAACATGACTAGTCGTGAAGCCAAAGTGGCACTAACTTACAGGGACAGGCATACATGAATCAATCTCGAGCATGTCGGTCAACAGCATATGAATCCGGGCTGTAGCAACTGGGCTAACAGGACTCCGGGAACCTAGGCTGTAGCAGGCTAACAGGACTCCGGATGTCTCCGCATGACATTTCCCCGAAGGGACAGACACAGGAACAAAGTGACTCACATGCCGTCCAGTCTAAGTGTTCTGGAGCAGTAGTACTGGGCTACCAGGACTCCGGTAAACCGGACTGTAGCGGACTACCAAGGCTCAGTGGAAGCACTAGACTACATTTCCCCATAAGAGAGGCTACCAAGGGTAAACAACTAGATTGTCGGATCCCACACATAGCAATACACGTTACACGTACGCATAACATGCAAGTATGTGTTGTACAACATGGCATCACAACATAATTCAAACTCATATATATATATATATATATATATATATATATATATATATATATATATATATAGAGAGAGAGAGAGAGAGAGGCCCGGAAGAGCCACATAGCATTCAATACAAACAGGTGTCTCATGACCCATCATTTAGAGCATACAAACAATGGAAGCATTACATGTCTGAGTACAAACAACTACAAAAGGAAAAGACTAAGAAGCCTGACTAAACACGACCCTCCCAAGGGTACAAGATCATAGCTGGGTGTGACGCCCGGATAATCAAGCTACAGTAAACCTCTACTAATGGTGCCACGTCACCTCGGTTACTGTCGATAATCTCGCGTTAGTTCGAAATGGATTCAAATTCAAAAATTTGAAATAAAGTTAAAACAATTAAAGTTTTCAAAAGTCAAAACTAAAGTGTTCGATGGGATGAAAATATTCCCTAACTATTTATCATGTAGGAGCCAGCTTCATTTGAATATTTAAAGTGGCCCTAACCTATTTAAAACTAAATCACAAGTAATTATTTGAACCATTTCAACTTAAACAAATAGTTAAACTATTCAAAATTATTCGGAACTTCGGGTGCTTCTTCAAACCTTGCCTTGTATTTATGTGCTAAGTGGCACATTTAACAATACTCATTTATTAGGTCAACAAAATTACAAAATTGTAAAAGAATAAAAAAAGGGCAAAGGCCACCCCCCTTTCCCCATTGGGCCCCTTGGCCCATTCGGCTTCGTCGACCAGGCCGGCCCAGCCAGCCAACCACCCACTCCCCTTATCTCCACCCCGACGGAAACCCTAACCCACTACCACCAAGCACCTCCCACTCGCTCTCTCCCCCACTCCCCCGGTCCCGATCGGGATCGGGGCGACCATGCCCCCTGACGCCGCCCCACCGCGCCTCCGACCTCCTTCACGACGCTACCTCGCCAGCGCCGCCCCTCCCGGCCTTCTTCCTCACCCTCTTGCACGTCGCCCGTCTTCCCCGAGCTCCGCAGGACGCCGTGCTCGCCACCTCGACGCTCCGACCCGCGTCGCCGATTCTCGCCGACTGGATCTCGCTGGAGCTACCACGCCGGCCTGCCTCCTCGACTCATCCCCGCCGGACTGCTTCCCCGTCTACACGCGTCGTCCCCGTCCACCTCCCCGTCGGATCACAACGAGCCTCGCCGACCCTCTCCCCTTCAACGCTGGTGAGGCCCCGAGCCTCCCCCCCTCTCCTCCTCTCCCTACTACTGCGCTGCCGCTAGTTGTTGCGCCGCCTCGCCTCACCCGCGCTACGGCCATCGCCGTGCGCGCATACCCCGCTGCTCCCGCAACCACTGTCGCCGCCCGCTTGGTCTCGCCCTCGCTGCGGCCACGCCTGGGTGCGCCCCACCGCATGCCCCTGCTCCCCTCGCCCTGCTCGCCGGCCCCACAGTCGCCATCAAAGCCATGCTCGCGCCGTCCGCCGTCCCACTCCGCCCCTGCCCCTTGCCCTGGTCGGCGCCCTCCTCCGCCCCAGCCGGCGCCAGGGACCAGTCTGGCTGCGCGCGCCCTATCGCCCCGGTGGCCTCGCCCTGCTGCGCTGCATGGAGGCCCCCGCGCCTTGCCTAGCTCGCCGTGGCCACCGGCCTCTCCCTGCTCCGGCGCCCTGCCGGGCTTGCCCGCCCGCTCGGGCTACGCCCCACGCCCGTGCCCGCTAAGGCCACAGGGGCCTTTTGACAGCTGGGCCCCGAACCCCCTCTGTGTCTATGACGAAGGGGGCCCCCACCCCTAGAACGATTTATAAAAAAAAGGAATTTAAAAAAATTTATAAAATAAATAAATAATTAATTAAAGAAATAATTAACTTAATTAATTTTGATTAATTAAACTAATCAATTAACTAAACTAATTCAACTGTTAGTTAACTAATTAATTAGTATGACGGTGGGGCCCACCCCTAATTAATCCTGATTAGGTTAATAGATATGATTAATTAAAATGTGTCACTGACCAGTGGGACCCACTGGTCAGGTTGACCAGTCAACCCTGTTGACTGCTGACATCAGCATGACCTCATGTTGATGTCATAAATCCATTTTCGAATTAAATTATATAATTAATTAAATTCCAAAAATTAATAAAATCTTTAGAAAATCATATCTTTTAATCCGTAACTCGAATTAAATTATTTTCAACATGAGAGTTGCTCAGAACGACGAGACAAACCCAGATACGCAGCCCGCTCATCCGCCACACACCCCTAACATATCAAACACGCAACTTTCCCCCTCCGGTTCATCTGTCCGAAAACGCGAAACACCGGGAATACTTTCCCGGATGTTTCCCCCTTCATCGGTACCACCTCGTACCGCGTTAGGGCACATTCTTGTCTGTCTGCCATGCTATACTATCGGGCCATGATCACTTGGGAGGTGATCACGGATATATAATTATACATAATATATGATACTTGTGGTGATTAAAGTCGGGTCGGCTCGTAGGAGTACCCGCGAGTCATTCCGATGTTGGGGGCTGAAGGGGAAGGTGGCTCCATCCCGGTAGAGGAGGGCCTGAGTTCCCGAAGGCCCCCGACGGTAATTTTGTGGCGGAGCGACAGGGCAGGTTGAGACCACCTAGGAGAGAGGTGGGCCTAGCCCTGGTCGGCGTCCGTGGTTATTTCAGAATAACACACTTATCGAGATTTTGGTATTTGATCTGAGTCTGGCTACTGGCCTATACGCACTAACCATCTACGCGGGACAGTTATGGGCACTCGACGTCGTGGTATCAGCCGAAGCCTTCGTGACGTCAGCGACTGAGCGGCGCGCGCCGGGTTGGACCGCGTAACGCAACTTCCTTTGTAATGGAGGTTGCTAGGTCTGCTCTCCGGCCGCATACACAACGTGCAGGTGTGTAATGGGCGATGGGCCCAGACCCCTGCGCCATAGGATTTAGACAGGCGTGCTGACCTCTCTGTTGTGCCTAGGTAGGGCTGCGACGTGTTGATCTTTCGAGGCCGGGCATGACCCAAGAAAGTGTGTCCAGCCAAATGGGATCGAGCGTGTTGGGTTATGTGGTGCACCCCTGCAGGGAAGTTGATCTATTCGAATAGACGTGTGCCTCGGTAAAAGGACGACCCGGAGTTGTACCTTAACCTTATGACAACTAGAACCGGATACTTAATAAAACACACCCTTCCAAGTGCCAGATACAACCAGTGATCGCTCTCTCATAGGGCGACGAGGGGAGGATCATCGGTTAGGATTATGCTATGTGATGCTACTTGGTGAACTTACCATCTACTCTCTTCTCCTGCTGCAATATGGAGGTTACCAGAAGCGTAGTCTTTGATAGGACTAGCTATCCCCCTCTTATTCCGGCATTCTGCAGTTCAGTCCACATATGATATCCTTATTCCATTTGATACCAATGCATACATATGTAGTGTAGCTCCTTGCTCGCGAGTACTTTGGATGAGTACTCACGGTTGCTTTGCTCCCTCTTTTCCCCCTTTATGTACCCGATTGCTGCAACCAGACGATGGAGCCCAGGAGCCAGACGCCACCGTTGATGACGACTCCTACTACACTAGAGGTGCCTACTACTACGTGCAGCCCGCTGACGACGACCAGGAGTAGTTTAGGAGGACCCAGGCAGAAGGCATGCGCCTCTTTCGATCTGTATCCTAGTTTGTGCTAGCCTTCTTAAGGCAAACTTGTTTAACTTATGTCTGTACTGAGATATTGTTGCTTCCGCTGACTCGTCTATGATCGATCTCTTGTATTCGAGCCCTCGAGGCCCCTGGCTTGTAATATGATGCTTGTATGACTTATTTTATTTGTAGTGTTGTGTTGTGATATCTTCCTGTGAGTCCCTGATCTTGATCGTACACGGTTGCGTGTATGATTAGTGTACGATTGAATCGGGGGCGTCACAAGTTGGTATCAGAGTCGACTGCCTGTAGGAATCCCCTGTAACGCCCTAGATGCGACTATATCTCCCACGTGTCGAGGCACGTCTTAGAGGCTTAATCGCATTGAAGGCATATGTCGCAAGTGAGGTAATCTTCACACAACCCATGTAATATAATAGGGAAAAAATTACATAGTTTGCTTACAATCGCCACTTCACACAATTACATGAATAAAACATTACATCATCCAAATACTCTCATGGTCCGACTACGGAACCAAAATGAAAGAAGAACCCCAAATGCGACAAAGGTCCCCGGTCGACCCCAACTGGGCTCCACTACTGATCAACTAGAACGAAACAACACAAAGGACAAGATCTTCGTCGAGCTCCTCCGGATCTTGGTTGCATCATCTGCACGGTCTCATTGGCACCTGCAAGCTGGTTTTGGAAGTAATCTGTGAGCCACAGGGACTCAGCAATCTCGCACCCTCGCGATCAAGACTATTTAAGCTTATGGGTAAGGTAAAGGTATGAGGTGGAGCTGCAGCAAGCGACTAGCATATATGGTGGCTAACATACGCAAATGAGAGCGAGAAGAGAAGGCAAAGCACGCTCGAGAAAGTATGATCAAGAAGTGATCCTAAACAACCTACGTCAAGCATAACTCCAACACCGTGTTCACTTCCCGGACTCCGCCGGAAAGAGACCATCATGGTTACACATGCGGTTGATTCATTTTAATTACGGTCAACTTCAGGTTTTCTACAACCAGACATTAACAAATTCCCATCTGCCCATAACCGTGGGCACGGCTTTCGAAAGTTTGAATCCCTGCAGGGGTGTCCCAACTTAGCCCATCACAAGCTCTCACGGTCAACAAAGGAATAGACCTCCTCCCGAGACGTTCCGATTAGACTCGGTATCACGGTTCTTCAAGACACTTCGACAAGTTAAAACAAAACCAGCAACACCGCCCGAATGTGCCGACAAATCCCGATAGGAGCTGCACATATCTCTTTCTCAGGGCACACTTAGATGAGACTAGCTACGAGTAAAACTAACCCTCAAGTTTCCCCGAGGTGGCCCCGCAGGCAGCTCAGTTCGGACCAACACTCAGAGGAGC
>NC_041386.1:349732715-349871633 GCF_002162155.2 Triticum dicoccoides
GGTAGGTTGTTAGTGCAAATGGTAAAACCAAGGTTGGGCATTGCTGGAGGAGTTTTATTCAAGGCGAACTGTCAAGGGGTTCCCATTATTACCCAACCGCGTAAGGAAAGCAAAATCCGGGAACATAACACCGATATGACGGAAACTAGGGCGGCAAGAGTGGAACAAAACACCAGGCATAAGGCCGATCCTTCCACCCTTTACCAAGTATATAGATGCATTGATTAAATAAGATATATAGTGATATCCCAACAAGTAAACATGTTCCAACAAGGCACAACATCTCCATATTCCAACAAGGAACCAACTTCAATCTTCACCTGCAACTAACAATGCTATAAGAGGGGCTGAGCAAAGCGGTAACATAGCCAAACAACAGTTTGCTGGGACAAGGTGGGTTAGAGGCTTGGTTCAACAATATAGGAGGCACGATAAGCAAGTGGTAGGTATCGCAGCATAGGCATAGCAAAAGAGCGAGCAACTAAGCAAGCAAATATAGTAGTGATTTCGAGGGTATGATCATCTTGCCTGAGATCCCGCAAGGAAGAAGAACGAGTCCATGAAGAAGACAAACGGACGTAGTCGAACGGGTCCTCACAAACGCGACGTTACCGGAACCAACCCGAAGAAGCAACACCGGAAAGATGCACACAAACATAGTAAACAACCACCACATCAACATGGCATGATGCACAATCGAGTATGATGCATGTCCGGTTTAATGATACATGGCATGGCATGGCAAAGAGCAACAAACCACACTACAAATTAAGTGGAGCTCAATATGCAACGAGTTGCATATTGACGGAGCCCCACATCAATTATTTAGTTCGATCTCGTTTATGTGCTCAACAATATTAAATGTTGTTAAACATGGCAAGAGGGTGAAGCAAATGAAAACTACCCATCTAGTCAAGTTTAAATGAGGCCGGGAACAACAAACAGCAAGTCCGGAAACTCCTCATGTGCATATATTAGGTTAGGTCCTGTTCTGCCCTAAACCATATTTTAGAGTTGTTAGGCATGCAAAACAATGACACCATGATAAACTAGACAAAATTCTACCCCATTTACATATCAAGTTTATTAAAATCCGAGTTACGATTATTGAGTTATGAATTAAAACATTTTAACATGGCATAGGAGCAAATTTAATCAAACAGCAATTTAAACATCTCAAACATGGATGAAAGTTGTATATTATGAATCTAGACAAAATTCTAAACAAGTTTCATATATAAGTTGTTTAATTCCGATGCATGGGTGAGAAGTTATTAGATGCGTGGTTCAAGGGGCTAAACTGCAAAACTGGTTTTCCCTGGATAAATGGACAACTCGCAGAACGGAAAAAAACGTGACATGGGCCGAATCTGGCTGGCCTAGCAGGAACAGGAGCTAGGGGGGCAGCTCACCACAGGCCAAGGCCCAGGTCGATGGAGCCGGCTGGATCGCGGGCTTAGCTGGCCCACATGCGCGCGAGGAAGGTGGCCCAGTAGGGAAGCGCTCGTCCTCCTCTGCTCGAGCGATGGGGACGGTGGCACGACGCGTAGGGAGCCGGAGGACGATGGGGATGGATGGATCTGAGGACGGGTGTTCCAGATCCGGTGACACAGGTGGTCGACGACGCTCGGGGATGCGGGATCCGGCGAGGTGGAGCTCGTCCATGGAGGCGGCGGCGGTTTCCTGTGGCAACAGAGGGAGGGAGAGAGCTGGTGAGGAGGGGAAGGAGAACAGGAAGGGAGAGAGAGGGAGGCGAGGGCGGCACTGGCCTACTGTCGAGGTGCTCGCCGGCGGCAAGGCTCCGGTGGCCGACGAGTGCATGGTGGCGAGGACGGGCGGTGAAGGGGCAGAGAGGCGGCGACGTAGGGAAGCTCGGGCACGGGGCTCTCGCAGCTCAGGGCGCGGGGGAGTTGCGGGCGTGCAGCGGCGGCTCGGGCCCGCTTCGGCCCAGGGGCGGGCCGCGAATGGGCCAGGGCGGGCCGCGGCAAAGTGGGGGCACTAGGGAGGCGACGTGGCGCACTGGGTTGGCTGCAGGGCGCCGGGAGGCGACATGTCGCGCCCGGATTGGTCCGGGACGCGGCAGCTGCAACGACAAGTGGCGGAAGTGGAGTGGGCAGCGCTGAATCCGAGGAGGAGGGGGGTTGGCTGCGGTAGGAGGTAGGGGAAGGGGTCTAGGTTGCCCAAAATGGACTAGGGGTGTCCGTATATAGCAAATTTGCTAGGGTTTGGGGGTTAGCAGGGGTTTTCAAGCCGTACAATCGCGATCATGCGGCTTCGGACAGAGGGGGGGACTAGGTGGGCTGTGAAGAGAGGCCTCGGGCTGAGAGGAGAGAAGAGAAGTGAGGCCCGGCGACTGTTCGGGAGACCGAAACGTCCGGCGAAAATACCGGCAACGGTGCCGCTATAAATTTAACGGTTGGGCTATCAAACGAACTCTGAATGCGATAACATGACAGGCGGTCTATCTACACTATAATAAGGCCGCACGTCAACTCTCGTCCCATTCCGAGAACATTTTCCGGCCACTTATAAAACACTATTTCGGACATGCTGCGGGCGCGTGCAAGTGGTCTGGACCCAGAACGGACAACAGAGGGAACTGGGGGAACCCGGACAGATGCAGGTTTTGAAAACATGATGACATGATATGCAATGCATGACACGCAAGCAATGATAAGGCAACAATAGCGAATAACTTGAGGACACCTGGCACATCGATCACGGGGTGTTACAACACTCCACCACTACGAGAGGATCTCGTCCCGAGATCTAGAATGGCACCGGAGGGAAAAGGAAGAGGAAGAGAAAAGGTAAAACTAAGTTGCTTCTTTGACAAACGAGTGAAACCAAAGAACCTTGAAAAGGATGAGCACATTGAAAGAAAGAAAGCAACGGAGAAGAACAAAGTTGAAAGCACTCTGTTAAGAAAGAGGAATAAGAAAGAACCGATTCGGGTAGCACTTCGGTTGAAAAGAGATGAAGACTTGATAAAATGAAAGAGCTTGAGCAAAAGGGGCACAACACTCCGGTTAAATGGATAAACCAAGAAAATAACATGATCCTGACAAAACGAAAAGATGAAACATCGCAATGTCTCAGGAAGAAAAGAATAGAAGTTAGATCATTGAAATAGGAGAATGGACAAGAAAATGCCAAAATCTGCCACAAAAGAGCTCGACAAGGCATCTTTAGGAGAAGGGTCGAACGGAGTTGTTGGGAATCCAACAACGAAAAGAATAAGCTTGATATGGTCTTATGGGATACATCTCAAATTATGAGGTGACAACCTGCCACTCACGGGAAAAAGAATTGGATTGGTATGACCAAGGAGACGAGAACGTATTTCACCGGGAGGATAAAGAAGAACTTGGGTCCTTTATAAGCACCATAAATAGCAACAATCCTTAGGGAAGGTTTTAGGTGAAATATAACCCAAGATAACTCCAATGAAGAGATTGATGGATTTAAAATACCTCATTCTAAACAATGTGTGAATCATGAAGCATGAACTCAAATTATCAAGAATGACGTAAAACCACCTCCAATGATACGGTAGACAGAAATGCACTCCGGATTGCAAGATGAAGAAATACTTGAGTTCCTTTGAAAAGAATCTCAATGAAAACTTTGAGAAGGAATTAAATCCTTTATGAACCCTCATGTAGAGCCTCCATGAAGAACTCCGGTTAAAAGAATGATCACAAAGAAGTGAAGGATGAAAAGAATAAGGTTGAAACCTTGCAATGATTAGATGAAGCTTGCGACGAGATAAAAGAGAGATCTTGAAACTACAGGAAAAGAAAAAGTTGAACACAATTGGAATCAAGAAGTTGATGCACCTCCGGAATAAGGAATTAATCACTTGGATGAACAAGAATAAGAATTACGTTATGCTTATCCTTCACCAATTTAAATTGACGACAAGCAGTGGATTTCACATACTACTTATTCTCGTAGAAAGGATTAAGATAGATATAGCGCAAACATGAGAAGGTTTTCAACGAACCACCGGTAGAATTGAAACCACGAATGAATTGATATAATAACAAGGTAAGAAGAATCTTGAATGAACCACCGTAAGCATTGAAAAGAGTGTATAAAACATGAAGACACACCGGGAAGGATTAACAAATGAAAGAAGATGCTTGAGAGAATTTAGAGACAAGAGAACAAAAGGATCAAGAACTGATTAGAGATCACTTGAATGAAGCACCGGTAAAATTTGGAGAATGATAGCTGAAAGCTGAGAATGAATAAATCTTAGATGATGGGCTCCGGATAAACAAACTGAGAAGACTCTTGAGTTACTCCGGATGGGTGAAAAGAATTCTCACGATCGAAAATAATTATGAGAGGATGGCAACAAACTAAAGGCACGAATCTTGAAGAGAATGAAGCAAGATATGGAGGAAAAACTCTTCTTCGGTCTTCAAAATCTGAGAATGATGATGAGAAACACCACCATGAATTATTTAGACACTCCAGAAGAATCAAAACGAAGAGGTTGAGCCAACGATGAAAAGATTTTGACAGATCTTGAGAAGACATTTGACTGATGATAAATCATTCTTACGTCAAACTTCGAAAAGAAATTTGATGGTAGGTCCGGGAAAATAAGAAGAGTCAGGTAAGATCCTGGGAAAAGACCTGTGGGTTAGGGCCCACTCAAAAGAAACACCGTTGAATGATTTGAAAGAGAGGTTGCACCGGTTGAATTAAATGACTTGAATGAGATAACAACCTCGAAAGATCTTGAATGAATGCAGAGTGGAAAACACGAATCTTCTGAGATATCTTCAGCACTCCCGAACAAATGAACAGCGAGAAGCGAATGATTATGAGGTGCACCGGCATGAGAAGGTATTAGAAAGGAGAAAAAGGTTATGATCAACAACAAAACTTGAATTGAATCCACCGGAGAAGAAAAGAATGGAGAAAGAAGAACGAGTAGAGCATCTTCATGAGAAACACCGGGTAAAAACATGAAGGAAAAAGAATGGAGAGACTTCCATCAATAAAATGGATACTTGAATAAGAAATCTGGTTCCTTGAAGAAAAATGGTGGGAGGGAGGGAAAACAAAGGCAATTTGGGATGAATGAAATGAACACCGTTGAGAGGACTTGAGTTGATCTTGCGGATGTTGACAAAGATTGGATCCACTTGAAGAGAACCACGCCGGTAGAACAAGATTGACATGACAATCTCGATGATCGAGAAGGATTGCATTCACGTAGGAGTATGAGAACACCGCTTAGGAACAGGTATGGAATCAACATTTGACTTCAAAGCAACTCGAATACCACAAGTCAAAACAAAACAGAGGTTTGGCTTGCAGAATAAGCCGGAACAAACATATGATAGAGATTTCGTCCGAAGTTTTCGTGGTGGGGCCTACACGGGCTCGATCGTACAGCACCATCATGTACAAGGCAGTGCACATGACATACGAAGCGTCCCCGAGTCGGCATAGCCAAGGACTCTTTAAG
Organism: Triticum dicoccoides; assembly: GCF_002162155.2. Classification (NCBI taxonomy): domain Eukaryota; kingdom Viridiplantae; phylum Streptophyta; class Magnoliopsida; order Poales; family Poaceae; genus Triticum; species Triticum dicoccoides. The sequence continues at coordinate 349,738,204 of NC_041386.1, forward strand.
ACACAACGAGACCACTGTAAAACCTACCATGGATAGGCGAACCACTAGATGTCGAACCCCAATTTCATATCATACATCTGACGGAAAGATATCCTAAGAGCTACTTGAATTCCCACTTATAAACTCCCGAAATTTTCCCAGTTATGCAATCAGGTGTTGGGGATACAGGGGAAGCATAATATTTCACCCAAAACTAGAAAATCCTACATCCATCTATATCCATCCTTCAACACATAACCAAGAAACCTTCGGAAATCATCTACCTCAACCTTCGAAAAGCGTCCGTTAAACAAGTTATGGCAATACTCCCGAACTCCCGCCCCAGTACTGGGTGGCGTCGAGGTTATCTCACCAATGAATTGCATAAAAGAGCTTTTCGATGTCGGCGTACTAAACTCAGGTATTCCAGAACTACAACGATAAAATTATGATGACAACACCTTAGAGCTCAACTCCCCGGGACACTTCCACTAAACCCCTGACAGGAGGCACCAAGACAATGTTCTCATCATAAAACCATCAGAACGATTCCAAGATACCCGCGTGATCCTAAAATTTTTTTAGTGAAATTTGAGAAGAGAAGAGTCAAAACTCTACGTCAGGATGCCTTACCAAAGAGATGAGGAGACTGGGAAGTAAAAAGAATTCCTAAACTCTCCGATATATAATTCCTAAATGACTCAAAACATTTTTCTAGACACAACTCGGCCGCTAAAAACGATCAAGCAATGGGGCTCCTAAGGTCGGGGAAGGCTCTGATTACCAACTTGTAACGCCCTAGATGCGACTATATCTCCCACGTGTCGAGGCACGTCTTAGAGGCATAATCGCATTGACGGCATATGTCGCAAGTGAGGTAATCTTCACACAGCCCATGTAATATAATAGGGAAAAAATTACATAGTTGGCTTACAATCGCCACTTCACACAATTACATGAATAAAACATTACATCATCCAAATACACTCATGGTCCGACTACGGAACCAAAATGAAAGAAGAACCCCAAATGCGACAAAGGTCCCCGATCGACCCCAACTGGGCTCCACTACTGATCAACTAGAACGAAACAACACAAAGGACAAGATCTTCATGGAGCTCCTCCTGAGCTTGGTTGCTTCATCTGCACGGTCTCATTGGCACCTGCAAGATGGTTTTGGAAGTAATCTGTGAGCCACAGGGACTCAGCAATCTCGCACCCTTGCGATCAAGACTATTTAAGCTTATGGGTAAGGTAAAGGTATGAGGTGGAGCTGCAGCAAGCGACTAGCATATATGGTGGCTAACATACGCAAATGAGAGCGAGAAGAGAAGGCAAAGCACGTTCGAGAAAGTATGATCAAGAAGTGATCCTAAACAACCTACGTCAAGCATAACTCCAACATCGTGTTCACTTCCTGGACTCCGCCGGAAAGAGACCATCACGGTTACACACGCGGTTGATTCATTTTAATTACGGTCAACTTCAGGTTTTCTACAACCGGACGTTAACAAATTCCCATCAGCCCATAACCGCGGGCACGGCTTTCGAAAGTTCGAATCCCTACAGGGGTATCCCAACTTAGCCCATCACAAGCTCTGACGGTCAACGAAGGAATAGACCTCCTCCCGAGACGTTCCGATCAGACTCGGTATCCCGGTTCTTCAAGACACTTCGACAAGTTAAAACAAAACCAGCAACACCGCCCGAATGTGCCGACAAATCCTGATAGGAGCTGCACATATCTCTTTCTTAGGGCACACTCAGATGAGACTAGTTACGAGTAAAACCAACCCTCAAGTTTCCCCGAGGTGGCCCCGCAGGCAGCTCAGTTCGGGCCAACACTCAGAGGAGCACTGGCCCGGGGGGGGGGGTTAGAATAAAGATGACCCTTGAGTCTGCAGAACCCAAGGGAAGGTGGTAGGTTGTTAGTGCAAATGGTAAAACCAAGGTTGGGCATTGCTGGAGGAGTTTTATTCAAGGCGAACTATCAAGGGGTTCCCATTATTACCCAACCGCGTAAGGAACGCAAAATCCGGGAACATAACACCGATATGACGGAAACTAGGGCGGCAAGAGTGGAACAAAACACCAGGCATAAGGCCGAGCCTTCCACCCTTTACCAAGTATATAGATGCATTTATTAAATAAGATATATAGTGATATCCCAACAAGTAAACATGTTCCAACAAGGAACAACATCTCCATGTTCCAACAAGGAACAAACTTCAATCTTCACCTGCAACTAACAACGCTATAAGAGGGGCCGAGCAAAGCGGTAACATAGCCAAACAACGGTTTGTTGGGACAAGGTGGGTTAGAGGCTTGGTTCAACAATATAGGAGGCACGATAAGCAAGTGGTAGGTATCGTAGCATAGGCATATCAAAAGAGTGAGCAACTAAGCAAGGAAAGATAGTAGTGATTTTGAGGGTATGATCATCTTGCCTGAGATCCCGCAAGGAAGAAGAACGAGTCCATGAAGAAGACAAACGGACGTAGTCGAACGGGTCCTCACAAATGCGATGTTACCGGAACCAACCCGAAGAAGCAACACTGGAAAGAAGCACACAAACATAGTAAACAACCACCACATCAACATGGCATGATGCACAATCGAGTATGATGCATGTCCGGTTTAATGATACATGGCATGGCATGGCAAAGAGCAACAAACCACACTACAAATTAAGTGGAGCTCAATATGCAAAGAGTTGCATATTGACGGAGCACCACATCAATTATTTAGTTCGATCTCGTTTATGTACTCAACAATATTAAATGTTGTTAAACATGGCAAGAGGGTGAAGCAAATGAAAACTACCCATCTCGTCAAGTTTAAATGAGGCCGGGAACAACAAACAGCAAGTCCGGAAACTCCTCATGTGCATATATTAGGTTAGGTCCTGTTCTGCCCTAAACCATATTTTAGAGTTGTTAGGCATGAAAAAAATGACACCATGATAAACTAGACAAAATTCTACCCCATTTACATATAAAGTTTATTAAAATCCGAGTTACGATTATTTAGTTATGAATTAAAACATTTTAACATGGCATAGGAGCAAATTTAATCAAACAACAATTTAAACATCTCAAACATGGATGAAAGTTTCATATATAAGTTGTTTAATTCCGATGCATGGGTGAGAAGTTATTAGATGCGTGGTTCAAGGGGCTAAACTGCAAAACTGGTTTTCCCTGGATAAATGGACAAATCGTAGAATGGAAAAAAAACGTGACATGGGCCGAATCTGGCTGGCCTAGCAGGAACAGGAGCTGGGGGGCAGCTCACCACGGGCCAAGGCCCAGGTCGATGGAGCCTGCTGGATCGCGGGCTTGGCTGGCCCACATGCGCGCGAGGAAGGTGGCCTAGTAGGGAAGCGCTCATCCTCCTCTGCTCGAGCAGAGGCAGAAGCATGGTGCGGCGGCTGCCGACGATGGGGACGGCGGCGCGACACGTAGGGAGCTGGAGGATGACGGGGATGGATGTATCCGAGGATGGGTGTTCCAGATCCGGTGACACAGGTGGTCGACGACGCTCGGGGATGCGGGATCCGGCGAGGTGGAGCTCGTCCATGGAGGCGGCGGCGGTTTCCTGTGGCAACAGAGGGAGGGAGAGAGCTGGTGAGGAGGGGAAGGAGAACAGGAAGGGAGAGAGAGAGGGAGGCGAGGCTCCGGTGGCCGACGAGTGCATGGTGGCGAGGACGGGCGGTGAAGGGGCAGAGAGGCGGCAGGGAGTTGCGGGCGTGCAGTGGCGGCTCGGGCCCGCTTCGGCCCAGGGCTGGGCCGCGGATGGGCCAGGGCGGGCCGCGGTGAAGTGGGGGCACTGGGGAGGCGACGTGGCGCGCTGGGGTTGGCTGCAGGGCGCCGGGAGGGGACGTGTCGCGCCCGGATTGGTCCGGGATGCGGCGGCGGCGGCGACAAGTGGTGGAAGTGGAGTGGGGTGGCGCTGAATCCGAGGAGGAGGGGGGTTGGCTGCGGTAGGAGGTAGGGGAAGGGGTCTAGGTTGCCCAAAATGGACTAGGGGTGTCCATATATAGCAAATTTGCTCGGGTTTGGGGGTTAGGAGGGGTTTTCGAGCCGTACGATCGCGATCAAGCGGCTTCGGACAGAGGGGGGACTAGGTGGGCTGTGAAGAGAGGCCTCGGGCTGAGAGGAGAGAAGGGAAGTGAGACCCGGCGACTGTTCCAGAGACCGAAACGTCCGGCGAAAATACCGGCAACGGTGCTGCTATAAATTTAATGGTTGGGCTATCAAACGAACTCCGAATGCGATAAAACTTGACATGCGGTCTATCTACACTATAATAAGACCGCACGTCAACTCTCGTCCCATTCCGAGAACATTTTCCGGCCACTTATAAAACACTATTTCGGACATGCCGCGGGCGCATGCAAGTGGTCTGGACCCAGAACGGACAACAGAGGGAACTGGGGGAACCCGGACGGATGCAGGTTTTGAAAACATGATGACATGATATGCAATGCATGACACGCAAGCAATGACAAGGCAACAATAGCGAATAACTAGAGGACACCTGGCACATCGATGACGGGGTGTTACATCCCCCTTCCACACTCCTTGGCCGAAGTTGAGTCTAGACATTTCAAAAACTTTTACTAACATGGATGTGTGCCTTATGGGCCACGTCGCCATCTGGGTGGTATTAGTATCTTTTACTCCACGTATATACTCTGGGACTCTGATCTCTTTTCTATTCAGGTTAAATAATTTTACTAAATCTGACTCTAGGTTCTCGTAACTACTTTATCCCGGAGAGCCCCTTCGGTCCAGATGATCGCCTGTTACACCAGAAGATTTCGAAGATACTATCCGATATTCTCTCAAGATTCTATGCCCATTGCTTTTGCAATTCACTACCATCGAAATATCCCTATGGATAAATACTTACACCTGTTGTTCATACTTCTATTCCCAGTCGATCTTGTTATTACAAGATACCCCGAGAATACTTTGTGCCCATTGCCTTGCAGTTTCTTACCACATGAATACCCCTACGAATAATTTCTCACACTTATCGAGTGTCCACTCATCCCAGTTGATTCAAGTAATTCAAAAAAGTCTTTGAAATACTATTTGAACTTCCAAAAATCCTGAGCAGCCTATTGCTCTTGAAATTCTTGCTGGCTTGCATTATGGTTAATCCCAGAAGTCTCGTTACCTTATTGGCATCCCTTGTCATTTATCATGTTGAGTCCATTTATTCAATAAGTGGCGAATGCTCGCAATCCTCAATCAGATCCTAGAATTCATCCTTCCGGCTCAGACGTCATTTTAAACGTGAGCTGGTTCTCGCCAATCAAATTGTCGTCGATTGTGCCCCTAAGTATATTGAACTTATCCATCCTTGATTAGAGCGTCTGCTTCTGATCCTTCGCTTGGTAAATCATAATTCATTTGCAATTGAGCTCTAAGTTACTATGTTGTTTCTATAATCCAATGTCTTTGTATTGATTCTTCCTCTAATTGAGTAGCGATACTCACATCAGCCCCATTGTGGACCGCCATACCCATTGCCGGGTTATTATCCGACAATGTCCTTCACAACCAAAATTCTTGTGAGTTCTTTACCCGATACATAATGCCCTTGGTAAATTGTATCATCTGCTTGGCCAACCATGCTCTGCTTTCGAGCTGGTGGTATTTACTATTGAAGCTTGTGGTATATGTTTCCACGATACCCTGACGGGTTGAACCTACGCCTTCCTTTATATGTGTGAACTTGGAAGTTTTCATGAGTCATACTCATCTGGTATTTCACCAGGTAAGACTTTCAACACTAATGCCTTTATTAATGTGAAAAGTGGAAGGTTATACATTGAAGAAGTGGGAGTCGACCTTGAACCTTGCATTCATGCCCAGGGACACGATGTATAACTTATCATGGAAGTTTCTCTTAAAATAATTGTCCCCTTGTTATAAGTTCATCTTGTATCTGTGGACATGGTTCCGACCATGTTCTCCTTTAAATACCATTTCATGTGCAAGTTTAAGCGCTTGTCTTCTGTAGAGCAATACCCCAGTCCAACCTCTACTTTGATCTGTCATCGAGTATTACCCCCTCTGGTATCTCGAGATTATCACGGAACTGCATAACTTCTTATGAGTTCTTCTTCAAGTATTATTTGACTTTCGCTGCATCATCATTTGACTTGATGTCATCGCCGACTGATTACATCTTCATGAAATCTCTCGACAAATGTGTCGAGGTCATCAGCAACATCCTGAGCTCTTCCAAGATATCGATTGAATTCATGATGATAAGTACCCTCCTTGCCCTCGATGATTTGTGTTATCATCGACCACTTTATTGCCTTCCGTTCAACATAAACTTGTTCGTGTCTCTAGCACCCTATTGCTTTCAAGTTAATGGTCGATATTTCATTCTTGGACTATTGGTTGTTGAATCACCTTTCTAACATTGATCATGCTACCTGAGGCCATACTTTGGGCACCCTTTTCAACTAATGTTTAATTGTGTATGTTTTTTTTCTTGAGCATACATCATAATATCATTTGATCAGACATATGTTATCTCCTTGTTCACGTGATTATGGAAATCCTTTTTTTGGAAATCTCGATGAATTGTCGCTGAGTCCTTCTGACATTTCCTCACCCTCTCCTTGGTTTAGTGATGAACCCTTTTTTCGGAACTTGCTTCCATGGTTCATTTCCCGAGAATCTTAAAATGTCTTTGCATCAACTATGTTGCACCTTTCTTATCAGGCATCCCGAGTCTGAGTTATCCTAACACCAATCAGACTTGAATCTCGGTCAGATATGATGGTTGGAACATATTTCCAAGAGTTATAACATTGTTCTTTATGTGACCCGGTAAGGTGATGTCGTGCCTAGCACACCTGGCTGGAGGCCCTATTGTTATTGATTCCTTTTCAACAAGGTTATCCATTCTTCCATGAGGAAATTGTAAGACTTATTCTACAAGTTATTCCTGCTAGATACTTTGTGTTTTCAAAGTCTGATGTTCACCTGTTGACCATGTCAATGCCATCTCGAAGCATGTCCATGGTACTCCGATTTTCAAAAAGAACATTTGAAGCCCAGATGCTAAATGTTTCCTGCTCAAATATCCAAACACCGCTGTATGGGTAAATTCATGAAAATTCTCTCCCTTACCTAAAGAGTTTTCTACATTATATCCTGTCATGGATATCGTGCTCTGCTTGTCCTTGGGAAGGATATACCCTTGCAATATGTGTTTAAACACATTTTCCTTTCCATTGTTCTGTTTAATCTGATAATCTTATTTTTCTTTCCGTTGTTTGGTTTAACCTTTCTTGTGATCTATATGATCTAATCAGTAATATTCTCCTGCTTATGTAAACACCTCGGTGTACGATTCTGTCAGCAAGACTCTGTTACTATTGTTGACAAGAACCTTGCCTATTGGTCCGCCTCGTTTCAACGAGCAGGGAAATGGTTCTCTTCGTCCCTCACCCTTGGTACCAATGTTGACGCCGACATAACTGATAGGCTATCCTCTGACATGCCTTACTTACACGATCGTGCAAGAAGTCACCGCCCTTTCCACCTTTATCTCACATGGTGGGCCCATAACCCACAGTTCTGCAGGATCGAAACTTGACTCTCCTGTACACCTCCCTTGTTCCCGAAGTTACTCCTCGCGCATGACCTCATATGTAATTCACGAGCCACCTTCTGAGAGATCATCAAATCTGGTATCAGACACAATACTTATTCTCGTTGCTCTGGACCCCTTTCACACTTGGTTTCAGGCATCGAATGATTGCCTACCCGCTCGAAACTTCTCATGGTACCTATTTACTTTGCTCTCGATATTGTCTTAAGTTTCCATTCGAGAGTTAGTTTTCGCCACCACCCCCGATGTTATCAACTAGATAGTCGACCTTTTAGAGGTCTGTTCTTCCGAAGTTACCCCTTGTCCTTCATACGTACAATGAAGACTCTGAAGAAATGATGACGACTTCATCATGATGACCTGAAGCTGAGGAATGAAGACATCAATGAAATGGATCAATCTCTTCAAGAAGAGCAACCAAGACCGAGAAGATCCGTTAGAATTTCATAACCAGAACTTTCCCCCTTACTCCACCTTTTAAATCTCGGGATGAGATTTCTTGTAGTGGAGGAGAATTGTGATGCCCGGATAATCAAGCTACAGTAAACCTCTGCTAATGGTGCCACGTCACCTCGGTTACTGTCGATAATCTTGCGTTAGTTCGAAATGGATTCAAATTCAAAAATTTGTATTAAAGTTAAAACAATTAATGTTTTCAAAAGTCAAAACTAAAGTGTTCAATGGGTTGAAAATATTCCCTAACTATTTGTCATGTAGGAGCCAGCTTCATTTGAATATTTAAAGTGGCCCTAACATATTTAAAACTAAATCACAAGTAAATTATTTGAACCATTTCAACTTAAACAAATAGTTAAACTATTCAAAATTATTTGGAACTTTGGGTGCTGCTTCAAACCTTGCCTAGTATTTATGTGCTAAGTGGCACATTTAACAATACTCATTTATTAGGTCAACAAAATTACAAAATTGTAAGAGAATAAAAAAACGGCAAAGGCCACCCCCCTTTCCCCATTGGGCCCCTTGGCCCATTCGGCTTCGTCGACCAGGCCGGCCCAGCCAGCCACCACCCACTCCCCTTAACCCCACCCCGACGGAAACCCTAACCCACTACCACCACGCACCTCCCACTCACTCTCTCCCCCACTCCCCCGATCCAGATCGGGATCGGGGCGACCATGCCCCCTGACTCCTTCACGATGCTACCTCGCCGGCGCCGCCCCTCCCGGCCTTCTTCCTCATCCTCTTGGACGTCGCCCGTCTTCCCCGAGCTCCGCAGGACACCGTGCTCGCCACCTCTACGCCCCGACAGCATCGCCGATTCTCGCCGACTGGATCTCGCTGGAGCTACCATGCCGGCCTGCCTCCTCAACTCATCCCCGCCGGACTGCTTCCCCATCTACACGCGTCGTCCCCGTCCACCTCCCCGTCGGAGCACACTGAGCCTCACCGCCCCTTTCCCCTTCAACGCTGGTGAGGCCCCGGGCCTCCCTCCTCTCCTCCTCTCCCTACTACTACGCTGCCGCTAGTTGCTGCGCCGCCTCGCCTCGCCCGCGCTACGGCCATCGCCGTGCGTGCATACCCCGCTACTCTCGCAACCACTGTCGCCGCCTGCTTGGCCTCGCCCTCATCGTGGCCACGCCTGGGTGCGCCCCACCGCATGCCCCTGCTCCCCTCGCCCTGCTCGCCGGCCCCGCAGTCACCGTTCACGCCATGCTCGCGCCGTCCGCCGTCCCACTCCGCCCCTGCCCCTTGCCCTGGTCGGCGCCCTCCTCCGCCCCAGCCGTTGTCCGTGATGATGCGATTCGGCACCCCGAACCGGCTCACGATGCCCTTGATGAACTTGACAGCGGAACCCGCGGGAATGGTGCGGACATCCTCTACTTCAGCCCACTTGGTGAACTTGTCCACGGTGGCGTAAAAGTAGAGGTAGCCCCCAGGCGCCGGAGGAAACGGGCCCAAGATATCCAGCCCCCATACTGCGAATGGCCACGAAAGGGTATAGTCTGCAAGCCTCCTGTTGGCTGATGGATCTGCTTGGCGTGGAACTGGCAGGCCTCACAAGCTTTCACTAGTTCGACGGCGTCATTGAGCGCGGTGGGCCAATAAAACCCACTGCGGAACGCCTTGCCGACGAGGGTCCGTGATGATGAATGATGTCCACAATCTCCGCCGTGTATATCTTCCAGCAGTTCCTTCCCTTGCTCCCTGGAGATGCAGCGCAGGGATACATCATTTGGCCGCTTCTGGTAGAGCTCTCCATCCTTGATGCAGTATGCCGTGGCCTGGCGTGCCACTCGCTCCGCTTCCTCCTCCTTCTCTGGCAGGGTCCCTTGAGTTAGGTAACTCCGGAGCTCCGTGATCCAACATCCCTCCTGAGGTTCCATCGTTAGGAGCAGACGTGCTCCTGAGGCCAGGCCACAGGCCGGAGCCCCTGAGGCAGGTGGCTGGGGGAGCTCCTCCCGGGGCTGAGCCGTGTTTGATAATGATGGCAGGGCTGATGGCTTGAAGAGCCGCTCCTCGAAAATGCCAGGCTCCTGAGGTAACCGCCTGGACGCCCGTTTGGCGATGTCGTCGGCCTCCTGATTGGTTCCACGGGGCACATGCTGCAACTCCAACCCCCAAAACTGCTTCTCCATCTTGCGGACCTCCGCTAGGTAGGCTTCCATGTGCTCATCCTTCGGCTCGTACACCTTGTTGGAGAAATTGACAAGGAGCTGCGAATCGCCCTTGATGGTGAGGCGTTTCACCCCCAGGGCAGCCGCGACCTTCAAGCCTGCTATTAAACCTTCATCCTCTGCTATGTTGTTGGAGACCTTTTCACCTTGCTGGAAACAGAGCTGCACGGCGTAATAGAGCTTGTCCTGAGTGGGCGATATAAGCACCGCCCCAGCCCCAGCGCCATGCCTGGAGAACGCCCCAATGAAGTACATGACCCAGCCTTCTGGCGCCTCGCTTCCCGGGGACAGGGACCGATCCTCGTTGGCCTTGAGGCCTGGCGCCTCCGTCCATTCTGCCACAAAATCCGCCAACGCTGCTCCCTTGATGACTCTGGTCGTGCTGAATTCGAGCCGAAACGCTTGCAGTTCTATGTTCCACTCAGCTACCCTTCCAGCTGAATTAGGGCTCCTAAGTACTCTCTCCAGGGGGTATGACGAGACGACCTTGATGGGGTGACCCTGAAAATAGTGCCGCAGCTTTCGCGAGGCCATCAGTAGCGCAAGGAGGAGTTTTTGAGGCATGGGGTACCATGCCCTTGCATCCCGCAGCACCGTGTTGACGAAGTACAATGGGTGCTCAATGAGGTGGAGTGCGTCAGTGCTGGTGGCTCCCTTCGGAGACCGTGGCGCCTCTTGAGGCAATGAGGCCTCCTGAGACTGGTCATCTGGAAGAGGGGCCTCTTCCGCCTCTGGTGCGACCCTCTGTGGTGGCAAACCCTCCTCAGCCGCTGTGGCGGTTTCTGTAGGCCTTCTTGTCCCTGTTCTGCCTTGTCCCGGGCTGCTGCCGCGGTTTTGATTCGGCGCTCCTCTCTGACTGCCACCAAGGCTGCGCTGGCGGAGTAGGGAGTGGCGGCGAGGTAAAGCACCAGGGGCTCTTGAGGGCGCGGAGCCACCATGACCGGTGGGCTGGTCAGGTATCTCTTGAGATCTTGGAACGCCATGTCAGCCTCTTCAGTCCACTCGAAGGGCCCCTTTTTCTTCATTAGCTGGAAGAAGGGCAGTGCTCGTTCCCCCAACTTGGAGATGAAGCGCCCTAGCGCGGTCACGCGCCCCATGAGCTTCTGCATTTCTCTGAGGGTCTTTGGCGGGCTCATGTCTTCCACCGCCTTGACCTTCTCTGGGTTAGCCTCGATGCCTCGGTGGGACATGAGGAAACCCAAGAGCTTGCCCGAGGGAACTCCGAACACACACTTCTCTGGGTTGAGCCATAGGTTCACTGCATTGAGGCTCGCGAAGGTTTCCTCCAAGTCTTGTATCAAGGTCCTGGCCTCCCGAGACTTTACCACAATGTCATCGACGTAAGCTTCAACATTCTTCCCGAGCTGCGGGCCCAAGGTGATGTGCATCAGCCGCTGGAAGGTCGCCCCTGCGTTACGCAGCCCGAATGGCATGCATGTGTAGTAGTACACCCCACACGGGGTTAGGAAGGCTGTCTTCTCGATGTCTTCTACCGCCATCTTGATCTGGTGATACCCAGAGAAGGCATCCAAGAAGCATAACAGGTCGCATTCCGCAGTGGAATCGACGATCTGGTCGATGCGGGGGAGCTGGAACGGATCTTGCGGGCATGCTTTGTTGAGGTTGGTGAAGTCGACACACATGCGCTCCTTCCCTCCCTTCTTTGGCACAACGACAGGGTTGGCCAACCAATCCGGGTATCGGACCTCGCGAATGACCCCAGCGGCTTCCAATTTGCGGGTCTCTTGGACGATGAAGGCCTACTTTTCTGTGGACTGTCGCATGGCCTTCTTCTTGTTTGCACGCAGGAACCCGACCAGGGCCTTCTCCTGCTCGGGTTTGAGGTGGGCGGCTATGGTGAAAGTGGCGTTGGTGGATCCGTCCTCATCGACGGGTATCTGCTTGGTTTCCGCCTTGTCTTGGGTGAACAACTGTTTCTTCTTGGTGGGTGCAGCCCCCTTGGGCCCAGGGGTCTCCAAGTTGGCGGGCTGTGCCGACGCCGCCGTCTTGAAGGCGAGCTTGAGCACCCGCAGCGCGTCCCCGATGTCCCCGTGCACAGTGAGGACACCGCTACTCCCGGGCATCTTCATGAGGTTGTACGCCGGGTGAGTCGCGGCCATGAACTGGGCCAGCGCTGGGTAGCCGAGGATGGCGTTGTAGGGGAGGCCGATGGGGGCGATGTCAAAGTCGACCAGCTCCGTGCGGAAGTTGTCATAGGTGCCGAAGGTTACTGGGAGCCGGATCTGTCCCAAGGAGCTGGACGACTTGCCCCCAACGCCTGAGAAGGGCCGGCTGGGTTGCAGCCGTTCCAAGGGTATGCAGAGGAGGTTGAAGGCCTCGACCAAGAGCATGCTGAGGCCCGCGCCGCCATCAATGAGGGTTCTGGTGGCGGCCACCTGGCAGATGGTGGTGGTGCACAGCATGGGGAGCGCACCCGAGCAGGCCGAGTTGGAGGGGTGGTCCTCCGAGCTGAAGGTCAGGCCGGTCTCGGGCGCCGCCCGGTCCAGGGGAGCCCCCTGCCGCGTGGAAGCGGCGTTGACCCGACGGATGAACGGCTTGACGTGGTGACTTGTAGGCGGTGCTTGCGAGCCGCCCAAGAGGGGCGCGACGAGCGGGGGTGTTGGTGCAGCGCAATAGGCGGGAGAGAGGTTGCAGGGCTCCATGGGTGCGCGGAGCGCGCGGGACGAAGAACCAGCTGGGGTGAGCGAGGGAGTTGCGGTGCGGCCGTCTTGCCGCACGGGCGGATGCTGGGACGATGCTCGCTGCTCGTCCCCCGCCGGGCCGGTGGCGGCGTTGACGGCAGGCGACGGGGAACGGCAAGGACGCCCGCCGACAGGGGCCGTCTGGGCGACGCGGGAAGCAAGCGCGGCCCGGCGCTCGGCGCGGGCCCGACGAGCGTCAGACATGCGCGTGATGGTCGGAGGAGAACGGGGTGGTGGGAGACGAATCCCGGTGCACCCCTACCTGGCGTGCCAAATGTCTGATTTAGGGTTCCGTGTCAGGACCCCGACTCGATGTCACATCGATCTAGCTGGTAACACCTCATATCACTTTGCGGCCTCACGCACGGTATTCCCACGGGTGTCGTCTTACCTTTTCCCGGGACCGTTTGCGCCTTTTGGCTCACGTATATGATAGTGTCGCTAGCATCCATATGATAAAGAGCCCAGGCTGACATGACTAGTCGTAAACCCAAAGTGGCACAGACTTACAGGGACAGGCATCCATGACCCAGCTTCGAACGTGTCGGTCATCAGCAAGTGGGTCCGGGCTGTAGCACTGGGCTAGCAGGACTCCGGTAAACCGGGCTGTAGCGGGCTAACAGGACTCCGGTACTCAAAGCGTGACATTTCCCCGTAGGGACAGACGCAGGAACGAAGAAGGACACATGCCGGCCAGCCTAAGTGTTCCAGAGCAGTAGCAAGCTACCATGGCTCAGCGGTAACACTGGGAGACATTTCCCAGTAAGAGAGGCTACTAAAGATAAACAACTAGATAGTCAGATCCCACACATACCAAGCATTTCAATCATACACACAATATGCTCGATATGTGCAAATACAACGAAGCATCACAACATGACTCTACGACACAAGTACTTTATTTAAGGCCCAGTGAGCCATACATAACATACACAAAGGTACGGGTCTCACGACCCAACATACAAGTCATACAGTCATACAAACCAGCAGCGGAAGTAACTTGTCTGAGTACAGACAACTAGTAAAATAAAAGAGGCTTGGAAAGCCTAGCTATACTACGTGGTCCTTCACAAGCTCAGGGTCACCACCCGGGTCTTTAGCCTACTCGTTGATGTCAACGTCTACATAGAACCCATCAGAAGGGGTTGCAGCGTCTTCTGTAAAAATGTAGATTATAGCAACATGAGTACAAAGGTACTCAGCAAGACTTACATCAGATCCTACATACATGCATAGTATCAAGAAGGGTTGGTGGAGTTATTGTAGCAAGCCAGCTTTGACTCTTGGCTAGGCTATCCTACGATAATCCAACTTGAAATGGTTTTGCGCACACGAGTCCACTACTCACCACTTCAATACACTACCGAGGATCCACCTCCGTCTTCCTACGGAAGAGCCATCCTCGGCACTCACACTTATCTTGAGGCTTTTAACAGTTTCCATTTACTTGTCTATGAACTGTATAGGCAACCAAGTAGTCCTTTACCGCGGACGCGGCTATTCGAATAGATTATGATAACCCTGCAGGGGTGTACTTCTTCATACATGTTTCCACCACTTAGCGTCTGCACACGACATGTGCTCGGCAGACTTCAAGCGAAAGCCGACGTGGGTGTAGACCACGACCTACCTAAACACTTAAGCCTCTAGTCCAGGTTTATCGCCTATTCAGGTTCCATCCGCAGGGAGTCCGGCCGGGGTTTCCCATACGGCCCCGAACGATGTGAACAGGGTTCCCGAGATGCCTAACGGGTATTCGGTACACCGTGCCACGTACCTACCGCATCACAGCCCACCCCTACGGTCAGTGCTGTCCACGGCCTCCAGTAGGCTACAAACACCAGAAACTACTTGCAACTCCTGGACAGAGAGCTAGGGTGAATAAGAAGTCGAGCGGGGTCATATTTCAGGGCCCAATGCATGGTAGTAGCTGTATCTTAAATCACGCATACAGATCTCAGTGCTTAAGGTCGGCTTCAATGAAACAACCCACCATGTACTCCTACATGGCCTCTCATCGATACCTTTACCAAATCGTGTTCACCACACCACTCTCATTACCGAGATAAACATTTCACTCTAGCCCATCACCCAGATGAACCAGACCTGACACGACTCTAAGCATAGCAGGCATAGCAAGGTAGGAACAACACATACATATGGCTCAAACAACTCCTACACATGCTAGTGGGTTTCATCTAGTTACTGTGGCAATGACAGGTCATGCAGAGGAAATGGGTCCAACTACCGTAGCACACAACAGTTTGAAACGCGTTGTCTTAATGCAGTAAAAGAGAGCAGGAGCGAGAACATGGGATTGTATCGATATGATCAAATGATTGGTTGCTTGCCTGATGGTTCGATGCACGGATACGGTTCTTCGTTAGGGTAATCACGGTACTCCTCGGGGACAGAACCTGTCGCAAAGGGCATCGATACACAAGCATCACCAAACAATGTGCAACAATATGATGCATGCATGAAACATGGCAATATGAGTGTATTGGGCTAATGCAACTAAAGCCAGAAGGGTTTGAACAAATTTGAATCAAAGATTCAAATTCCAAATTCAAATATGGCCTTTTAAAGTGCCTTTTCTTGTTCTGCTTAAAACATCAATTTAACTTGTTTGATCATGCATGAAAATAGTACAGATGGATAGATTGGATTTTTCTGATCATTTTTCATATATAATTTGTCCAATTTGGAGTTACAGAATAAAAGTTATGAATTTTTGAAGTTTAGATAATATTCTGGAATTTCCTGATTTAAATTAAATCCAGAAAATCAATTACTACGTCAGCCTGACGTCAGTGTGACGTCAGCAGGTCAACGGAACTGGTCCAGGTCAAACCTGACAGTGGGTCCCGCATGTCAGGGTGATTATTTTAATTAAAACTTAATTAAAACTAATCCTGTTTAATTAACAGGGCTGGGCCCCACCTGTCATTGACTCAGGGGAGTCAACCAGGGCCCACCCGTGGTCAAACCCGAGTCGGCTGCACCGGCGTTTAGCCGCCGGCGAGCCCGACGCGGCGGCGGAAGTGGTTTTGGTCATTTCGGCCACCAAACGGACTGCGGAGACCACCGGAGTGGAGCTGAGGCCAACCCGCAGCTCTTGGCGGAGCCCGTTGGGGTCGGGGTGGCCGGAGTCGACGGCGGCGAGCTCGGCTGCGGCCGCCGGGGTTCGGTCGTGCACGGGATCGGTGCTGGAGCTTGAAGTCGAGCAGAGCGAGGCGCTAGGGATGCTCTACGGGGTCTTGCGAACTTGTTGGACTCGCCGGGGTGACCAAATGGTCACCGGAGCTGCGTCGACGGCGAGCTCGGCGACGGCGGAGGTTCGGCCGTGGTGGGGAGGTGGCTACGGTGAGGGAACGAGGGGAAGGAGAGGGGGAAACGGTGGCGTAGCTCACCGCGGTTGTAGTGGGCGTTGAAGCGGGCTCGGGGACGCACTGGAGACGGCGAATTCGACGGCGACGGTGGTCGGAGCCCGAAGAGGGGAACGGCGACGTGGCGGCGATGCAGGGCTTCCGGGGAGCTGTGGAGCGGTGGGGAGGAAGAGGGAGTCGTGGCGGAGCTCCTGAGCTAGTCGGGGGAGCGAGGGGTGGTCGGAGACGGTGGCTATGGCGAACGGCGGCGAGTGTGGTGTTCGGCCGGGCGAGAGAGAGAGCGAGGGAGAGGAGAGGAGAGCCGGGGGAGAGTGAGAGAGAGCAGGGGGGAGGGCGTGGCGTCGTCCAGGGAGTCGAGCGAGGAGGGGAGGCCAGGCAAGCAGGCGAGCAGGTGGCGTGGCGCGGTGGCCATGCGCGCGCGCCGGCCACACTCCCCTCCCTCTGTCGGGGCGAAGACGACAGAGGAGGGAGGTGGGCTGGGCCGGCTGCCGGCTGGGCCAGCCAGCTGGCTGGGCCGCACAGTGGAGGAGCCCAGGTAAGCTCCTCCTGTTATATATTTTTCTGTTTTTGTTTTATTTAATATATCTGCAACTTTGTTGAATTAAAAAAAATACCTAGGCAAGTTCAAAAATCACCAAACTATTCCTGGCCCATAGTTGGATTATTTCCAACATGAAACATTTTAGTTTGGAGATATTTGAGCATTTAAATATTTTATATTATTTTAAATGCCCAAATTCAAATATTTATGAATTAATTCAAAAACCCTAAGATGGCCTAGGAAAATGTGCACCACTTTTGGCAGAGGTTCTGAACCAAGACAAAAATGATGGGCATTTTAGAAGGGCATTTCAGGTTCATTGAAAATTATTTTAGTAAACCCTAGTTGGTTTCAGAGGGGACTGGGGGTTCTGTCATCCCCATTTCAAGTTTCTGATGAAAGAGTAAACATGATGCAACACTCTAATGCATGACTAGCTAGGTTGTGACAACTCACCCCCACTCAAAAGAATCTCGTCCCGAGATTTGGGTTCCTCCGGGAAGAAGGCGGGGTACTCGAGTCGAAGACGATCCTCCCTTTCCCAAGTTGCTTCATCCTGAGAATGGTGCGACCATTGAACCTTGAGAAACTTGATATTATGACGTCGGGTGGTACGTTCGGCCTGATCGAGGATACGAACGGGGTACTCTCGATATGTAAGATTATCTTGGAGATCAAGCGTTTCGTGGTCCACTTCACGGATAGGATCCGAGAAGCAACGCCTGAGTTGAGAAACGTGGAAGACATCGTGAACTCTGGAGAGGTGCGGAGGTAGTTCCAACTGGTAGGCAACTTCTCCTCGTTTGGCAAGAATGCGAAAAGGTCCAATGTAACGAGGAGCCAATTTGCCTTTGATACCGAAACGATGGGTTCCCTTCAGAGGGGTGACCCGAAGATAAGCCTTCTCGTCAACCTCGAAAGTCATAGCCTTATGTTTTCGGTCATATTGACTCTTTTGACGAGATTGGGCTGTTTTCAACTTTTCACGAACGATACGAACTTGCTCTTCTGCTTCCTGAATCATATCCGGGCCAAAGAATTGTCTTTCCCCGGTCTCTGACCAGTTAAGGGGTGTTCGACATCGTCGTCCATAGAGAACTTCAAAAGGGGCTTTACCTAAGCTAGATTGATAGCTGTTGTTATAAGCGAATTCAGCAAATGGAAGGCACTTCTCCCAGTCCATTCCGAATGAGATAACAGAGGCTCGAAGCATGTCTTCTAGAATTTGGTTGACGCGTTCCACTTGACCACTCGACTGAGGGTGGAAAGCGGTGCTAAAGGAGAGACGAGTTCCCATAGCATTTTGGAAACTTTCCCAAAATCGAGAGGTGAAAAGACTTCCTCGATCCGAGTTAATTTCCAAAGGAACACCATGAAGAGACACTATTCGGGAGATGTATAAGTCTGCCAGTTGACTAGCGGTTATACTCTCACGAACAGGTAAGAAATGGGCTACTTTGGAAAGACGATCGACCACGACGAAAATAGCATTATTCCCTCTCTTGGTCCTGGGAAAACCGGTAATGAAATCCATACCAATTTTATCCCATTTCCATTCAGGAATAGATAGGGGTTGAAGGGTGCCAGCAGGCCGTTGATGCTCTGCTTTTACACGACGACATACGTTGCAATTAGCAATATACTGAGCAATTTCTCTCTTCATCCTAGTCCACCAGAACCTCTGGCGTAGGTCCTGATACATCTTAGTACTACCGGGATGAATAGTGAGAGGAGATTCATGAGCCTCCTTAAGGATCAACTGCCGTAGATGCTGGTTCTTGGGAACCACTAGACGGTTCTCAAAGTACACAACACCATGATCATTTGTGGAGAAACAACTAGCACCTCCGCTAGCAATGTTCTCCTTGATCTTAGCTATTCCCTTATCTCGCTTCTGGGCAGCAATGATTTGATCCGTAAGAGTAGGTTTCGCCACCAAGGTGGAGAGAAATCCTTGAGGAACAATGTGAAGGTTAAGCTTCCGAAATTCCTCATGGAGAAGCGGTTGACTTTGTTGTAACATCAGATTGTTACAATAAGATTTACGACTTAGCGCATCAGCCATGACGTTGGCTTTCCCTGGGGTGTAGGTTATTCCTAAGTCGAAGTCTGTGATCAATTCAACCCAACGTCTCTGCCTGAGATTCAAATCCGGTTGGGTGAAAATATACTTCAGACTTTGGTGATCAGTGAATATTTCGCAACGATTACCGAGGAGGTCATGTCGCCAGGTCTTAAGTGCATAGACTACGACTGCAAGCTCTAGATCATGAGTAGGATAATTCTCCTCATGTGGGTGCAATTGCCGTGAAGCGTAGGCAATTACGTGTCGATCTTGCATGAGAATGCATCCTAGTCCTTGTCGCGAGGCGTCGCAGTAGATAACAAAGTCCTTAGAGAAGTCTGGCGATACCAGTACGGGAGCAGAAGTCAGGCGTCTTTTCAGTTCCTGAAAGCTGTGCTCACATTGTGGAGTCCATTCGAACTTCTTATCTTTCTTGAGGAGTTCGGTTAGGGGTTTAGCAACCTTGGAGAAGTTCTCGACAAAGCGACGACAATAGCTCGCTAAGCCCAGAAAGCTCCGAACTTGCTTGACCGATTCAGGTGGAGTCCAGTTAAGGACGGCTTGAACTCGCTCAGGGTTAACAGCAATACCTTTACCAGATATTACATGACCCAGATAGGTCACTTCTGACAACCAGAATTCACATTTAGAAAATTTGGCATAAAGGCGATGCTCTCGAAGTTTCTGCAACACTAGCCTTAGATGTTCGGCATGTTCTTCCTCATTCTTGGAGTAGATGAGTATATCATCGAGGTAAACCACGACGAATTTATCCAAATACTCCATGAAGATTGAGTTCATTAACCGAGAAAAGGTGGCTGGAGCGTTGGTTAAACCGAAGGACATGACGGTGTACTCGTATTGGCCATAACGAGTAACAAAGGCCGTTTTAGGAATGTCCCCGTTTCTGATTTTGATTTGATGGTAGCCCAACCTCAAATCCATTTTGGAGAAGATTGAGGATCCAGCGAGCTGATCGTACAGGTCGTTGATCCTGGGAAGTGGATATTTGTTCTTGATTGTGACCAAGTTGACAGGTCGGTAATCTACAACCATCCGGTCCGTACCATCCTTCTTCTTGACGAATAGGACGGGGCAAGCCCACGGAGAAGAGCTAGGTCGGATGAAACCCTTTTTCAAGGACTCATCGAGTTGTTTCTTAAGTTCGGCTAGTTCTAGGGGTGCCATCTTATAAGGTCTTCTAGCAATCGGAACGGTTCCTGGAATGAGGTCTATTACAAACTCAACATCCCTGTCAGGTGGAACACCTGGCAATTCCTCTGGAAAGACATCCGGGAAGTCACGGACTACCGGAACGTCCTCAAGGTCTGGCAAAGGGCTGGCGTTAAGAGAATATAATTGTCGCTTGGCTATTCGGGTCAAGACATTGACTATCTTCCCCGAAGGATGGGTGAGTTGAACAGTCCTAGAGAAGCAATCGATTTGGGCATGATGAGACGACATCCAGTCCATACCCAGAATGATATTAATATCTGAAGATTTAAGGGCTATCAAAGATGCAAGGAAAACAAGTCTGTCGACTTGGATTTCGTTCCCATGGCTTACTCTAGAAGTTTGCCATTTGGATCCCGGAGTTTGGATTACCATAGAGGTTGGCATATCACCGAATGCGATGTTATGCAAGCGAGCATAATTTTCAGATATAAAAGAATGAGAGGCTCCTGTATCGAAAAGAACAGATGCCGGGTGGCAGTTAACAAGAAGCGTACCGAGAACGACGTTGGGATCCTCTTGAGCTTCTTCGGCAGAGATACAGTTGACATGGCCACGCGAAGCGGTGACCGGTTTAGCATGAAACACTTTCCCTGTCGGCTTGCCACGGCCAACAGCTTTAGCAGATTGATTGGGGTTGGTCTGGGGACACTCACGCATATAGTGACCAGATTCCCCACACTTGAAACAAGTCACGGAACTGGTACGTGGAGGAGCAGTGTTAGTTGGACCCCCATAGGGCTTGGCTGGAGCAGACTGTTGAACGGGGCGAGGCGCCTGGAAGGATGGCCTCGGTGTGAACCTGGGTGGCAGGGCGGTGTTGGGTACCCACACGCGGCGCTTCTGAGGACCAGCACCGGATGAGGAACCCGTGTCACGTCCATGCTTGCGTGTTGCGTCATAGTCAGTCTGACCAGTTTCAGCACTGATGGCTTTGTTGACAAGTTTCGAAAAAGATGTGCACTCATGCAGACGGAGGTCACGGCGAAGCTCAGGACTAAGGCCCTTACGGAACCTTGCTTGCTTCTTGGCGTCAGTAGACACTTCCTCAGTTGCATATCGGGCGAGATTACCAAACTCCCTGCTATAGGCATCCACAGAAAGTCGGCCTTGGGTGAAACTGCAAAATTCTTCACGTTTACGGTCCATGAGACCCTCCGGAATGTGATGTTCACGGAAAGCCTCGCTGAACTTAGCCCAAGTAGTGACATGGCCCGCTGGGCGCATAGCTCCATAATTCTCCCACCATAGACTGGCGGGGCCTTCAAGATGATATGCAGCAAAGGTGACCTTGTCAGCCTCCGCTACCAGCGCGGAACGCAGTTTATGGGAGATACTGCGAAGCCAGTCATCAGCGTCGAGAGGCTCGACGGAGTGGTGGAACGTGGGTGGATGCAATTTGATAAAATCACTGAGTGACACCACGTTAGCCCTCTGATGGTGTGCTGTATTCTGTTCAATACGCTCCAACAAACGGTTCGTCTCCCGCTTGTTTCTCTCAGCTTCCATCATCACCTCGGCTAGTGAAGGAGGATGAGGCAGATTTACATCCCTGGCTTCACTGCCTTCGGCCTGCTCTTGAGAAGCAGGGTTAGCGCGCGTGTTGACCATCCTAGGAAATCAAGACAATGTTTTAGTCAGGATGGTAAAATTCCGACATAGGATTTATAATGTAAGAAATAACTCGGAATGCAAGATGATCATCCGTATGACATGGTAGATACAGAAACTGCTTCTTTATTCCATCGTCATACACACCATACAGGGTTTAGTACAAGACCAAACAAAGTACTATTACGGTGAAAAGAGGATTACATCTCATCGGAGACATTCCAAGCTCCTATACATTATTTTTCTACATCTCCAGAAAGAGTACAAACTAGGTCATATCCCACGAGTCACGCGGGACGATAGACGACACAGCTAGTGCGAACTAGTGATACTACCACTAACTCAGACCGATCCGTAGTAGTCCTCGTAAAAGTCACCTCCATAGCCTGGGAGTTCAACATGATCATCCGGAAACAGACGGTCTCGCGGAGCTTGTGGACCATAGGGGCTAGGATGAGGCCTTGGACCAACAAACGGTGGCCTGCGGGGACCGCAAGGTGGGGTGATGCCTCCTACATCACGCCAAACCATCACGTCTGGCAGAGCAGATCTCACAGGATAGAGATCGCGCATATCTGAATATCCAGCTTGCACCGCCGGTGCGAACCGAGTCAAAGTGGCCCAGTGGTCAGCACGGGTGTTGAAGAGCTCTAGCCTTAAGGCCCGATTTTCTCGGTCCTTATCCTCGAGCATCTCAGCAGTGGTGCGAGTCCGTGAATCCTCCTGAGTGGGGTCAGCATAGATAGCCTGGAGATACCCTTGTGCTCCCGGAAGTGATCCTGGCATATACCGGAAATCAGAGTCCCGAAATATACCAGATCTGACTCGCATAATGGTCATCATAGAGTAGGCGGCGTCCTGCACAGCCATCTCAATGGTAACCCCGAGTCCATAAGAGCAGTGAAGAGGCTCGGTGGATCCAGGATACGATGGAAATATCCTGACAGTGCAGAGATACTGGCTCTGATTAAAATCTCGGAATTGCTCTTCGACCGTGTACTCAGGATACCAGCGGTATCCAGCCTCAGTCATTACCCTGACCAACTTAGCAGTATGGCCGGGTACATCTAGGCATCGAGTCAGGCGAACCACTTGATTGAGGTCGCGAGTGGCCATCTGAAAGCATAATCATAATGCAAGGGCATTAGAATTTCTAGCAAAATTTCGGCAGCATAACAGCTGTAAATGCTCAAGAAGGATTTTGAGACATTTGACAAAGGATTTCGTACATACTCAACATCATCATATCAAAGTTCTGAAACCATTCTAATAACATAATGTGGTAGTAGAACTGAACTAGGCTGGTAACCATCAAACTTATAAGGTACTACTGATTAGTAACTCGTGATCCTGATAGAGAGAACAGATCCTAATTCCTTAACCCCCGGTGGAAGAATGGACTGACTCAGATCAGAAAGTCATAAGGTAAAGGAGTAAAAAGAGCCTTACGTTCCATCCCACAAACAATTCCCCTACATATAACTAAAGAATTTCTAGACTCAACATCGACCAGTTTGGCTTGGAGAACCTACAGGCAGTCCGGCTCTGATACCAACGCTGTCAGGACCCCGACTCGATGTCACATCGATCTAGCTGGTAACACCTCATATCACTTTGCGGCCTCACGCACGGTATTCCCACGGGTGTCGTCTTACCTTTTCCCGGGACCGTTTGCGCCTTTTGGCTCACGTATATGATAGTGTCGCTAGCATCCATATGATAAAGAGCCCGGGCTGACATGACTAGTCGTAAACCCAAAGTGGCACAGACTTACAGGGACAGGCATCCATGACCCAGCTTCGAACGTGTCGGTAATCAGCAAGTGGGTCCGGGCTGTAGCACTGGGCTAGCAGGACTCCGGTAAACCGGGCTGTAGCGGGCTAACAGGACTCCGGTACTCAAAGCGTGACATTTCCCCGTAGGGACAGACACAGGAACGAAGAAGGACACATGCCGGCCAGCCTAAGTGTTCCAGAGCAGTAGCAAGCTACCATGGCTCAGCGGTAACACTAGGAGACATTTCCCGGTAAGAGAGGCTACTAAAGATAAACAACTAGATAGTCAGATCCCACACATACCAAGCATTTCAATCATACACACAATATGCTCGATATGTGCAAATACAACGAAGCATCACAACATGACTCTACGACACAAGTACTTTATTTAAGGCCCAGTGAGCCATACATAACATACACAAAGGTACGGGTCTCACGACCCAACATACAAGTCATACAGTCATACAAACCAGCAGCGGAAGTAACTTGTCTGAGTACAGACAACTAGTAAAATAAAAGAGGCTTGGAAAGCCTAGCTATACTACGTGGTCCTTCACAAGCTCAGGGTCACCACCCGGGTCTTTAGCCTACTCGTTGATGTCAACGTCTACATAGAACCCATCAGAAGGGGTTGCAGCGTCTTCTGTAAAAATGTAGATTATAGCAACATGAGTACAAAGGTACTCAGCAAGACTTACATCAGATCCTACATACATGCATAGTATCAAGAAGGGTTGGTGGAGTTATTGCAGCAAGCCAGCTTTGACTCTTGGCTAGGCTATCCTATGATACTCCAACTTGAAATGGTTTTGCGCACACGAGTCCACTACTCACCACTTCAATACACTACCGAGGATCCACCTCCGTCTTCCTACGGAAGAGCCATCCTCGGCACTCACACTTATCTTGAGGCTTTTAACAGTTTCCATTTACTTGTCTATGAACTGTATAGGCAACCAAGTAGTCCTTTACCGCGGACGCGGCTATTCGAATAGATTATGATAACCCTGCAGGGGTGTACTTCTTCATACATGTTTCCACCACTTAGCGTCTGCACACGACATGTGCTCGGCAGACTTCAAGCAAAAGCCGACGTGGGTGTAGACCACGACCTACCTAAACACTTAAGCCTCTAGTCCAGGTTTATCGCCTATTCAGGTTCCATCCGCAGGGAGTCCGGCCGGGGTTTCCCATACGGCCCCGAACGATGTGAACAGGGTTCCCGAGATGCCTAACGGGTATTCGGTACACCGTGCCACGTACCTACCGCATCACAGCCCACCCCTACGGTCAGCGCTGTCCACGGCCTCCAGTAGGCTACAAACACCAGAAACTACTTGCAACTCCTGGACAGAGAGCTAGGGTGAATAAGAAGTCGAGCGGGGTCATATTTCAGGGCCCAATGCATGGTAGTAGCTGTATCTTAAATCACGCATACAGATCTCAGTGCTTAAGGTCGGCTTCAATGAAACAACCCACCATGTACTCCTACATGGCCTCTCATCGATACCTTTACCAAATCGTGTTCACCACACCACTCTCATTACCGAGATAAACATTTCACTCTAGCCCATCACCCAGATGAACCAGACCTGACACGACTCTAAGCATAGCAGGCATAGCAAGGTAGGAACAACACATACATATGGCTCAAACAACTCCTACACATGCTAGTGGGTTTCATCTAGTTACTGTGGCAATGACAGGTCATGCAGAGGAAATGGGTCCAACTAACGTAGCACACAGCAGTTTGAAACGCGTTGTCTTAATGCAGTAAAAGAGAGCAGGAGCGAGAACATGGGATTGTATCGATATGATCAAATGATTGGTTGCTTGCCTGATGGTTCGATGCACGGATACGGTTCTTCGTTAGGGTAATCACGGTACTCCTCGGGGACAGAACGTGTCGCAAAGGGCATCGATACACAAGCATCACCAAACAATGTGCAACAATATGATGCATGCATGAAACATGGCAATATGAGTGTATTGGGCTAATGCAACTAAAGCCAGAAGGGTTTGAACAAATTTGAATCAAAGATTCAAATTCCAAATTCAAATATGGCCTTTTAAAGTGCCTTTTCTTGTTCTGCTTAAAACATCAATTTAACTTGTTTGATCATGCATGAAAATAGTACAGATGGATAGATTGGATTTTTCTGATCATTTTTCATATATAATTTGTCCAATTTGGAGTTACAGAATAAAAGTTATGAATTTTTGAAGTTTAAATAATATTCTGGAATTTCCTGATTTAAATTAAATCTAGAAAATCAATTACTGCGTCAGCCTGACGTCAGTGTGACGTCAGCAGGTCAACGGAACTGGTCCAGGTCAAACCTGACAGTGGGTCCCGCATGTCAGGGTGATTATTTTAATTAAAACTTAGTTAAAACTAATCCTGTTTAATTAACAGGGCTGGGCCCCACCTGTCATTGACTCAGGGGAGTCAACCAGGGCCCACCCGTGGTCAAAGTGGATGTCGGCTGCCGGCGTTTAGTCGCCGGCGAGCCCGACGCGGCGGCGGAAGTGGTTTTGGTCATTTCGGCCACCAGAGGGGCCGCGGAGACCACCGGAGTGGAGCTGAGGCCAACCCGCAGCTCTTGGCGGGGCCCGTTGGGGTCGGGGTGGCCGGAGTCGACGGCGGCGAGGTCGGCTGCGGCCGCCGGGGTTCGGTCGTGCACGGGAACGGTGCTGGAGCTCGAAGTCGAGCAAAGCGAGGCGCTAGGGATGCTCTACGGGGTCTTGCGAACTCGTTGGACTCGCCGGGGTGACCAAATGGTCACCGGAGCTGCGTCGACGGCGAGCTCGGCGACGGCGGAGGTTCGGCCGTGGTGGGGAGGTGGCTACGCTGAGGGAACGAGGGGAAGGAGAGGGGGAAACGGTGGCGTAGCTCACCGCGGTTGCAGTGGGCGTCGAAGTGGGCTCGGGGACGCGCTGGAGACGGCGAATCGACGGCGACGGTGGTCGGAGCCCGAAGAGGGGAACGGCGACGTGGCGGCGATGCAGGGCTTCCGGGGAGCTGTGGAGCGGTGGGGAGGAAGAGGGAGTCGAGGCGGAGCTCCTGAGCTAGTCGGGGGAGCGAGGGGTGGTCGGAGACGGTGGCTATGGCGAACGGCGGCGAGTGTGGTGTTCGGCCGGGCGAGAGAGAGAGCGAGGGAGAGGAGAGGAGAGCCGGGGGAGAGTGAGAGAGAGCAGGGGGGAGGGCGTGGCGTCGTCCAGGGAGTCGAGCGAGGAGGGGAGGCCAGGCAAGCAGGCGAGCAGGTGGCGTGGCGCGGTGGCCGTGCGCGCGCGCCGGCCACACTCCCCTCCCTCTGTCGGGGCGAAGACGACAGAGGAGGGAGGTGGGCTGGGCCGGCTGCCGGCTGGGCCACACAGTGGAGGAGCCCAGGTAAGCTCCTCCTGTTATATATTTTTCTGTTTTTGTTTTATTTAATATATCTGCAACTTTGTTGAATTAAATAAAATACCTAGGCAAGTTCAAAAATCACCAAACTATTCCTGGCCCATAGTTGGATTATTTCCAACATGAAACATTTTAGTTTGGAGATATTTGAGCATTTAAATATTTTATATTATTTTAAATGCCCAAATTCAAATATTTATGAATTAATTCAAAAACCCTAAGATGGCCTAGGAAAATGTGCACCACTTTTGGCAGAGGTTCTGAACCAAGACAAAAATGATGGGCATTTTAGAAGGGCATTTCAGGTTCATTGAAAATTATTTTAGTAAACCCTAGTTGGTTTCAGAGGGGACTGGGGGTTCTGTCATCCCCATTTCAAGTTTCTGATGAAAGAGTAAACATGATGCAACACTCTAATGCATGACTAGCGAGGTTGTGACATTCCGGCAGACCCTTGAGGTTCGAACACTGGGGTGCATGCGGAGACTTCGCCTCCTACCTACCTGCACTCCTCCGCCTTACTAGGATCTAAACTAAGGAAAGAACAACACAAGAGACACAGGGTTTACACTGGTTCGGGCCACCGTTGTGGTGTAATACCCTACTCCAGTGTGTGGTGTGGTGGATTGCCTCTTGGGCTGATGGTGATGAACAATACAGGGAAGACCAGCCTCGCGAGGGTCTGCTCTTGGCTGGGGCGATGAACTGCTGGGAGGAGCTCAGTCACCCCCCCTCTCTCTCTACCTGATCTTCTCTATCTTTCCAACTCTCTGGTCAGCTCTTTTTCCCCAGCCTCCTTTCGCTCTGTGGGTGGCTGGTCCTATTTATAGAGGCCCTGGTCCTCTTCCCAAATATCGAGCGGGAAGGGAGCCAACAATGGCGGGCTAATTTAAAGGGGGGACAGCTAGTATCAACTATCCTGACAAAAGTAGTCTTCGCCTGCGCAAAGCTCTAGTGATGACGCCGTCTTGGGCTCCACGGTGACCTCCCTCTCGTAGTCCTCCTGGTCTTGGTCTCGTTGCACCGAAATGTCAACCTTTGCCTAATGCCTCGGTACTCCGCGGCTGCACTTGCCCCCTTTGCACCAAAGAGGAAGGGAGGACGCTGCGCGGGCTGGCACCCGCCTGGCGCCCCCGGTCGTCATGGCTTGCATCACGGGCACCTTGTGAGGTACCCCGCCTTGATCTCTCCGCCTCCTCGTGAGCCAGCCTGGCGAGGCCGCGCCTGAGGAAGCTCCGCGTCATCCGCCCCGCGAGGCTTGGCCCCTCGAGAGGGTCTTGGGTTTGTGTTGGTGAAGATGGGCCGCGCTGGGCCCCCCTTTGAGCCATGCCGCAGGCCGCAAGCAGGCAAGTCTGCGGACCCCCGTTCCCAGAACACCGACAGCCGCCGTTGCTAGAGCCGTTGTAGCTTGAAGCTGAGCACACCACCGTGCTCAGCGTGTCTTCGCGCGCTCGTAGCCACCCCCAGATCCTCCTCCCGAACACCCTAGCGAGGAACTCGAGCACAGCCGAACTCCAGCCGCCGCAAAGCTCGACGTCGCCGTCGTTTCGGACCACCCCAGCTGCTGCCTCCTACACTGTTAGATGCGCGAGCTCTCCAACTACGCATAGAGCTCCTCCGCCGCTCTTTTGGTCGCCGGGACAACGTTTCCGAAGCCCTCCACCGTCTCTGTCATCGCCTGCGACGAGCCGTTGACCGGGTCCGGCGGGTTTGACCCCGCTTGATCGGGGTTTGACTTCCCCCCTGACTCACTGACGTGTGGGCCCCGCCCCTGACTCATTTAGTTTAGGACTAATTACCCCACTTCTGACACTGACAGTGGGCCCAATGCCTGTTAATTTGATTAGCTAATCCTTTTTAACCCTGTTAGTTAATTGAGTCACTGACCAGTGGACCCCACTGGTCAGGTTTGACCCGGACCAGCCCCTGTTGACCTGCTGACGTCAGCATGACCTGATGCTGACGCTGTAATACATTTTCTGGATTTATTAATAATCAGGAAATTTCAGAAAATGTTCAAAACTTCTAAAAATCATAGAAATTCAACAGTAACTCCAAATGAAATAAATTATATATGAAAAATTATCAGAAAAATTGAAGGAATCCATCTGTACCATTTTCATTGATGTTAGAACAACTTAAGGCCACTGTTTAGGACAAATCAAATGAATGGTATTTAAATAACCACTTGTGGAGTTTGAATTTGAACTTTGGGTTCAAACCAACTTCACTTAATTGTGTTGCTAGTTGCATTAGCTAAATCAACAACATATTCCCATGTCATTATCATGCATCATGTTGTGCATTGCATTGATTGTGTTCCTTCTCTGTTGCCGGTGGTTGTCCCCTCCCGATAGACGTTGTACCGACGCTGTGATCGTTGACACTGATGAAGACCCAATGATATCTTCAGAAGTGCCAGGCAAGCAAAACCCACTTGCTCATTCCGATACAATCCAACTCTCTCGCTCCTGCTCTCTTTTACTGCATTAGGACAACAACGATTCATCTGTTACTTGCTGTGGTAGTT
This sequence comes from Triticum dicoccoides, assembly GCF_002162155.2. Classification (NCBI taxonomy): domain Eukaryota; kingdom Viridiplantae; phylum Streptophyta; class Magnoliopsida; order Poales; family Poaceae; genus Triticum; species Triticum dicoccoides. The sequence continues at coordinate 349,767,718 of NC_041386.1, forward strand.
AAACCCCTTATCCTCTGCATGACCTGTCATTGCCACAGTAAATAGATGAAACTCACTAGCATGAGTAGGAGTTGTTTGAGCCCTGACGTGCCTACTCATTCATGCTTGTTTGTCATGCTTGCTATTGCATAGAGTCGTGTCAGGTCTGGTTCATCGGGGATGAATCGGACGTTTGTGAACATGTCCTACAGTGTGTCAGCTAAGTGTGTGAACATGATTTGGTAAAGGTAGCGGTGAGAGGCCATGTAGGAGTACATGGTGGGTTGTCTCACTGAAACCGTCCTCAGGAACTGAGTTCTGTGTTAGTGATCCATGAAACAGCTACTACCACACATTGGGCCCTGAAATATGACCCCGCTCGACTTATTGACCCCTCTTGTCCTCTGTCCAGGAGTTGCAACTAGTTTTTGGTGTTTGTAGGTTATGTGTTGGCGGCCGTGCATAGCGCTGACCCTAGGGGTGCGCTATGATGCGGTAGATACACTGTGGCCTGGTATGCCGGGCGCCCGTTTGGCGTCTCGGGATCCTGTACACATCGTTTGGGGCTGTTTAAGACACCCCAACCGGATTTCCTTGCGGATGGAACCCGAATAGGCGATAAACCTGGACTAGAGACTTGTGCGGTTAGTCAGGTCATGGTCTACACCCACGTCAGCTTTCGCTTGAAGTCTGTCGAGCACATGTCGTGTGTAGACGCTAAGTGGTGGAAACATGTGTGATGAAGTACACCCCTGCAGTGTTATAAATGATCTATTTGAATAGTCGTGTCCGCGGTAAACGACTTCTGGGTTGCCTATAACGGTTCATAGACAAGTGAAAGTGGATACTCTAAAACTCGCAAGATAAGTGTGAGTGCTATGGATGGCCTTCTCGTAGGGAGACGGGAGCGGATCCATAGTGGTGTATTGAATGGTGAATATGTGGACTCATGTGCGCCACCTCAAAAGAGTTGCTTGCAGTCGTAGTTCAGGTTAGCCACTGAGTTAAAGCTGGCTTACTGCAGTTAAACTCCACCCCCCCCCTTGTTGATACCGATGCATATGTAGCTAGTTCTGATGTAAGTCTTGCTGAGTACCTCTATACTCACGTTTGCTTAATTTATGTTTTGTAGAGAGACTTCAGTCTCGCTAGTAGTTCCGCGTGGACTTCGATGTTTAGCTTCATACCTCAGCTACGATCTTGTGCCCTCGGTAGGATCTGGTGAATAGTCAGGCTTCTTAGCCTTTTTCATTTGTAGATGTCTGTACTCAGACATGTTAAGCTTCCGCATGTGCTTGATTTTATGCTATGATTATTGGGTCATGAGACCCATGTTTGTAATATCTCGCTCCTCGGAGCCTAATGAATAAATACTTGAGTTGTAGAGTTATGTTGTGATGCCATGTTGTATTTACACATATCGAGCACATTGTGTGTATGATTGAAATGCTTGGTATGTGTGGGATCCGACAATCTAGTTGTTTATCCTTGGCAGCCTCTCTTATGGGGAAATGTAGTCTAGTGCTTCCATGAGCCATAGTAGTCCGCTACAGCCCGGTTCACCGGAGTCCTGTTAGCCTAGCACTACTGCTCAGGACACTTGACTGGCCGGCATGTGTTTCACTTCATTTCTGTGTCTGTCCCTTCGGGGAAATGTCACGCGGTGACATCCGGAGTCCTGCCTAGCCTGCTACAGCCCGGGTTCCCGGAGTCCTGTTAGCCCAGTGCTATAGCCCGGATTCACACGCTGCTGACCGACATGCTCGATGTGATTCATGTATGCCTGTTCCCATAGGTTAGTGCCGCTTTGGGTTCACGACTAGCCATGTTGGCCCGGGTTCTCTGTCATATGGATGCTAGGGACACTATCATATACGTGAGCCAAAAGGTGCAAACGGTCCCGGGCCATGGTAAGGCGACACCTGTGGGAATACCGTGCGTGAGGCCGCAAAGTGATACGAGGTGTTACCGGCTAGATCGATGTGACATGGAATCGGGGTCCTGACACAACTCCTACTCATGCTAGTGGGTTTCAACTATTTACTGTGGCAATGACAGGTCATGCAGAGGAAATGGGTTCAACTACCGCAGCAGAAACATAGCAGTTTAATCATTGTTGTCCTAATGCAGTATAAGGAGCAGGAGCGAGAGAGTGGGATTTTATCAAAATGCTCAAGGGGGGGGGGGGTGCTTGCCTAATAGACGACGAAGGGGCACTACTCCTCTGACAGTTACTTGGGAACACCTTCCGGAGTGGAACCTATCGAGAAGAAACGGTGCCGGAAATCAATACACAAACAATGCAACAATATGATGCATGAACATGACATGTGCAAATGGTAGTGTTCGGGCTAATGAAAGATGCTACCAAGTTGGTTGAAGCCCATTTGAATCAAAGATTCAAATGCAATTCAAAATGAAGCATTTAAAATGCCCATATTATGTTTTCACTTATACAGCATGTATAATTTGGTTTTTCATGCATGTAACTGGCATAAATGGATTCCTTGCATTTTTCTTATAATTTTTCATATATAAATTATTTCATTCTGAGCTACGGTTGAATTACTATTTTTCATGCATGTAATTATTTTCTGGAATTTCCTGAGTAAGAATAAATCCAGAAAAAGAGTTGCTGCATCAGCATTGCATCATGCTGACCTCAGCAGGTCAACAACAGCGGTCTAGGTCAAATCTGACCAGTGGGGTCCATTGGTCAGTGACACAGTGTTGTTTAGTGTCAATGACAGGTCAGCGTGTGACATGGCCAGGTGAAACTGACCGGTGGGGCCCGTGGGGGGGGGTTAATTTAATCTAAACGCAAATAAAACCCGGTTAGTTAGGACGTGGGGCCTAGTGGTCAGTGGGTCAGGGGGGGTTAAATTAGTGGATCATTAGCCACTAATGATGCCCAGTCACCTAAACGGCGATTAGCCGCCGGTAATAAGCAGGATGCGGCGGCGCTCCCCGCCCGGGCGACTCTAGCGACGAGAGCGTGCGTGGCTGGGCTCTACGGGTGTAGCGCGATGAGGCGCGTCGGGTGGTGGCATCGAGGCGGCTGGAGGTGGAGCGAAGCGATGGCAGTGGTGACAAGCACGGAGGCCGGAGCTACTGCCTGCACGGGCACGGTGCTAGAGCAAGTAGGCGAGCGAGCAAAGGGGCTGGGCATCGCCCCCATTGAACATTCCGATACACTCCCACTCTCTCGCTCTTGCGCTCTTTTACTACGTTAGGACAATGATGTTTCAACTGTTACATGTTGTGGTCGTTGAACCCCTTTCCTCTGCATGACCGGTCATTGACATAGTAAATAGTTGAAACCCACTAGCATGAGTAGGAGTTGTTTGAGCCATGTTGTGCCTACAAATTTATGCTTGCTTGTTATGCCTGCTATGCTTAGAATTGTTTTAGGTCTAGTTCATCTGGGTGATAGATTGGAGTGAAATGGTTGTGTCCGGTAATGAGGGTGAAGTGTTGAACATATTTTCGTAAAGGTATCGATGAGAGGCCATGTAGGAGTACATGGTGGGTTGTTTCATTGGAACTGTCCCTAAGAACTGAGTTCTGTGTGTGTGATTTAAGATCAGCTACTACCACGCTTCGGGCACAAAACCAATGGACCCTCTCAACTTATTAATTACATTGTCCTCTGTCCAGGAGTTGCAAGTAGTTTCTGGTGTTTATAGTATGCTGGAGGTCGTGCATAGCGCTGACCCTAGGGGTGGGCTGTGATGCATTAGGAATGTGGCCCGGTGTACCGAGTTGCCCGTTTGGTGACCCGGGAGCCCTACACACATCGTTTAGGGCCGTGGAGGAAACCCCGGTCAGATCTCCTTGCGGATGGAACCCGGATAGGCGATAAAAATGGACTAGAGACTTGTGTGGTTAGTCAAGTTGTGGTCGACACCCTCGCCGGGCTTCCGCTTGAAGGTTGCCGAGTACATATCATGTACGAGGCGATAAGTGGTGAAAGCTTGTCTGAAGAAGTACACCCCTATAGGGTTATAAAACTATTTGAATAGCCGCGTCCGCGGTAATGGACTACTTGGTTGCTTATGAAGTTCATAGACAAGTTAATGGATACTCATAAAAGTCTCAAGACAAGTGTGAGTGTTATGGATGGCCTTCTTGTAGGGAGATAGGAGAGGATCCATAGTGGAGTATTGTTATGTTGAATATGTGGGCTCGTGTGCGCCACCTCAAAGAGTTACCAGCAATCGTAGTATAAGATAGCCACTGAGGGAGTCCTGGATTAGGGGGTGTTCGGGTAGCCGGACTATACCTTCAGTCGGACTCCTGGACTATGAAGATACAAGATTGAAGACTTCGTCCCGTGTCCGGATGGGACTTTCCTTGGCGTGGAAGGCAAGCTTGGCGATGCGGATATTCAAGATCTCCTACCATTGTAACCGACTCTGTGTAACACTAACCCTATCCGGTGTCTATATAAACCGGAGGGTTGTAGTCCGTAGGCAATCAACTCCTTATACAACAATCATACCATAGGCTAGCTTCTAGGGTTTAGCCTCCTTGATCTCGTGGTAGATCTACTCTTGTACTACCCATATCATCAATATTAATCAAGCAGGACGTAGGGTTTTACCTCCACCAAGAGGGCCCAAACTTGGGTAAAACATCGTGTTCCCTGCCTCCTGTTACCATCCGGCCTAGATGCACAGTTTGGGACCCCCTACCCGAGATCCGCCGGTTTTGACACCGACATTGGTGCTTTCATTGAGAGTTCCTCTGTGTCGTCGCCTTTAGGCCTGATGGCTCCTTTGATCATCAACAACGATACAGTCCAGGGTGAGACTTTTCTCCCCGGACAGATCTTCGTCTTCGGCGGCTTCGCTCTGCGGGCCAATTCGCTCGGCCACCTGGAGCAGATCGAAAGCTATGCCCCTGGCCATCAAGTCAGGTTTGGAGGCTTAAACTACACGGCTGACATCCGCGGAGACTTGATCTTCGACGGGTTCGAGCCACGGCCAAGCGCGCCGCACTATCTCGAGGGGCATGATCTAGCTCTGCCTCCGGACAGTGTCCTGGGGGCCGCACACGCATCGGTTCCGACCCCTAACTCGGAGCCTATTGCGCCAATCAAGGATGAGTGGTTGGACGTTACCTCGGGGGCTTCGATCTCAAAGGCGATCGAGCCGAACGCTAGCCCCGCACTCTGCATGATCCGTGACTTCGAGGATCCGGACTCCTTTCCAAACTCCGAACCCCCTGCGCCCCTGCCGATCGAATCCGATTGGGCGCCGATAATGGAGTTCACCGCCACAGACATCTTTCAGCATTCGCCTTTTGGTGACATCCTGAATTCTCTTAAGTCTCTCTCTTTTCAGGAGAGCCCTGGCCGGACTACGGTCAGCAAGGGTGGGATACGGACGATGAGGAAATTCAATGCCCACCCACCACCCACTTTGTAGCCACTGTCGACGATCTAACCGACATGCTTGACTTCGGCTCTGAAGACATCGACGACAGAGATGACGATGTAGGAGACGAACAGGAACCAGCACCTGTAGGGCGCTGGAAGGCCACCTCATCATATGACATATATGTGGTGGGTACTCCAAAAGATGGAGATGGCAATGGAACAGTGGGGGATGACGCCCCCAAGAAACAGCCAAAGCGTCGACGTCAGCGGCGTCGCTCTAAATCCCGCCAAAGAAAAAACGGTGATTCCGGCACGGGAGATAATACTGCCCCGGATAGCGCCGAAGAACACCCACCTCAGCAAGATTCGGCACAGGAAGATGGAGAAGCCAGCCCTCATGAGAGAGCAGCAGACCGAGAGGTTGAGGATGATAACTATACGCCTCCCTCCGAAGACGAGGCAAGCCTCGATGACAATGAATTCGTCATACCATCAGACCCCGCCGAGCAAGAGCGTTTTAAACATAGGCTTTTAGCCACGGCAAGAAGCCTCAAGAAAAAGCAGCAATAGCTTAGAGCTGCCCAAGATTTGATAGCTGATAGATGGACTGAAGTCCTTGCAGCCGAAGAGTATGAACTCGAACGCCCCTCCAAGAGTTACCCAAAGTGCAGGTCGCTACCCCGATCAGAGGAGGAAGCACCTGCATCACCAGTGCATGACATGGCAGACTGGCCACCTCGCGGCCGCGACAAAGAGGCCTCCCGACCCTCCACCCAAGCCATGCCCCAACACCGCTCAACTAAGGCACGGGAAAATGCACCAGACCTGCGAGACATACTGGAGGAAAAGGCAAGACAAACAAGATCGATCTACGGATCGCGCAGGCGCCCTACGGCATGTGACAATGATCTTCACTCCGGATATAACAAATCCGGCCGGGCCGAACACAACAGACATAGCTCTTCCGAGCTGCGTTGTGATATAGCCCAGTACAGAGGCGCCGCACACCCGCTATGCTTCACGAATGAAGTAATGGATCATAAAATCCCAGAGGGTTTCAAACCCGTAAACATCAAATCATACGATGGCACAACAGATCCGGCGGTATGGATCGAGGATTATCTCCTTCACATCCACATGGCACGCGGCGATGATCTACACGCCATCAAATACCTCCCGCTCAAACTTAAAGGACCGGCCCAGCATTGGCTTAACAGCTTGCCAGCAGACTCAATTGGTTCTTGGGAGGACCTGGAAGCCGCATTCCTCGACAACTTCCAGGGCACTTACATGCGACCACCGGATGCCGACGACTTAAGCCATATAATCCAGCAGCCAGAGGAATCGGCCAGACAATTCTGGACACGGTTCCTAGCAAAGAAAAACTAGATAGTCGACTGTCCGGATGCAGAGGCCCTAGCAGCCTTCAAGCATAACATCCGCGACGAATGGCTTGCCCGTCACCTGGGACAGGAAAAGCCGAAATCTATGGCATCCCTCACGACACTCATGACCCGCTGTCGCGCGGGAGAAGACAGCTGGCTAGCTCACAGTAACAACTTATCAAAGAACCCTGGTAATTTGGATACCAAGGACAAAAGTGGCAGGACACGTCAGAATAAGAAAAAACGTCGCGTTAGCAGCGACAGCAATGAAGACATGGCAGTCAATGCCGGATACAAAGGCTATAAATCCGGTCAGCGGAAAAAGCCATTCAAAAAGAATACTCACGGACCGTCCAGTTTGGACCGAATACTCGATCGCTTGTGCCAGATACATGGCACCCTCGAAAGGCTAGCCAATCACACTAACAGGGATTGTTGGGTGTTCAAGCAGGCAGGCAAGTTAAGGGCCGAAAACAGAGACAAGGGGCTGCACAACGATGACGAGGAGCCCAAGCCGCCGAACAACAATGGACAGAAGAGCTTTCCCCCACAAGTGCGGCCGGTGAACATGATATACGCAAACCACATTCCCAAGCGGGAGCGGAAGCGTGGGCTACGGGACGTATACGCGATGGATCCAGTCACCCCAAAGTTCAACCCATGGTCCTCCTGCCCGATCACTTTTGATCGAAGGGACCATCCCACTAGCATCCGTCATGGCGGCTTCGCCGCATTGGTTCTCGACCCAATCATCGACGGATTTCATCTCACAAGAGTCCTCATGTACGGCGGCAGTAGCCTGAACTTGCTTTATCAGGATACAGTGCAGAAAATGGGCATAGATGCCTCAAGGATTAAGCCCACAAGAACTACCTTTAAAGGCGTTATACCAGGTGTAGAAGCCAACTGTACAGGCTCAGTAACACTTGACGTGGTCTTCGGATCCCCGGAAAATTTCCGAAGCGAAGAGTTAATCTTCGGTATAGTCCCATTTTACAGTGGCTATCACGCCCTGCTCGGACGAACCGCATTCGCAAAGTTCAATGCGGTGCCGCACTACGCATATCTCAAGCTCAAGATGTCAAGCCCTCGAGGAGTAATCACAGTCAACGGAAACACCGAATGCTCCCTCCGTACGGAGGAGCACACGGCGGCTCTCGCAGCGGAGGTACAAAGTAGCCTTCTCAGGCAATTCTCCAGCCGGCCATTAAAAAGCCAGACAGTGCCAAGCGCGCCTGGAGTAACCCACAGCAGGACCGCCTGACACACTCTGAGCAAGCGTAGCAATGCGGCCCCAACCCCAGCTCTCGCGACATAACGAAACCAGTACCTCTCGTACATAACTATGCCCTTGAAATACCATGGGCACAGGGGAAGGGGCACAATAACGGCATGCCCAAAATACAGCTTAAAACATACTAGGGGCTGCCGGCTTCTTTTTTTAATTTGTTCTTACTTTCAGGACTCCATACTTCGGACGACCTGTTCGGCAATTCGATCGCCGCACAAAGGATGCAAACTCCAGGGAGGCAGACAAGCCATGCCGCATTATGGAATTCCTAGGTGGTCTCTGTTACGAGCGGTATACCTGTTTTAAATACAATTCCACGGCCTGCCCCTGGTCAGGACATACTGAATAGTCCAACATCTTTTGCTTACCGCACTATTTGTATCGTTCGGCTTTGATAAATAGACTCTCTATAAACAATGCTTAGCTTCTTGTCTATTTTTTGCATTATCTTCTTTTAACATTTATTTTTATTAAATGACATGATTGCACCCGTACACGATGGTACGACAAACACGCCAAGGGCTTCAGTACCCCTCATAATGGTGTGAGAAGTCCGTACACTTTCACAAGTGTGGCACCCCGAACTTATAGCACTATATGCATCGGCTCTGAATCATGATTTGGGTCAATAGTTGGGTTTGTCTGACTCCTATGTTTTGGTGCCTTACGTTCCGCTCTATCAGCTAAGGTAGCACTAGGAGAACCACTGCGATTGTGCCCCGGTTCAGCTGTGTTAAGCACCTCAGTGGAGAAAGCTAAAACCGGCTGTCATGATTTGGCGAGAGACCGGTCGCTGTTCAGAGGTTTTTCGAGTCCCTAATGGCTTATGCCGCTTCGAGCAAGGAGCTGGCTTTGTCCGGCCAAGGGGTGGATAGCGCCCCGAACTCGGTCTTCCGAACTAGGGGCTTCGCCGAAATTTAAAATTATAGAGTTCTATGGCTAAGTGAGAGTGTTCAAGCATTATAGTCCGATTGCCTGGTTCGTTGTGCTGAGCGCCTCCCTCAAAGGACCCAACTATGGGAAAAAGAGCGCTCAGGTTTATCCCGAACACCCCAGCACTAGTGGCATGGGGGCAGAAGCCGACGACTGGCCATCTCTCAATTTTTGATAAACGGCCGCACCGAACATAATATTTTAAATTCAATAAGCATTGCTTAGCGCATATGAACAAGTTTTCAGCGCACAGGATAAACACGAGCGAGTTCATTCAAAAATCACATCCTTGGGACATTCATCCGCCACAAGGCGGGCACCTGCAAGAACATCCTTGTAGTAGTTCTCGGGCTTGTGATGCTCCTTCCCCGGCGGTGGCCCGTCCTTCACAAGCTTCTCACCGTCCAGCTTACCCCAGTGCACCTTTGCACGGGCAAGGGCCCGACGGGAAGCTTCGATGCAGACGGAGCGCTTGATGACCTCGAGCCTCGGACAGGCCTCCACCAGCCGCCGCACCAGCCCGAAATAGCTCCCAGGCAGGGCCTCTCCGGGCCACAGCCGAACTATGAAGCCCTTCATGGCCTGCTCGGCCGCCTTGTGGAGCTCGACCAGCTGTTTTAGCTGGTCGCTCAAGGGCACAGGGTGTCCGGCCTCAGAATACTGAGACCAGAACACCTTCTCCGTCGAGCTACCCTCTTCAGCTCAGTAGAATGCGGCGGCGTCGGATACGTTGCGGGGAAGATCTGCGAATGCCCCTGGAGAGCTCCGGATTCGGGTAAGTAAAAGGTAATTCACTTTTATATTTCTGCTTTGCATAAAGAATGCCTTACCCGCTGCTATCTTCCTCATCTCCTCCAACTCTTGGAGGGCCTTTTGGGCTTCGTCCTTGGCAGACTTGGCAGCCTCTAGGGCCGTTGCAAGCTCGGATGCTTGCGCCTTCGACTCCAGCTCCAAACTCTCATGTTTTTTCATGAGAGCCTGCAGCTCTTGCTGCACCTCGCCGACCTGAGCCCCAAGTATGTCTCGCTCGGTGCGCTCCGCGGCCGTTTTCTTTTCGGCCTGAGACAGCGCCTGCTTAAGGGTCGCCACCTCAGTCGTGGCCCCTACAATAAGCAGTACAATCCTGTTACTCTTTTTTTCAATCAAGCCTTTTTATAGGCACTTTTTCTGTAAGGTATTTCTTACCTTCTCCATCCTCGAGCCGCCGCTTGGCAAGGACGAGCTCTTGCTCGGTCCGCTCGAGGTCCTGCTTCAGGACACCCACCTCCGCAGTCAGTGCGGCGGTGGATAGCAGTGAAGCCTGCATACGCATATTGACTCTTTTTTAGACTCCTGCGAAATTTAATAGATCCTCTATTCGGCTTTTCTTTCCGAACGGCAAACAGAGCATCATGGGCTACTGTCTATGCGGTAATATTTTTACATATTTTTACTTACCTCGAAGCCTGTTAGAAGGCTAGCGTAAGCTTCAGTCAGTCCACTCTTGGCGGACTGAACCTTCTGGATCACCGTACTCATAATAGTATGGTGCCCCTTGTCGATGGAGGCATCGTCAAGCACCTCCAGCAGATTGTCCGGCACCTCCGGTTGGATGGAGGCCACCGGCTCAGAAGGCTTGCTCCTCTTGGAAGGAGTTCACCTACCGCAGTCCGGAACTGATTCCGGTGCGGCGTCCGGCACAAAGCCGGACTTAGAGCCCTGGGAGCCTTATCCCCTTCACTACCGGAGTCCGGGAGGTTGCCTTGCGGCTCCTCCAGGACCACCTCCTCCTGCCCAGGAGCTTGTCGCGACGCCACTTCGGCGTTGTCTGCAGTGCAGGGGGAGACAGCGGGCGGAACTGAGTTCATGTCCGATGAGTCCAGGGAGCCGCCCGACGATTCGTCGAATTCGGCCCGGGGCGGACTGCATAATTACATTCGACATTAGGGAAGCTGTGCAACAAAGGAACATCATGAGTTACTCTGATATCCGAACTTACGATTTCGCCGGACGCTTGGACCTGTTTGGCCACTCCTCTTTACCCTCTTCGGCGTTGGGGGCGTAGTCCGGCGGAGGGGTCTTCCTTTTCATAGACCCCTCGGCCTCCCCCGTTGGGGCGGCCTTCCTCTTCTCTCCTCCCTCCGATGGGGGGGGGAGAGTTTTCTTCTTCCTCCTCCTCGTTTTCGCGGGAGGAGGGCATCTCGGACTCGTCAGATAACAAGTCCGACACCACCATGTTACGGGCACTCTTTTGAGTCCCTGTGGTCTTCTTCTTCTTGGCCTTCTTCTCCGGCACCACATAAGGCGCCGGAACCAGCAACTTCACTAGTAGAGCTGGGGCTGGGTCTTCGGGCAGCGGAGCCGGACAGTTAATTTGTCCGGATATCGCCCGCCAAGCCTGTCAAAGGTAAGGGAGTTTAGATCCCGCATAGAGTCAAACTATCAAAAAACCTTAACATCCTGTAAAAGGTGTAGATGGCTTTCCTCGCTAGTGTGACGCTGCGAGCTGTATCTGCAGTCCTCGGAGGCGGATGCGGGAGCCTCGGCGCCCTTGAATAGAATCTTCCAGGCGTCTTCGTACGTCGTGTCGAAGTGCCTGCTGAGGGTTTGATGCTACGCCGAGTTGAACTCCCACAGATTAAAATCCCGTTGTTGGCACGGGAGGATCCGACAGACGAGCATAACCTGGATTACATTAACAAGCCGGACTGGCTTGTTCACTAGGGACTGGATGCATGTTTGCAATCTGGTCACCTCTTTTTCGTCACCCCACGACAGGCCCGTCTCCTTCCAGGACATGGGCTGCGTGGGGGGTCCGGAATGGAACTCGGGGGCTGCGGTCCATTTCGGATCGCGCGGCTCGGTGATATAAAACCACCCAGATTGCCATCCCTTTAGGGTCTCCACGAAAGAGCCCTCGAACTATAGGACGTTGGCCATCTTGCCCGCCATGGCGCCTCCGCACTCCGCCTGGCTGCTGCGCACCACCTTGGGCTTGACGTTGAAGGTCTTGATCCAGAGCCAGAAATGAGGGCGGACGCGGAGAAAAGCCTCGCACACGACGATAAACGCCGAGATGTTGAGGATGAAGTTCGGGGCCAGATTGTGGAAATCCAGGCTGTAGTAGAACATGAGCCCACGGACAAATGGGTGGAGTGGAAAACCCAGTCCGTGGAGGAAGTGGGGGAGAAATACTACCCTCTCATGGGGCCTTCGGGTGGGGAGAAGCTGCCCCTTTTCGGGAAGCCGGTACGCGATGTCCTTGGACAGGTATCCGGCCTTCCTTAGCTTCTTGACTTGGCCCTCCGTGGCGGAGGAGACCATCCACTTGCCTCCCGCTCCGGACATTGCTGGAGAAGGTTGAGGTGGGAAGTGCGGGCTTGGGCGCTGGAGCTCGGGTGCGCAGGAGATGGATAGGCAAAGGAGGAAGAAGGCGTAGGTAAAAAGGTGGATCCTTGTCCCCTTATATGGGCAGATGCGGTTGTGCATCCCCACCTGCCTAGTAAAACTCGCTTGCCTCCCAAGCGCCGTGATAAGTGGCGCGGTTGGGTTACCCACGTCCGTATTGATGAGAATCCCGTAAAAGGGGGGTACACGATCTCTGCTTTGACAAGACGTGCCAAGGAAACCGCCTCGCAAAACACGCTGAGGTGGAAAAGTGAAAACGATTCGAGTAAAGGACTTGGCTGTAGTGTGATGACGCACTGCGGAATACGTCAGCAGATTTGATTTGTGTTAATATTATTCTCTCTATGGCAATGTGTGGAAGCTTATTTTGCATAGCCGGACACTACTCTTGGTGTTTACAATCTTCTATGAAGGACTTGGAGGAGGAACCCGCCTTGCAATGCCGAAGACAATTTGCGCGCCGGACTCATCGTCATTGAAGCCTGGTTCAGGGGCTACTGAGGGAGTCCTGGATTAGGGGGTGTTCGGGTAGCCGGACTATAACTTCAGCCGGACTCCTGGACTATGAAGATACAAGATTGAAGACTTCGTCCCGTGTCCGGATGGGACTTTACTTGGCGTGGAAGGCAAGCTTGGCGATGCGGATATTCAAGATCTCCTACCATTGTAACCGACTCTGTGTAACCCTAACCCTATCCGGTGTCTATATAAACCGGAGGGTTGTAGTCCGTAGGCAATCAACTCCATATACAACAATCATACCATAGGCTAGCTTCTAGGGTTTAGCCTCCTTGATCTTGTGGTAGATCTACTCTTGTACTACCCATATCATCAATATTAATCAAGCAGGACGTAGGGTTTTACCTCCACCAAGAGGGCCCGAACTTGGGTAAAACATCGTGTTCCCTGCCTCCTGTTACCATCTGGCCTAGACACACAGTTCGGGACCCCCTACCCGAGATCCGCCGGTTTTGACACCGACAGCCACCGAGTCAAAGCTAGCTTGCTACAGTTAAACTCCACCACCACTATGTTGATACTAATGCATATGTAGCTAGATCTGATGTAAGTCTTAATGGGTACATATGTACTCACATTTGCTTAATTTATGTTCTGCAGAGAGACTTCAGTCTCACTAGTAGTTCCGCATGGATTTCGACGTTCAGCTTGTTACCTCAGCTACGATCTTGTACCCTTGGGAGTGTCTTGTATATAGTCAGGCTCTAAAGCCTTCTTCCTTTCCAGATGTCTGTACCCAGACATGTTTATGCTTCTGTTGCCTGTATGCTTTGTATGTTGGTTCATGTGACCCATGATTGTAATTCTTACTATGTATGACTCTTTGGAGCCTTCTGAATAAATACTTTGAGTCGTAGAGTTTTGTTGTGATGCCATGTTGTATTTGCACATATCGAGCATATTGTGTGTATGATTTTGAAATGCTTGGTATGTGTCGGATCCGACAATCTAGTTGTTTACTCTTGGTAGCCTCTCTTATGGGAAATGTCTCCTAGTGCTTACACCGAGCCATGGTAGCTTGCTACAGCTCCAGAGCACATGGGATGATCGACATGTGTGCTTCTTTGCTCCTGTGTCTGTCCCTTCCGGGAAATGTCACGCGTTTTTCCTTTAAGTCCTTGTAGCTTGCTACGACTTGGGTTCATACGTTGATGACCTACACGTGCATTGTTGAGTCATGTATGCCTGTCCCTATAAGTTAGTTCCACCTTGGGTTTACGACTAGTCATGTCGGCCCGGGTTCTCTGTCATATGGATGCTAGCGACACTATCATATATGTGAGCCAAAAGGCGCAAATGGTCACAGGCCTGGTAATGTGGCACCCGTGGGGATACCGTGCGTGAGGCCGTGATACGTCCATTTTATATCGATATTTATTGCATTATGGGCTATTATTACACATTATGTCACAATACTTATGCATATTCTCTCTTACTTTACAAGGTTTACACGAAGAGGGAGAATGCTGGCAGCTAGAATTCTGGGCTGGAAAAGGAGCAAATATTAGATACCTATTCTGCACAACTCCAAAAGTCCTGAAACTCCACGGAAGTCAGTTTTGTAATATATAAAAAATATTGCCGAGGAAAGCACCGGAGCGGGCCACCCACCCCCCACGAGGGTAGGGGCGCGCCCTACCCCCTGGGTGCACCCCCTGTCTGGTGGGCCCCCTGGCAGGCCTCTAGTGCCCATCTTTGGCTATATGAAGTCTTTCGCCATGGAAAAAATCAGAAGCAAGCTTTCGGGATGAAGCACCGCCGCCACAAGGCGGAACCTTGGCGGAACCAATCTAGGGCTCCGACGGAGCTATTCCGCCGGGGAAGCATCCCTCCGAGAGGGGGAAATCATCACCATCGTCATCACCATCCTCTCATCGGGAGGGGGTCATTCTCCATCAACATCTTCACCAGCATCATCTCATCTCAAACCCTAGTTCATCTCTTGTATGCATTCTTTGTCTCAAAACCTCAGATTGGTACCAGTGGGTTGCTAGTACTGTTGATTACTCCTTGTAATTGATGCTAGTTGGTTTATTTGGTGGAAGATCATATGTTCAGATCCTTTATGCATATTAATACCCCTCTGATTATGAACATGAATATGATTTGTGAGTAGTTACATTTGTTCCTGAGGACATGGGAGAAGTCTTGTTAAAAGTAGTCATGTGAATTTGGTATTCGTTCGATATTTTGATGAGATGTATGTTGTCTCTCCCCTTGTGGTGTCATGTGAACATCGACTACATGACACTTCACCATTGTTTGGGCCTAGGGGAAGGCATTGGGAAGTAAAAAGTAGATGATGGGTTGCTAGAGTGACAGAAGCTTAAACCCTAGTTTATGCCTTGCTTCGTAAGGGGCTGGTTTGGATCCATATGTTTCATGCTATGGTTAGGTTTACCTTAATACTTATTTTATAGTTGTGGATGCTTGCAAGAGGGGTTAATCATAAGTGGGATGCTTGTCCAAGTAAGGGCAGTACCCAAGCACCGGTCCACCCACATATCAAATTATCAAAGTAACGAACGTGAATTGTATGAGCGTGATGAAAACTAGCTTGATGATATTTCCCATGTGTCCTCGGGAGCGTTTTCCTTTATATAAGAGTTTTTCAAGGCTTGTCCTTTGCTACAAAAAAGGATTGGGCCACCTTTCTTCACCTTATTTAATTTGTTACTTGTTACCCGTTACAAATTAACTTATCACAAAACTATCTGTTATCGATAATTTCAGTGCTTGCAGAGAATACCTTATTGAAAACCGCTTGTCATTTCCTTCTGCTCCTCGTTGGATTCGACACTCTTACTTATCAAAAGGACTACAATAGATCCCCTATACTTGTGGGTCATCAAGACTCTTTTCTGGCGCTGTTGCCGGGGAGTGAAGCGCCTTTGGTAAGGAAAGATTTATATTGCATGCTGAAATTTACTGTCACTTGTTACTATGGAAAGTAATCCTTTGAGGGGCTTGTTAGGGGTATCTTCACCCCGACCAGTAGAGCAAAGAGTTGCTCCTCAACCTACTGAACCTACTAAAAATGTTTACTGTGAAATTCCTTCGGGTATGATAGAGAAACTGCTACCTAATCCTTTTACAGGAGATGGAACATTGCATCCCGATTTGCACCTAATCTATCTGGATGAAGTTTGTGGATTATTTAAGCTTGCAAGTATGACCGAGGATATTATCAAGAAGAAGGTCTTCCCTTTATCTTTGAAGGGAAAGGCATTGACATGGTTTAGGCTATGTGATGATATTGGATCATAGAACTACAACCGATTGAAATTGGAATTTTATCAGAACTTTTATCCTATGCATCTAGTTCATCATGATTGTAATTATATATATAATTTTTGGCCTCGCGAAGGAGAAAGCATCGCTCAAGCTTGGGGAAGGCTTCAGTCTTATATTCATGCCCCAATCATGATCTCTCAAGAGAAATTATTATTCAAAATTTTTATGCTCGGCTTTCTCTCAATAACCGCTCCATGCTCGATACCTCTTGTACTGGATCTTTTATGATCAAGACTATTGAATTCAGATGGGATTTATTGGAAAGAATTAAACGCAACTCTGAAGATTGGGAACTCGATGAAGGTAAGCAGTTAGGTATAACACTTAAGTTTGATTGTGTTAAATCTTTTATGGATACCGATGCTTTTCGTGAATTAGCACTAAATATGGACATGACTCTGAAATAGTAACTTCCTTCTGTGAATCATTTGCTAATCATCTGGATCTCCCTAAGGAGAAGTGGCTTAAATATCATCCTCCCATTGAAGTAAAAGTAGGTGAACCTATTAAAGTTGAAGAAAAGACTATCACTTATAATGTTGATCCTATTGTTGCTACCGCTTATATTGAGAAACCACCTTGCCCTACTAGAATAAAGGATCATGCTAAAGCTTCAAATCTTGTTCGTAACATTAATACTAGAACACCTACACCCTCCGAGCAAACTAAAGTTGAACCTAGTATTGCTAAGGTTAATGATCTCTTGTCCGATAATATTGATGGGCATGTTATTTACTTTTGTGATGAAGCTGCTAGAATTGCTAGATCCAATACTAAAAATAAACATAGACCTGTTGTAGGCATGCCTGTTATTTCTGTTAAACTAGGAGATCATTGCTATCATGGCTTATGTGATATGGGTGCTAGTCCGAGTGCAATACCTCATTCTTTATATGAAGAAATTATGCATGATGTTGCACCTGCTGAGTTATAAGGTATTGATGTTACAATTAAGCTTGCCAATAGAGATACTATTTCACCGGTTGGGATTGTTAGAGATGTTGAAGTCTTGTGTGTGAAAGTTAAATATCCTGCTGATTTTCTTGTTCTTGGTTCCCCACAAGATTACTTATGTCCCATTATATTTGGTAGACCCTTCTTGAATACTGTTAATGCTATGATAGACTACAAAAAGGATATTGTTTCTGTTGGTTTAGGGGATATGTCTCATGATTTTAATTTTGCTAAATTTCATACACAACCCCATGATAAAGAATTGCCTAGTAAAGATGAAATTATTGGTCTTGCTTCTATCGTTGTGCCTCCTAATGATCCTTTAGAACTATATTTGCTAGACCTTGAAAATGATGTGTTTATGAATGAAGGAATGGAAATAGATGAAGTATTCTTTAAAAAGGGACATATTTTGAAACACAACTTGCCTGTCGAAATTGTAGGGGATCCTCCTCCACCCAAGGGTGATCCCGTGTTTAAGCTTAAACCATTGCCTGATACTCTTAAATATGCTTATCTTGATGAAAAGAAGATATATACTGTTATTATTAGTGCTAACCTTTCAAAGCAAGAAAAGGAGAAATTATTGAAAACTCCAAAAAAGCACCGTGTTGCTATTGGATATGCTCTTGATGATCTTAAGGGGATTAGTCCCACTCTATGCCAGCACAAAATAAAATTGGAGAAAGACGCTAAACCGGTTGTTGATCACCAATGACGGTTAAATCCTAAGATGAAAGAAGTTGTAAGAAAGGAAATACTAAAGCTTCTGGAGGCAGGTATAATTTATCCTGTTGCTGATAGTCAATGGGTAAGTCCTCTCCATTGTGTCCCTAAGAAGGGAGGTATTACTGTTGTTCCTAATGATAAAGATGGATTGATCCCACAAAGAATTATTACAGGTTATTGAATGGTAATTCATTTCCGCAAATTAAATAAAGCTACTAAAAAGGATCATTACCCTCTAACTTTTATTGATCAAATGCTAGAAAGATTATCCAAACATACACATTTTTGCTTTCTAGACTGATATTCTGGTTTCTCTCAAATACCTCTGTCAAAAGAGGATCATGAAAAGACCACTTTTACTTGTCCTTTCAGTACTTTTTCTTATAGACGTATGCCCTTTTGGTTTATGTAATGCACCTGCTACCTTTCAAAGATGTATGACTGCTATATTCTGTGACTTTTGTTAAAAGATTGTTGAGGTTTTCATGGATGATTTCTCCGTTTATGGAACTTCTTTTGATTATTGCTTAAGCAACCTTGATCAAGTTTTGTAGAGATGTGAAGAAACTAATCTTGTCTTGAATTGGGAGAAGTGCCACTTTATGGTTAATGAAGGCATTGTCTTGGGGCATAAAATTTCTGAAAGTGGTATTGAAGTTGATAAAGCTAAAGTTGATGCTATTGAAAAGATGTTGTGTCCTAAGGACATTAAAGGTATAAGAAGTTTCCTTGGTCACGCCGGTTTTTATAGGAGGTTCATTAAAGACTTCTCAAAAATTTTAGGCCTCTAACTAATCTCTTACAAAAATATATTCCTTTTCTCTTTGATGATGATTGTGTAGAAGTATTTGAACTAGTTAAGAAAGTTTCGATTTCCGCAACCATTGTTCAGCCACCTGATTGGAATTTACCATGTGAAACTATCTGTGATGCTAGTGATTATGCTGTAGGTGATGTTCTAGGACAAAGTGTTGATGAGAAATTAAATTTATCCAATATGCTAGTAAAACTCTAGATAGTGCCTAGAGAAATTATGCTACAACTGGAAAAGAATTTTTAGCAGTTGTATTTGCTTGTGATAAGTTCAGACCTTATATTATTGATTATAAACTAACTGTTCACATTGATCATGCTGCTATTAAATATCTTATGGAAAAGAAAGATGCTAAACCTAGACTTATTAGATGGGTTCTCCTTCTACAAGAATTTGATTTGCATATTATTGATAGAAAGGGAGCTGAGAACTCCATTGCAGACAACTTATCTAGGTTAGAGAATGTTCTTGATGACCCACTACCTATTGATGATAGCTTTCCCGATGAATAATTAGCTGTCTTAAATGCTTCTCGTACTGCTCCATGGTATGCTGATTATGCTAATTACATTGTTGCTAAATTTATATCACCGTGTTTCACATACCAGCAAAAGAAAAAGTTTTTCTATGATTTAAGACATTACTTCTGGGATGACCCACACCTTTATAAAGAAGGAGTAGATGGTGTTATTAGACGTTGTGTACCATAGCATGAAGAGCAACAGATCCTACGCAAGTGTAACTCCGAGGCTTATGGAGGACACCATGCTAGAGATAGAACTGCACATAAGGTATTGCAATCCGTTTTTTATTGGCCTACTCTCTTCAAGGATGCCCGTATGTTTGTCTTGTCTTGTGAGGAATGTCATAGAATTGTTAATATTAGTAGACGTCAGGAAATGCCTATGAATTATTCACTTGTTATTGAACCATTTGATGTTTGGGGCTATGATTATATGGGACTGTTTCCTTCCTCTAATGGGTATACACATATTTTAGTTGTTGTTGATTACATTACTAAGTGGGTAGAAGCTATTCCAACTAGTAGTTCTAATCATAACACCTCTATTAAGATGCTTAAAGAAGTAATTTTTCTAGGTTTGGAGTCCCTAGATATTTGATGACTGATGGTGGTTCACACTTTATTCATGGTGCCTTAAAATGCTTGCTAAGTATGATGTTACTCATAGAATTGCATCCCCATATCACCCACAGTCTAGTGGTCAAGTAGAACTAAGCAATAGAGAGATTAAATTAATTTTGCAAAAGACTGTTAATAGATCTAGATAGAATTGGTCCGAGAAACTTGATGATGCGTTATGGGCCTATAGAACTGCATATAAAAATCCCATGGGTATGTCTCCGTATAAGATGGTTTATGGTAAACCATGTCACTTAGCTCTCGAACTAGAACATAAGGCATATTTGGCCATTAAATAGCTCAACTATGACTTCAAACTTGCTGCTGAGAAGAGACTATTTGACATTAGCTCACTTGATGAGTGGAGAACCCAGGCCTATGAGAATGCCAAACTGTTTAAGGAAAAAGTTAAAAGATGGCATGACAAAAGGATACAAAAATGTGAGTTTAATGTAGGTGATTATGTATTGTCATACAACTCTTGTTTAAGATTTTTTGCAGGAAAACTCCTCTCTAAATGGGAAGGTCCTTAAGTTATCGAGGAGGTTTATTGTTCCGATGCCATAAAAATCAACAACTTCGAAGGCACAAATCCGAGGGTGGTGAACGGTCAAAGAATCAAACATTATATCTCACGTAATCCTATAAATGTTGAAACTAATGTTATTGAAACCGTAACCCCGGAGGAGTATATAAGGGATACTTTCCAGAACGTTTCAGCCTCCGAAAATGAATAGGTATGTGGTACGGTACGTAAACCGACTCCAAAATAGTTCTAATAGAAATTTTTCTCCGTTCTGGAATATTTAAGAAAATAGGAAAATAAGAAGCAGTCCGGAAAGGACACGAGGCGTCCATGAGGGTGGAGGGCGCGCCCTACCCCCTGGGCGCGCTCCCTATCTCGTTTGCACCTCATGTGTCCTCTGGACTCCGTTTGCTTGCACGATACTTATTTTGGTCGGTAATAATTCATTATATAATCTCTCAAAGGTTTTGACCACCGTACCACAAAATTATCCTCTGTTTTTGTTTCGAGCTGTTTTCTGCCAGAGTTGTCAAGGCCAGGCATCATGTCATCCCCCTCCTCCAACAATGAGGGAGAGGATGCTTGGCTAATGAAGATAGAGCTGAAGAGAGAAGAACCCGGGGAGATCAACAAGCATGATGGGATCAAGAAGGCCACAGAGGATCAAGCTCCGGAAGCAGAAGAAGAAGAAGAAGAAGAAGAAGAAGAAGAAGAAGAAGAAGAAGAAGAAGAAGAAGAAGAAGAAGAAGAAGAAGAAGAAGAAGAAGACAGCCTTCAACCTCATTACAATCTTCTTACCCCTACTAAAATTGAAGCTTTCAAGATGATTGAAATAGTTCGGCTAAAAATAATCTATTGCAAGAGCATATCATCACACTCAAGGGAATTATTCGTAAGTTGGAGCATCTCCTGCGCTCGATGCTGGATGACAAGCCTACATCATCAACAATCTGTTCTTCACCACCGAAGGAGAACTGAGTATTGGGTATGGGCACTCCCCTTGGCAATTGCCAAGCTTGGGGGAATGCCTAGGTATCGTATCACCATCACACTTCTATCTTTACTGCCTTTCTTAGTTTGATCCTTTTGGTAATATCTTGATCTAGTAGAATAAAGTTTTAGTATGATTTAGTTTTGAGTTTTTCTTCATGATCCTTCTATGTAATCGAGTCCGTGAGCTATATATAATAAAGATTAGTTTTGAGTCAAGGGCTTGGTTATCTTGCTATGATCTTGAGGGAATAAAATTAAATAAAAAGAAGTAAAAAGATCATATTGCTGTTATGGAGAGTAATGACGTCACATATACAGAGTATGATGAATAAAAGTTGTTAAGAGTTGACAAACATAGTTTTAGTCAACGTTGCAATTAATAGGAAGTGATAAAGAAAGAAGGTTTTCACATATAAATATACTATCTTGGACATCTTTTATGATTGTGAGCACTCATAAAATATGACATGCTAAAAGGTTGATGTTGGACAAGGAAGACAACATAATGGGTTACGTTTTCTTACATCTCAAATAAATTATATTGTCATGGATCATCCAACATGTTGAGCTTGCCTTTCCCCATCATGCTAGCCAAATTCTTTGCACCAAGTAGAGATACTACTTGTGCTACCCAATATCCTTAAACCCACTTTTGCCATGAGAGTCCACCATATCTACCTATGGATTGAGTAAGATCCTTCAAGTAAGTTGTCATTGTTGCAAGCAATAAAAATTGCTCTCTAAATATATATAATCTCTTAGTGTGGAGAAAATAAGCTTTATAAAATATTGTGATGTGGAAGAAATAAAAGCAATGGATTGCATAAGAAAGGTCCTTACCACAAGTGACAATATAAAGTGACGTTCTTTTGCATTAAGATTTCGTGCATCCAACCATAAAAACACATTACAACCTCTGCTTCCCTCTGCAAAGGGCCTATCTTTTACTTTTTTCCTATACTTTATGCAAGAGTCACGGTGATCTTCACATTTCCTTTTTACACTTTCTCCTTTGGCAAGCACTGTGTTTTGGAAAGATCCTAATATATATAGCTAATTGGATGTGGGTTTGCATAAACTATTATTGTTGACATTACCCTTGAGGTAAAAGGTTGGGAGGCAAAACTATAAGCCCCCATCTTTCTGTGTGTCCGATTAAAACTTCATACCCATAAGTATTGCATGAGTGTTAGCAATTGTGAAAGACTAAATGATAGTTGAGTATGTGGACTTGCTGAAAAGCTCTTATATTGACTCTTTCCGATGTTATGATAAATTGCAATTGCTTCAATGACTGAGATTATAGTTTGTTGGTTTTTGTAACGCCCTCGATGCGGCTATCTCTCCTACGTGTCGAAGCATGACCTAGAGGCATAACCGCATTGAAAGTAATGTCGCAAGTAAGGTAATCTTCACAACAACCCATGTAAATAGATAATAAGGGGAAAGGTACATAGTTCGCTTACACTCGCCATGTCACACAAAGTACATAAATAGCATTACATCATCCAATCAATCATGGTCCAACTACGGTACCAAAATTAAAGATCAACCCCAACAAGTGACATGGTCCCGATTGCCCCAACTGGGCACCACTACTGATCATCAGGGAAATACACATAGTAACGGCGTGACTCTTTGTCGAACTCCCACTTGAGCTTAAGCACATCATCTGGAACGGAGTCATCGGGCCCTGCATCTGGTTTGGAAGTAATCTGTGAGCCACGGGGACTCATCAATCTTGCACCCTCGCGATCAAGACTATTTAAGCTTATAGGTAAGGCAAGGTAATATGTGGAGGTGCAGCAAGCGACTAGCATATTTGGTGGCTAACCTATTCACAAAAGAGAGCGAGAAGAGAAGGCAAAGCACGAATGAATAACTATAGAAGATCCTGCGGCAAACATTACTCCAACACCATGTTCACTTCTTGGACTCCGCCAAGAACAGGCCATCACGGTAACACGCACCGTTGATTCATCTTAATTAAGTTAAGGTTCAAGTTATCTACAACCGGACATTAACAAATTCCCATCTGCCCATAACCGTGGGCACGGCTTTCGAAAGTTCAAATCCCTACAGGGGAGTCCCAACTTAGCCCATGACAAGCTCTCACGGTCAACGAAGGATGTACCTTCTCCCGAGACATTCCGATCAGACTCGGCATCCCGGTTCTACAAGACAACTTCGACAAGTTAAAACAAATCCAGCAACACCGCCCGAATGTGCCAACAAATCCCGATAGGAGCTGCACATATCTCGTTCTCAGGGCACACTCAGATGAGCGCTCCATACAACTAAGACCAAACCTCGAGTTTCCCCGAGGGGGCGCTGCACAGGACTCTAGTTTGGACCAACACTCAGAGGAGCACTGGCCCGAGGGGGGGTTTAAATAAGATGACCCTTGGGCTCCGGAAACCCAAGGGAAAAAGAAGCTAGGTGGCAAATGGTAAAACCAAGGTTGGGCATTGCTGGAAGAGTTTTATTCAAGGCGATTTGTCAAGGGGTTCCTATTATTACCTAACCGCGTAAGGAACGCAAAATCCGGGAACATAACACCGATATGACGGAAACTAGGGCGGCAAGAGTGGAACCAAACACTAGGCAAAAGGCCGAGCCTTCCACCCTTTACCAAGTATATAGATGCATTAAGATAACAAGATAATATAATGATATCCCAACAAGAAAATAATGTTCCAACAAGGAATGATCTCCAATCTTCACTTGCAGCTAGCAACGCTATAAGAGGGGCTGAGCAAAGCGGTAACATAGCCAATCAACGGTTTGCTAGGACATGGTGGGTTAGAGGTTTGACATGGCAATTTGGGAGGCATGATAAGCAACTGGTAGGCATCGTAGCATAGGCATAGCAAAAGAGCGAGCATCTAGCAAAGCAAAGATAGAAGTGATTTCGAGGGTATGAGCATCTTGCCTGTAAAGTTGTCAGAGTTGACTGGATCCTCGAAACCAAACTCAACGGGCTCCTCGTTAGCGAACTCGTCTCCCGGCTCTACCCAAACAAGGCAAACAAGCAAAAGGAACACAATCAACCACGTGCAAATGCTCGAACAACATGATGCAAACATGGTATGCTATGTGGGATGTGATATGTGATGCATATGCAAGATTTGACACGGAATGATTGAACATGGCCTCAACTTGGAAATCCAGGAGTGCCACTGGAAAGGTGAAGTGATTTCGGTTGAAATCGATATAAAGATCACCGGAATCGAATGCACGGTTTGGAAATGGCAAGCAAAATAAATATGGCACCGGTCTGCGATAAACAGCAAGTAGCCATTTAAACACATCAAGATAATTATGCCACAACACTCAAACATGACAACAAAATACATGGTAGGGATCCACTCATGATGCTTGACAAAAGATGAACACTGAGCTACGGCCAATTCATCCGTTAACAGGTTCAAAGAAGCATGGAAAAAGTGCAGTTGATAAACATGTTTCAGACTTCGTGAAATTAACACAAGCCTGGAATTTCAGATCAGATAGCACACTTTGGAGCATGAAAACTATATGCTATAGGAACTTAACATGGCAAAGCAAGGCATGGCATGGAGCTACTGAAAGAGCTTAACAAAAGTCCCTTAGTGACCTTGAGCCAAAAGGGATCGGAAAATACAATTGCAAGCATGTGAACATGGCAAAAACATAATCAGATCTCAGACTTAGGGAAAAACTGGAGCATGCAAATCTGATAACGAGTAGGCATGTTTACGAGCTCGATGCACTCACTACAGAGCAAGGCATGACAATCTAAACACACACACGTCAAGAATACACATTGTATAGCCTAGACATGGCAAGAACAACAACATAGCATGCATGGATCAACAACAACATCCTCGGCAAAATCGCTAACAAGTACACAATCTGCCCAGATTCATGAAATAGCAAAAGTAGAGCTCGATTGACTCAAGCTAGTGTGCTCCATAATTTCCAACAAAGACTTGGATAGATAGAGCACCACAAGGTTAACAAATCATCCTTACTGATCATCCTAAAAAGAGGCACGGATCACTAGGAAACAACATGAACATATGGCATATTGATAAGAACAGATCAAGGAATAGTGAAATTCTAAGTCCCTGAAATCAGCATTAACGAATGCACTACTTTGCAAGCTTGTGCTAGTCACCACACATATCACAAAAATACATGGATAGCACCTCTGTAATGATGGCAAAACATATAACAAAACTCATGAAGAGCTCAGGAGCATATCATGCACACATTAATCATGGCAAAAATGACAAATAGCTATTTGGTGCAGCAGATCTGACACTTAACTCAAATAGCTCTCTTCCAACAGCATTTCGTGCATCAGGATGAGCTCAAATGGAAATTATGCAATGAGATGAAATGATGTACTCTCTGATACGAACATTTTGATATTCTACACGCCCAAAATGGAGCTACGGATGCGGAGATATAGCATGATGAAAAATGCAAATAATGCAAGGGAGAGAGAAAAAGTCAACCCTCTAGGGTTTGGATCCAGATCTGGATGGGGGTGGCACTGTAGCGGCACGGTCGACGAGGATCACCGGGGAGGTCTTTTTCGCTGGAGAAGAACGAGGCCGGCGGGGGAAGTGGTCGCCGGGCTGGCTGGGTCCGAGCGGAGGGCGGCGGCCGGCGTGGAGGGAGAGGGCGGCGCGGGGCGGTGCTGCCGCGGTCGTAGCGGAGGGCGGCACTGTAGCGGCGAGGTCCGGCCGATGAGAGGACGTCGCGGTGGCGGCCGGCAATGGCGGCACGGCTGCAGGCCGGGTGGAGAGGCGTGGGGCGCGGGGAAGAAGGGCGGCGCGGCGCGGGCACTCGGGGGGCGGAGGAACGGGCCGGAGGGCCGGCGATGGGCCCCGCGAGCCCTGGCGGCGGCGGCGAAGTGGGTGCCCGGGCGGGCGAATGGGCGGCTAACACGTGGCCGAGGGGTTGGAACCGGACGCATCCGGCGCCGGCGGAAGTTGTCCGGCGCGTGGAGGAAGACGGAGGCTAGGGTTTCGTCGGAGAGATCCGAAATTTCGGGAGTGGGTCTTTAAATAGACATAGAGGGAGCTAGGAGAGTCCAAATGAGGTGCGGTTTTCGGCCACGCGATTGTGATCGAACGCTCTAGATGACGTAGAGGGTTTTGGTGGGTTTTGGGCCAAATTGGAAGGGTGTTGGTCTGCAACACACATGAGGCCTTCTCGGTCCATCGGTTAACTGTTGGAGCATCAAACGAAGTCCAAATGGTACGAAACTTGACAGGCAGTCTACTGGTATTAAACCAAGGCCGCTTGGCAAGTCTCGTTCCAATCCGGAAATGTTTCACCCCCACACACGAAAGAAAGGTAGAAAGGACCACCGGAGGAGATAGGAGCGTCGGAATGCAAAACGGACAACGGGGAAAATGCTCGGATGCATGATACGAACACGTATGCAAATGCAATGCACATGATGACATGATATGAAATGCATGACAACGACAACAACACACGGAGACAAAAACCCGAACCCGAGGAAATAAAATAACTTAGCGCCGGAAACAGCAAGAGTTGGAGTACATATTAGGTAAATCACATCTGGCGTGTTACAACACTCCACCACTACGAAAGGATCTCGTCCCGAGATCTAGGACTGGAAGAATGCAGGGTACTCAGAACAGAGGTGATCCTCGCGTTCCCAGGTGGCTTCACGGTCGGAATGGTGTGACCACTTGACTTTGAGGAATTTGATTGACTTATTGCGAGTCTTGCGTTCAGTCTCTTCAAGAATAGCCACGGGCTGCTCACGATAAGAGAGATCGTCTTGGAGATCAATGTCTTCGAAGTTGACGGTGCGGTCAGGAGTCTTGAAGCACTTGTGGAGCTGAGAGACATGGAACACGTCGTGCACATTTGCAAAGTTTGAAGGAAGCTCGAGTTGATAGGTGAGACCGCCCCTCTTGCTGACGATCTTGAAAGGACCCACGTATCTAGGGGCAAGCTTCCCTTTGATACCAAAGCAACGAGTACCTTTCATTGGAGAGACACGGAGGTAAACATGGTCTCCGATCTCGAAAGCCAAATCACGGTGTTTAGTATCATAGTAGCTCTTCTAGCGCGATTGCGCTGCTTTGAGGTTATCTTGAATGACTTTGCACATTTCCTCTGCCTCCGTGATTAAGTCATTTCCAAGAAGCTGACGTTCACCGGTTTCTGACCAGTTGAGTGGAGTACGGCACTTCCTGCCATACAGAATTTCGAATGGGGCCTTGCCCGAACTTGCTTGAAAACTGTTGTTGTAGGAGAATTCGGCATACGGAAGACAATCTTCCCACTTCATGCCGAAGGAGATCACACAAGCCCTGAGTATATCTTCAAGAATCTGATTGACACGCTCGACTTGACCTCTAGTTTGAGGATGGAAAGCTGTGCTGAAGCGGATGTTGGTGCCCGTGGCCTTCTGAAAAGAATCCCAAAACTTGGAGGTAAAGATGTTGCCACGGTCTGAAGAGATCACCTGTGGAATACCGTGCAGAGAAACAATCCGAGAGGTATAGAGCTCCGACAATTGAGCTGCACTGATAGACTCTTTGATAGGCAGAAAGTGAGCCACTTTAGTGAGTTTGTCGATGACAACGAATATAGCATCATTGCCACGCTTGGACTTTGGAAACCCAGTCACGAAGTCCATCTCAATGTGGTCAAACTTCCATTCTGGAATGGCAAGAGGTTGGAGGAGACCAGCTGGCCTTTGGTGTTCTGCCTTCACTCTTCTGCAGACATCACACTCATTCACGAACTGAGCAATCTCGCGCTTCATTCGAGTCCACCAATAAGCCTGCTTGAGGTCCTGACCCATCTTCATACTCCCAGGGTGGATAGAGAGGAGTGAATTATGAGCCTCGTTCATGATAACTTTACGAAGGTCACCTTTGGGAACAACAATACGATCCTCGAAGAAGAGAGTATCCTTGTCATCAAGGCGGCAGCACTCGTACTTGGGTTGACTCTTGGCAGTCCCAATCTTGACCTTCTTCACCATAGCATCAAGAAGTTGAGCCTCGCGAATCTGATCTTCCAAAGTAGGAGAGACTTGAATGTTGGCGAGGAAACCTTGAGGAACAACTTGCAGATTGAGTTTGCGGAAAGCTTCACAAAGCTCGGGTTGATAAGGCTTGAGAATCAGACTGTTGTAGTACGCCTTCCTGCACAAAGCGTCAGCAATCACATTGGCCTTGCCTGGAGTATACTCGATACTCGGATTATACTCTTGAATCATTTCGACCCAACGAGTCTCCCTGAGGTTGAGATTAGGCTGAGTGAAGATGTACTTGAGACTCTTGTGGTCAGTGAATATGTCCACTTTTCTTCCCAACAAGAGATGTCTCCAAGTCAAAAGAGCATGCACAACTGCCGCCAACTCGAGGTAATGAGTGGGGTAGTTCTTCTCGTTGGGCTTCAACTGGCGAGAGGTATAAGCCACAACTTTCTTCTCTTGCATCAACACTGCACCAAGACCTTGAAGAGAGGCATCGCAGAAGATCTCGAACGGTTTGGATTCATCAGGTGGAGTTGGAACTGGAGCAGTGACCAATTTCTCTTTCAAAGTGTTGAAAGCGATGTCACATTCCGGAGACCAATCGTAATTGACGTGTTTCTGGAGAAGGTTTGAAAGAGGCTTCGCAATCTTAGAAAAGTTCTCCATGAACCTTCGACAGTAGCTTGAGAGACCGAGGAAGCTACGGAGTTGCTTCACGTTCTGAGGTGGTTCCCAATTCACAATTGCAGACACCTTCTCAGGATTCACCGCAATGCCCTTGGCAGAGATGATATGCCCAAGATAGAGAACCTTATCGAGCCAAAACTCACACTTTGAGAACTTGGCATAGAACTGATGTTCACTGAGCTTATCGAGCACCAAACGGAAGTGCTTGGCATGATCTTCCTTGTTCTTCGAAAAGACCAGAATGTCGTCGAGATAGACCAAAACGAAGTCATTTGTGTAGGCGTCGAAGATGAAGTTCATCATGCGAGAGAAAGTCGGAGGAGCGTTGACGAGGCAAAAGACATGACAGTGTATTCATATGACCCATAGCTTGTTCTGAAAGCCGTCTTGGGAATATCTTGCTCACGGATTCGTATCTATCGATAGCCCATACGGAGATCAAGCTTAGAGAATACTTGAGCACCTTTGAGTTGTTCGAATAGCTCATTGATGTTGGGAAGTGGGTATTTGTTCTTGATAGTCTTCTTGTTCAATGGATGGTAGTCAACACAAAGTCAGTCCGTTCCATCCTTCTTCTTCACAAAAAGTACTCCACAACCCCACGGAGAGGAACTAGGTCGGATGAGACCCATTCGTTCTTGAATATCGAGTTGCTTCTTCAGCTCCTTCAACTCTTCAGGTCCGAGCTTGTAAGGACGCTTGCAAACCGGTTCCGTGCCAGGCTGAAGATCGATGACGAAATCAACTGGCCGGTGCGGAGGCATTCCTGGAAGCTCTTCTGGAAAGACGTCTTGATATTCTCAAATGACTGGAATTTAAGAGATGGCATCCAGTTCACCCTTCTCATTGAGAGAAAACAAATGGATGGTATCATCACGAGCGGCAAAGACAATTACATCCTCAGACGAATGAGTCAATTGAATCTGCCTGGCAGCACAATCAAGATGCGCCTTATGCTTAGAAAGCCAATCCATTCCGAGAATAAGATCAATATCTGAGTCGCCCAGAACAATAGGGGAAGCTAGAAATTTGTAGTCGCCCAACGTGATAGTAACATCCGGGACGCAGGTATTAGCTGTCATTTGCTTGCCCGGTGACACGATTTGCAAGGAACTTTGCAGATACCGATAATCGCACTCATAGTTTGATGCAAAAGGTTTGGAAATGAAACAATGCGATGCACCAGTGTCAAAAAGAACTTTTGCAAGAACATCGTTAACAGGAAGGTTACCCATGATGACATCTGACGAGTCCTCTGCCTGAGCTGCATTCACCATGTTGACCTTGGCGTACTTGGGATTATGCTTGACCACAGCTGTACTTGCCAATCTCACAGGAGGAGGAGGAGGAGGGAGGCGCCTCTGATTGAAGCATTTGTTGGCATAGTGACCCTTCTGTTGGCACTTGTTGCACGTGACCTCTGAAAGCGGACGGTGATACGGAGCACTCGATCTTGGAGCTTGAGACGAAGTCTTGTTCTGAAAGCCAGGGTTGGGTGGGTGGGAAGATCCACTACCACCTTTGCTCTTCTGCTGATACGGCTGATGGAATGGAGGAGGAGGAAGCTAATACTTCTGCTGCTTAGCCACTTGAGTAGAGGAAGAAGGAGTAGCATCTCTGACTCGCTTCTTGGAAGAATCACACTTCAGTTGAGCAGCCTCTTGCTTCAATGCCATGTTGTAGAACTCATCGTACCTCAAGGGTTCAAAGAGAACAAGAGCTAGCTAGATTTCTTCTCTGAGACCACCCCTGAACTGATATATCATGCTCTTCTCGTCAGGGACGTCCTGCTTAGCAAAGCGGGCGAGCTTTTGAAACAACTTGTTGTAGTCATAGACAGACATAGAGCCTTGCTTCAGGTTGCGGAATTCCTGACGCTTGCTTTCAACCACGCTCTGAGGAATATGATGAGATTTGAAGTCTTGACGGAATTAATCCCAGGTAATCTCACAGCCTCCTCTAGAATCTTTGTACTACTGAAACCATTCTGCAGCTTGGTCTTTGAGTTGGAAGGAAGCGAACTTGACAAAGTCCTCAGGCCTGACGTTACTGCACTCGAAATGCTTGCACAAGTCCACGAGCCAATCATCAGCGTCAGTTGCCTCAACACAATTGCTGAAAGTCTTTGGCTGGTTAGCCAGGAACTGGTTGAGTGTAGAAAAGTGATTCTGATTGTTGCCTTGGTTGCCTTGGTTCGCTTGGTTGTGCTCTTGAAGAATTTGCATGATCAACTACGTGTTTGCATTTGTAGCGGCCATCACAGCTTGCCATGCCTCCGAAGGCAGAGGTGGTGGTGGCGGATCAGGATTTGGAGTCATGCATGTTGGAGGAGCCATCCTGAACAGGTTGACATCCATTAGCACATTGATTGACAAATATTGAAGCTGAATCCAACGGGATGAAATTGCAACATATAATCTTCACATCCGAACAAAATGAACGAATGCATTCCAATTGAAATGGTCACATATCCATAAATTGCGAAGCCACTTAGAATTTAGGTAGAGGAATAAAATCAACAAGGTACGGAAAAAGAACGAATACTCGGTAAGGATCACCCAATCTCAAACCAAATATCCGTGGAAGAAGAACTAGATCTACAAGAATTCCCACCTATGAAACTTCCGAACCTTTCCGGTTATGCAATCAGGTGTTGGGGATACAGGGGAAGCATCATATCTCACCCAAATCTAGCAAATCCTACATCCAGCTGTATCCATCCTTCAACACATAACCGAGAAAAACTTCGGAAATCGTCTACCTCAACCTTCTAAAAGCATCCATTATACAAGTTATGGCAATACTCCTGAACTCCCGCCCCAGTACTGGGTGGGGTCGAGGTTATCTCACCAACAACTGCATAAAAGAGATTTTTGATGTCGGTGAACTAAACTCAAGTATTCCAAAACTGCAATGATAAAATTGTGACGACAACACCTCGGAGCTCAACCCCCCGGGACACTGCCACAAGCCCTAAATGACAGGAGGCACCAAGAACAATGTTCTCGTCACAAATCGATCGGAACGATTCTAAGATTCCCGCGTGATCCAAATTTTTTTTAGTGAAATTTGAGAAGAGAAGAGCCAAAACTCTACGTCAGGATGCCTTACCAGAGCGATGAGGGGACTGGGGAGTAAAAAGAATTCCTAAACTCTCCGATATATAATTCCTAATGACTCAAAACATTTTTCTAGACTTAACAATGGCTGCTAATTCGATCAACTAGTGGGGGATCCTAAGGTCGGGGAAGGTTCTGATTGCCAACTTGTAACGCCCTCGATGTGGCTATATCTCCTATGTGTCGAAACACGACCTAGAGGCATAACCGCATTGAAAGCAATGTTGGAAGTAAGGTAATCTTCACAACGACCCATGTAAATAGATAATAAGGGGAAAGGTACATAGTTGGCTTACACTCTCCATGTCACACGAAGTACATAAATAGCATTACATCATCCAATCACGCATGGTCCGACTATGGTACCAAAATAAAAGATCAACCCCAACAAGTGACATGGTCCCAATCGCCCCAACTGGGCACCACTACTGATCATCAGGGAAAGACACATAGTAACGGCGTG
The DNA here is from genome assembly GCF_002162155.2 of Triticum dicoccoides. NCBI lineage: Eukaryota > Viridiplantae > Streptophyta > Magnoliopsida > Poales > Poaceae > Triticum > Triticum dicoccoides. The sequence goes on from NC_041386.1 coordinate 349,800,333, forward strand.
AGTCTTCGTCGAACTCCCACTTGAGCTCAAGCACATCATCTGGAACAGAGTAATCGGGCCCTACATCTGGTTTGGAAGTAATCTGTGAGCCATGGGGACTCAACAATCTTGCACCCTCGCGATCAATACTATTTAAGCTTATAGGTAAGGCAAGGTAATATGTGGAGCTGCAGCAAGCGACTAGCATATATGGTGGCTAACCTATTCACAAAAGAGAGCGAGAAGAGAAGGCAAAGCACGAATGAATAACTATAGAACATCCTGCGGCAAACATTACTCCAACACCATGTTCACTTCTCGGACTCCGCCAAGAACAGACCATCACGGTAACACACACCGTTGACTCATCTTAATTAAGTTAAGGTTCAAGTTATCTACAACCGGACATTAACAAATTCCCATATGCCCATAACCGTGGGCACGGCTTTCGAAAGTTCAAATCCCTGCAGGGGAGTCCCAACATAGCCCATGACAAGATCTCACGGTCAACGAAGGATATATCTTCTCCCGAGACATTCCAATCAGACTCGGCATCCCGGTTCTACAAGACAACTTTGACAAGTTAAAACAAATCCAGCAACACCGCCCGAATGTGCCGACAAATCCCGATAGGAGCTGCACATATCTCGTTCTCAGGGCACACTCAGATGAGCGCTCCATACAACTAAGACCAAACCTCGAGTTTCCCCGAGGGGCCGCTGCACAGGACTCTAGTTTGGACCAACACTCAGAGGAGCACTAGCCCGGGGGGGTTTAAATAAGATGACCCTTGGGCTCCGGAAACCCAAGGGAAAAAGAAGCTAGGTGGCAAATGGTAAAACCAAGGTTGGGCATTGCTGGAAGAGTTTTATTCAAGGTGATTTGTCAAGGGGTTCCTATTATTACCTAACCGCGTAAGGAACACAAAATCCGGGAACATAACACCGATATGACGGAAATTAGGGCGGCAAGAGTGGAACCAAACACTAGGCAAAAGGCCAAGCCTTCCACCCTTTACCAAGTATATAGATGCATTAAGATAACAAGATAATATAATGATATCCCCACAAGAAAATAATGTTCCAACAAGGAATGATCTCCAATCTTCACCTGCAGCTAGCAACGCTATAAGAGGGGCTGAGCAAAGCGGTAACATAGCCAATCAACGGTTTGCTAGGACATGGTGGGTTAGAGGTTTGACATGGCAATTTGGGAGGCATGATAAGCAAGTGGTAGGCATCATAGCATAGGCATAGCAAAAGAGCGAGCATCTAGTAAAGCAAAGATAGAAGTGATTTCGAGGGTATGATCATCTTGCCTGCAAAGTTGTCAGAGTTGACTGGATCCTCGAAAGCAAACTCAACGGGCTCCTCGTTAGTGAACTCGTCTCCCCGCTCTACCCAAACAAGGCAAATAAGCAAAAGTAACACAATCAACCACGTGCAAATGCTCGAACAACATGATGCAAACATGGTATGCTATGCGGGATGCGATATGTGACGCATATGCACGATTTGACAAGGAATGATTGAACATGGCCTCAACTTGGAAATCCAAGAGTGCCACTGGAAAGGTGAGGTGATTTCGGTTGAAATCGATATAAAGATCACCGGAATCGAATGAACGGTTTGGAAATGCCAAGCAAAACAAATATGGCACCGGTCTGCGATAAACAGCAAGTAGCCATCTAAATGCATCAAGATAATTATGCTACAACACTCAAACATGACAACAAAATACATGGCAGGGATCAACTCATGATGCTTGACAAAAGATGAACACTGAGCTATGGCCAATTCATCCATTAATAGGTTCAAACAAGCATGGCTAAAGTGCAATTGATAAACAGGTTTCAGACTTAGTGAAATTAACACAAGCCTGGAATTTCAGATCAGGTAGCACACTTTGGAGCATGTAAACTATATGCTATAGGAACTTAAAATGGCAAAGCAAGGCATCGCATGGAGCTACTGAAAGAGCTTAACAAAAGTCCCTTAGTGACCTTGAGCCAAAAGGGGTCGGAAAATACAATCGCAAGCATGTGAACATGGCAAAAACATAATCAGATTTGAGACTTAGGGAAAAACTGGAGCATGCAAATCTGTTAAGGAGTAGGCATGTTTACGAGCTCGATGCACTCACTACAGAGAAAGGCATGACAATTTAAACACACACCCATCAAGAATACACATTGTATAAGATAGACATGGCAAGAACAACAACATAGCATGCACGGATCAACAACAAAATTCTCGGCAAAATCGCTAACAAGTAGACAATCTGCCCTGATTCACGAAATAGCAAAAGTAGAGCTCGATTGACTCAAGCCAGGTTGCCCCATAATAGCAAACAAAGACTTGGATGGATAGAGCACCACAAGTTTAACAAATCATCCTTACTGATCATCCTCAAAAGAGGCATGGATCACTAGAAAACAACATGAACATATGGCATATTGATAAGAACAGATCAAGGACTTAGTGAAATTCTAAGTCCCTGATATCAGCATTAACGAATGCACTACTTTGCAAGCTTGTGCTAGTCACCACACATATAACAAAAATACATGGATAGCACATCTGTAAAGATGGCAAAGCATATAACAAAACTCATGAAGAGCTCAGGAGCATATCATGCACACATTAATCATGGCAAAAATGACAAATAGCTATTTGGTGCAGCAGATCTGACACTTAACTCAAATAGCTCTCTTCCAACAGCATTTCGGGCATCAAGATGAGCTCAAATGAAAATGATGCATTTATATGAAATGATGTACTCTCTGAGGCGAACATTTTGATATGCTACACGCCCAAAACAGAGCTACGGATGCGGAGATATAGCATGATGAAAAATGCAAATAATGCAAGGGAGAGGGAAAAAGTCAACCCTCTAGGGTTTGGATCCAGATCTGGATCGGGGTGGAACTGTAGTGGCACGGTCAATGAGGATCGCCGGGAAGGTCTTGTTTGCCGGAGAAGAACGAGGCCGGCGGGGGTAGTGGTCGCCGGGCCGGCTGGGTCCGAGCGGAGGGCGGCGCGGGGCGGCGCTGCCGTGGTCGTCGCCGGCGATGGCAGCCGGCAATGGCAGTGCGGCTGCCGGCCGGGAGGAGAGGCGCCCAGCGCGAGGAAGAAGGGCGGCGCGGCGCCGACACTCGGGCGGCGGAGGAACGGGCCGGAGGGCTAGCGATGGGCCCCGTGCGTCCTGGCGGCGGCGGCGAAGTGGGCGCCCGGGCGGACGAATGGGCGGCTGACACGTGGTGGTGGGGTTGGAACCGGACGCGTCCGGCGCTGGCGGACGTTGTCCGGCACGCGGAGGAAGACGGAGGCTAGGGTTTCGGGGGAGAGATCCGAAATTTCGGGAGTAGGTCTTTAAATAGACATAGAGGGAGCTAGGAGAGTCCAAATGAGGTGCGGTTTTTGGCCACGCAATCACTATCGAACGCTCTAGATGATGGAGAGGGTTTTGGTGGGTTTTGGGCCAAATTGGAAGGGTGTTGGGCTGCAACACACACAAGGCCTTCTCGGTCCCTCGGTTAACCGTTGGAGCATCAAACGAAGTCCAAATGGTACGAAACTTGACAGGCGGTCTACCGGTAGTAAACCAAGGCCGCTTGGCAAGTCTCGGTCCAATTCGTAAATGTTTAACCCCCACACACGAGAGAAAGATAGAAAGGACCACTGGGGGAGATAGGAGCGCCGGAATGCAAAACGGACAACGGGGAAAATGCTCGGATGCATGATACGAACACGTATGCAAATGCAATGCACATGATGACATGATATGAGATGCATGCCAACGACAACAACACACCGAGACAAAAACCTAATCTCGACGAAATAAAATAACATAGAGCGGAAACGGCAAGAGTTGGAGTACATATTAGGTAAATCACATCCGGGGTGTTACAGTTTTCAATGAAGTTTCTGATTCATACTTTACATTGTGAATAAGATTGTTACTTTAGCATAAGAAATCATATGACAATATATATATATGCTATTGTTCTAAGAATGATCATGATGCCCTCATGTCCGTATTTTATTTTATCGACACCTCTATCTCTAAACATGTGGACATATTTTTCGATATCGGCTTCCGCTTGAGGACAAGCCAGGTCTAAGCTAGGGGGAGTTGATACGTCCATTTTGCATCATGCTTTTATATCGATATTTATTTCATTATGGGCTGTTATTACACAAATATGTCACAATACTTATGCTTATTCTCTCTTATTTTACAAGGTTTACACGAAGAGGGAGAATGCTGGCAGTTGGAATCCTGGGCTGGAAAAGGAGCAAATATTAGAGACCTATTTTGCACAACACAAAAAGTCCTGAAACTCCACGGAAGTTAGTTTTGGAATATATAAAAAATATTGGGCGCCGAAAGCACCACAGGGGGGCCGCCCACCGTCCACGAGGGTTGGGGCGCGCCCTACTCCCCTAGGTGCGCCCCCTGTCTCGTGGGCCCCCTGGCAGGCCTCCGATGACCATCTTTGGCTATATGAAGTCTTTCGCCCTGGAAAAAAATCATAAGCAAGATTTTGGGACGAAGCACCATCACCACGAGGCGGAACCTTGGCGGGACCAATCTAGGGTTTCGGCGATGCTGTTCTGCCGGGGAAGCATCCCTCTGGGAGGGGGAAATCATCACCATCGTCATCACCATCGATCCTCTCATCGGGAGGGTGTCAATCTCCATCAACATCTTCACCAGCACCATCTCATCTCAAACCGTAGTTCATCTCTTCTATCCAATCTTTGTCTCAAAACCTCAGATTGGTACCCGTGGGTTGCTAGTAGTGTTGATTACTCCTTGTAGTTGATGCTAGTTGTTTTACTTGGTGGAATATCATATGTTCAGATCCTTTATGCATATTAATACCCCTCTGATTATGAACATGAATATGATTTGTGAGTAGTCACATTTGTTCCTGAGGACATGGGAGAATTCTTGCTCTAAGTAGTCATGTGAATTTTGTATTTGTTCGATATTTTGATGAGATGTATGTTGTCTCTCCTCTACTGGTGTCATGTGAACGTCGACTACATGACACCTCACCATTGTTTGTGAAGGAAATATGCCCTAGAGGCCATAATAAAGTTGTTATTTATATTTCCTTATATCATGATAAATGTTTATTATTCATCCTAGAATTGTATTAACCAGAAACTTAGTACATGTGTGAATACATAGATAAACAGGGTGTCACTAGTTTGCCTCTACTTGACTAGCTCGTTGAATCAATGATGGTCATGTTTCCTAATCATAGACTTGAGTTGTCATTTGATTAACGAGATCACATCATTAGAGAATGATGTGATTGACTTGACCCATCCGTTAGCTTAGAACAATGATCTTTTAGTTTGTTGCTATTTCTTTCTCCGTAACTTATACATGTTCCTAGGACTATGAGATCATGCAACACCCGAATACCGGAGGAACACTTTGTGTGCTACCAAATGTCACAACATAACTGGGTGATTATAAAGGTGCTCTACAGGTGTCTCCGACAGTGTTTGTTGAGTTGGCATAGATCGAGATTAGGATTTGTCACTCCGATTGTCGGAGAGGTATCTCTGGGCCCTCTCAGTAATGTACATCACTATAAGCCTTGCAAGCAATGTAGCTACTAAGTTAGTTATGGGATGTAGCATTACGGAACGAGTAAATAGACTTGCCGGTAACGAGATTGAACTAGGTATTGAGATACCGACGATCGAATTTCAGGCAAGTAACATACCGATGACGAAGGGAACAACGTATATCGTTATGCGGTTTGACCGATAAAGATCTTCGTAGAATACATGGGAGCCAATATGAAAATTGAGGTTCCGCTATTGGTTATTGACCGGAGACGTGTCTTGGTTATGTCTACATAGTTCTTGAACCCGTAGGGTCCGCACGCTGAACGTTCGGTCACGATCGGTATTATGAGTTTATGTGTTTTGATGAACAGAAGGTAGTTCGGAGTACCGGATTTGATCACGGACATGACGAGGAGTCTCGAAATGGTCGAGACATAAATATCGATATATTGGAAGCCTATGTTTGGACATCGGAATGGTTCCGGATGAGTTCAGGCATTTTTCGGAGTACCGGGAGGTTACCGGAACCCCCCGGGGAGTATATGGGCCTTATTGGGCTTTAGGGGAAAGACAAAGGGGGAGTGGCGGTGCCCCCTCCTTCCTTCTCTTCACTCCTTCCCTTCCTTCTCTCCTACTCCTACCTGGAAAGGGGGGAATCCTACTCCCGGTGGGAGTTGGACTCCCTAGGGCGCGCCATAGTAGAGGGCCGGCCCTCCCCCTCCTCCACTCCATTATATACGAGGGATGGGGGCACCCCATAGACACAAGTTGATCATTGATCTCTTAGTCGTGTGTGGTGCCACCTCCACCATAATCCACCTCGGTCATATCATAGCGGTGCTTAGGCGAAGCCCTGTTCCGGTAGCATCATCATCGCCGTCATCACGCCGTCGTGCTGACGAAGCTCTCCCTCGACACTCTACTGGATCGTGAGTTCGTGGGACATCACCGAGCTGAACGTGTGCAAATCATGGAGGTGTAGTACCTTTGGTGCTAGGATCGGTCGATCATGAAAATGTACGACTACATCAACCGCGTTGTCATAACGCTTCCGCTTACAATCTATGAGGGTATGTGGACAACACTCTTCCCTCTCGTTGCTATGCATCACTATGATCTTGCGTGTGCGTCGAATTTTTTTGAAATTACTACGTTCCCCAATAGTGGCATCCGAGCCAGGTTTATGCGCAGATGTTATATGCACGAGTAGAACACAAAGGAGTGGTGGGCGTGGGTATATACATATTACTTGCCGTCACTAGTTGATTCCTGATTCAGCGGCATTGTTGGATGAAGCAACCCAGACCGACATTACGCATACGCTTACGTGAGACTAGTTCTACCGACGTGCTTCTCACACAGGTGGCTAGTGGGTGTCTATTTATCCAGCTTTAGTTGAATCGGATTCAATGAACAAGGTTCTTTCTGAAGATCAAAAAGCAATCACTATACCGCGTTGTGGTATTTGATGCATAGGTAAGAATGGCTCTTGCTCAGCCCGTAGCAGCCACGTAAAACTTGCAACAACAAAGTAGAGGACATCTAACTTGTTTTTGCAGGGCATGTTGTGATGTGATATGGTCAAGACATGATGCTAAATTTTATTGTATGAGATGATCATGTTTTGTAACACAGTTATCGGTAACTGGCAGGAGCCATATGGTTGTCGCTTTATTGTATGAAATGCAATCGCCATGTAATTGCTTTACTTTATCACTAAGCGGTAGCGATAGTCGTCGAAGCAATAGTTGGCGAGAAGAAAATGATGCTTCGATGGAGATTAACGTGTCAAGCTGGTGACGATGGTGATCATGATGGTGCTTTGGAGATGGAGATCAAAGGCACAAGATGATGATGGCCATATCATATCACTTATATTGATTGCATGTGATGTTTATCCTTTATGCATCTTATTTTGCTTAGTTCGACGGTAGCATTATAAGATGATCTCTCACTAAATTTCAAGGTATAAGTGTTCTCCCTGAGTGTGCACCGTTGCTACAGTTCGTTGTTCCGAGACACCACATGATGATCAGGTGTGATAAGCTCTACGTTCACATATAACGGGTGCAAGCCAGTTTTGCACACGCAAAATACTCGGGTTAAACTTGACGAGCCTAGTATATGTAGATATGGCCTCGGAACACTGAGACTGAAAGGTTGAGCGTGAATCATATAGTAGATATGATCAACATAGTGATGTTCACCATTGAAAACTACTCCATCTCATGTGATGATCGGACATGGTTTAGTTGATATGGATCACGTGATCACATAGATGATTAGAGAGATGTCTATGTAAGTGTGAGTTCTTAAGTAATTTGATTAATTGAACTTTAATTTATCATGAACTTAGTACCTAATAGTATTTTGCATGTCTATGTTGTTGTAGATAGATGGCCTATGCTGTTGTTCCATTGAATTTTAATGCGTTCCTAGAGAAAGCTAAGTTGAAAGATGATGGTAGAAACTACACGAACTGGGTATGTAACTTGAGGATTATCCTCATTGCTGCACAGAAGAATTACACCCTGGAAGCACTGCTAGGTGACAAACCCGCTGTAGGAGCAACGCTAGATGTTGTGAACACCTGGCAGAGCAAAGCTGATGACTACTTGATAGTTCAGTGTGCCATGCTTTACGTCTTAGAACCGGGACTTCAACAATGTTTTTCAACGTCATGGAGCATATGAGATGTTCCAGGAGTTGAAGTTAATATTTCAAGCCAATGCCCGGATTGAGAGATATGAAGTCTCCAATAAGTTCTACAGCTGCAAGTTGGAGGAGAATAGTCTGTCAGTGAACATATACTCAGAATGTCTGGGTACCACAAACACTTGACTCACCTGGGAGTTAATCTTCCTGATGATAGTGTCATTGACAGACTTCTTCAATCACTGCCACCAAGCTACAAGAGCTTCGTGATGAACTATAACATGCAAGGGATGGATAAGATGATTCCTAAGCTCTTCACAATGCTAAAGGCTACGGAGGTAGAAATCAAGAAGGAGCATCAATTATTGATGGTCAACAAGACCACCAGTTTCAAGAAAAAGGGTAAAGGGAAGAAGAGGAACTTCAAGAAGAACAACAAGCCAGTTGCTGCTCAAGTGAAGAAACCCAAGTCTGGACCTAAACCTGAGACTGAGTGCTTCTACTGCAAAGGAACTGGTCAGTGGAAGTGGAACTGCCCCAAGTATTTGGCGGAGAAGAAGGATGTCCAAGTGAAAGGTATATTTGATATACATGTTATTGATGTGTACCTTACTAGATGCTCGCAGTAGTGCCTGGGTATTTGATACTGGTTGAGTTGCTAACATTTGCAACTCGAAACAGGGGCTACAGATTAAGCGAAGATTGGCTAAGGACGAGGTGACGATGCGTGTGGGAAATGGTTCCAAAGTCGATGTGATCACCGTCGGCACGCTACCTCTACATCTACCTTCGGGATTAGTTTTAGACCTGAATAATTGTTATTTGGTGCGAGTGTTGATCATGAACATTATATCTGGATCTTGTTTGATGCGAGACGGTTATTCATTTAAATCAAACAATAATGGTTGTTCTATTTATATGAGTAATACATTTTATGGTCATGCACCCTTGATGAGTGGTCTATTTTTAGTAAATCTTGATAGTAGTGATGCACATGTTCATAGTATTGAAGCCAAAAGATGTAGAGTTGATAATGATAGTGCAACTTATTTGTGGCACTGCCATTTAGGTCATATTGGTGTAAAGAACATGAAGAAACTCCATTTTGATGGATTTCTGGAATCACTTGATTATGAATCACTTGGTACTTGCGAACCATGCTTCACGGGCAAGATGAATAAAACTCCATTCTCCAGAACAATGGAGCGAGCAACAAAGTTATTAGAAATCATACATACTGATGTATGTGGTCCAATGAACATTGAAGCTCGCAACGGATCGTTATTTTCTCACCTTCATAGACGATTTTAGAAGATATGGGTACATCTACTCAATGAAACATAAGTTTGAAACATTTGAAAAGTTCAAAGAATTTCAGAGTGAAGTGGAAAATCACCGTAACAAGAAAATAAAGTTTCTATGATTTGATCGTGGAGGAGAATAAAGTTTCTACGATCTTCATCTGAAACAATGCGGACTAGTTTTGTAACTCACGCCACCCGGAACACCGCAGTGTAATGGTGTGTCCAAACGTCGTAATCATACTTTACTAGATATGGTGCGATCTATGATGTGTCTCACTGATTTACCGCGATCATTTTGGGGTTATGCTTTAGAGACGGTTGCATTCATATTAAATAGGGCACCATCTAAATCCGTTGAGACGACACCTTATGAACTATGGTTTGGCAAGAAAACCAAGTTGTCGTTTCTTAAAGTTTGGGGCTGTGATGCTTATGTGAAAAAGCTTCAACCTGATAAGCTCGAACCCAAATCGGAGAAATGTGTCTTCATAGGATACCCAAAGGAGACTGTTGGGTAATCCTTCTATCACAGATCCGAAGGAAAGATATTCGTTACTAAGAATGGATACTTTGTGGAGAACGAGTTTCTATCGAAAGAAGTGAGTGGGAGGAAAGTAGAACTTGACGAGGTAATTGTACCTTCTCCCTTATTGGAAAATAGTTCATCATTGAAATCAGTTCCAGTGATTCCTACACCAGTAAGTGAGGAAGCTAATGATGATGATCATGATACTTCTGATCAAGTTACTACTAAACCTCGTAGGTCAACCAGAGTAAGATCCGCACCCGAGTGGTACGGTAATCATGTTCTGGAAGTCATGTTACTTGACCATGACGAACCTACGAACTATGAGGAAGCGATGATGAGCGTAGATTCCGCAAAATGGCTTGAGGCCATGAAATCTGAGATGAGATCCATCTACTAGAACAAAGTATGGACATTGGTTGACTTGGCCGCTGATCGGCCGGCCATAGGAATAAATGGATCTTCAAGAAGAAGACTGGCGCTCACGGTAATATTACTGTCTACAAAGCTCGACTTTTGCAAAATGTTTCCGACAAGTTCAAGGAGTTGACTACGATGAGACCTTCTCACCAGTATAGATTCTTAAGTCCGTCCGAATCATGTTAGCAATTGCCGCATTTTATGATTATGAAATTTGGCAAATGGATGTCAAAACTGCATACCTTAATGGATATCTTAAAAAAGAGTTGTATATGATGCAACTAGAAGGTTTTGTCGATACAAAAGGTGCTAACAAAGTGTGCAAGCTCTAGCGATCCATTTATAGGCTGGTGCAAGCCTCTCAGAGTTGGAATATATGCTTTGATAGTGTGATCAAAGCATATGGTTTTATACAGACTTTTGGAGAAGCCTGTATTTACAAGAAAGTGACTGGGAGCTCCGTAGCATTTCTGATATTATATGTAGATGACATATTGTTGATCGGAAATGATATTAAATTTCTGAATAGCATAAAGGACACTTGAATAATATTTTTTTAATGAAAGACCTCGGTGAAGCTGCTTATATATTGGGCATCAGGATCTATAGTTTTGGAGAAGTTTTGAAGAAGTTCAAAATGGATCAGGCAAAGAAAGGGTTCTTGCCTGTATTACAAGGTGTGAAGTTGAGTCGGACTCAATCCCCAACCACTACAGAAGATAGAGAGAAAATGAAAGGTGTTCCCTATGCTTCAGCCATAGGCTCTATCATGTATGCAATGCTGTGTACCAGACCTGATGTGTGCCTTGCTGTCAGTTTAGCATGGAGGTACCAAAGTAATCTAGGAGTGGATCACTGGACAATGGTCAAGAATATCCTGAAATACCTAAAAAGTACTAAGGATATGTTTCTCGTATATGGAGGTGACAAAGAGCTCGTCGTAAACGGTTATGTCGATGAAAGCTTTGACACTGATCCGGATGACTCTAAGTCACAAACTGGATATGTATTTTTATTAAATGGCGGAGCTATTAGTTGGTGCAGTTCCAAGCAGAGCGTCGTGGCGGGATCTATGTGTGAAGCGGAATACATAGCTTCTTCGGAAGCAGCAAATGAAGGATACTGTATGAAGGAATTCATATCCGATCTAGGTTCATACCTAGTGCATCGGGTCCAATGAAAATCTTTTGTGACAATACTGGTGCAATTGCCTTGGCAAAGGAATCTAGATTTCACAAGAGAACCAAGCACATCAAGAGACGCTTCAACTCCATCCGTGATCAAGTCAAGGAGGGAGACATAGAGATTTGAAAGATACATACGGATCTGAATGTTGCAGACCCGATGACTAAGCCTCTCTCACGAGCAAAACATGATCAACACCAAGACTACATGGGTGTTAGAATCATTACAATGTAATCTAGATTATTGACTCTAGTGCAAGTGGGAGACTGAAGGAAATATGCCCTAGAGGTGATAATAAAGTTGTTATTTATATTTCCATATATCATTATAAATGTCTATTATTCACGCTAGAATTGTATTAACCGGAAACTTAGTACATGTGTGAATACATAGACAAACAGAGTGTCACTAGTTTGCCTCTACTTGACTAGCTCGTTGAATCAATGATGGTTATGTTTAATAACCATAGACATGAGTTGTCATTTTATTAACGGGGTCACATCATTAGAGAATGATGTGATTGACTTGACCCATCCGTTAGCTTAGCATGATGATCCTTTAGTTTGTTGCTATTGCTTTCTCCATAACTTATACATGTTCCTATGACTATGAGATCATGCAACTCCTGAATAGCAGAGGAACACTTTGTCTGCTACCAAACATCACAACGTAACTGGGTGATTATAAAGGTGCTCTACAGGTGTCTCCGATGGTGTTTGTTGAGTTGGCATAGATCGAGATTAGGATTTGTCACTTCGATTGTATGATAGGTATCTCTGGGCCCTCTCGGTAATGTACATCACTATAAGCCTTGCAAGCAATGTAGCTAATAAGTTAGTTACGGGATGTAGCATTACAAAACGAGTAAAGAGACTTGCCGGTAACGAGATTGAACTAGGTATTGAGATACCGACGATCGAATCTTAGGCAAGTAACATACCGATGACAAAGGGAACAACATATATCACTATGCGGTTTGACCGATAAAGATCTTCGTAGAATATGTGGGAGCCAATCTGAACATCTAGGTTCCGCTATTGGTTTTTGACCGGAGACGTGTCTCGGTTATGTCTAGATAGTTCTCGAACCCATAGGGTCCGCACGCTTAATGTTCAGTGATGATCGGTATTATGAGTTTATGTGTTTTGATGAACCAAAGGTAGTTCAGAGTCGTGGATTTGATCATGGACATGATGAGGAGTCTCGAAATGGTCGAGACGTAAAGATCAATATATTAGAAGCCTATGTTTGGACATTGGAATGGTTTGGGATGAGTTCGGGCATTTTTCGGAGTATCGGGAGGTTACCGAACCCCCCCCCCCCCCAGGGGAGTATATGGGTCTTATTGGGCTTTAGGGGAAAGAGAGAGGGGCTGCCTAGGGCAGACCGCGCGCCCCCCAAGGCCTAGTCCGAAATGGACTATTGGGGAGGGGCGGCGCCCCTCCTTCCTTCTCTTCTCTCCTTCCCTTCCTTCTCTCCTACTCCGACTTGGAAAGCGGGGAATCCTACTCCCGGTGGGAGTAGGACTCCCTAGGGCGCACCATAGTAGAGGGCCGTCCCTCCCCCTCCTCCACTCCATTATATACAGGGGAGGGGGCACCCCATAGACACAAGTTGATCATTGATCTCTTAGCCGTGTGTGGTGCCCCCCTCCACCATAATCCACCTCGGTCATATCGTAACGGTGCTTAGGCGAAGCCCTATTCTGGTAGCATCATCATCACCGTCATCACGCCGTCGTGCTGATGAAGCTCTCCCTCGACACTCTGCTGGATCGTGAGTTCGTGGGACGTCACCGAGCCGAACGTGTGCAGATCGTGGAGGTGCTGTACCTTCGGTGCTAGGATCGGTCGATCGTGAAGACGTACGAGTACATCAACTGCGTTGTCATAAAGCTTCCGCTTACAGTCTACGAGGGTACGTGGACAACACTCTTCCCTCTCGTTGCTATGCATCACCATGATCTTGCGTGTGCGTAGGATTTTTTTTGAAATTACTACATTCCCCAATAGTTTGGGCCTAGGAGTAGGCATTGGGAAGTAATAAGTGGATGATGGTTTGCTAGAGTGATAGAAGCTTAAACCCTAGTTTATGTGTTACTTCGTAAGGGGCTGATTTGGATGCAGATGTTTCATGCTATGGTTAAGTTTAACTTAATACTTCTTTTGTAGTTGCGAATGCTTGCAAGAGGGGTTAATCATAAGTGGGATGCTTGTCCAAGGAAGGGAAGTACCCAACCACCGGTCCACTCACATATCAAATTATCAAAGTAACGAACGTGAATCATATGAGCATGATGAAAACTAGCTTGACGATAATTACCATGTGTCGTGGGGAGTGTTTTACTTTATATAAGAGTTTGTCCAGGCTTATCCTTTGCTACAAAAAGACTTGGCCCACATTGCTGCACCTTATTTACTTTTTTTACTTGTTACCCGTTACAAATTACCTTATCACAAAACTATCTGTTACCGATAATTTCAGTGCTTGCAAAGAATACCTTATTGAAAACCGCTTTTCATTTCCTTCTGCTCCTCATTGGGTTCGACACTATTACATATCGAAAGGACTACGATAGATCCCCTATACTTGTGGGTCATCAGGTTGTAAAGTGATATGATATGTTACATGCTAGATCGGTGTGACTTAGGATCGGGGTCCTCATAGCTTTGGTATCAGAGCCTGAGTGCCTGTAGGATTACCAAGCCTAACTGGTCGAAGTTGAGTCTAGAAATTCTTTAGTTATGTAAGGGAATTGATTGTGGAAGGGAACATAAGGCTCTTTTTAATCCTTATCCCTATGACATTCTGGTTCTGAGTCACCCTCATATCTTCTACGAGGTTAAGAAACTAGGCCTTCTCATCTATCTATCAGGATGACGAGTCACTATTCTAGACACTTATAGGAATGATGGATTCGAGTCTCAGTTCAGATTCTAGTACCTATGTGTGTTAATAGTTGGACTTGGAACCTTGATATTGTGATGTTGATTGGTCATGCAACCATTTTTGCAAGATGTCTCAAAAACTTTTTGAGCATTTACAGCCACTATGTTGTTCGATTCATCCTAGGTTTCTAAATAATCTGATGCACTTGCAAATCTTTCCCCCATGTCTCCGATGTCCTTTTGGGTTAGATTAAGCACAGTAATTAGTGTGTTGGCGTACTCCATTACCTCGACATATATGTTGAAGCTATTATTATGACACTAGGGTATCTTAGGGAACCACCTAGTAATCTAGCAATGTTTTGAGTTCCCAGTGTGATGATTCTGGGCATCATTCTTGAAAGCATTCTGTCGTGGGTTTGTCATGCAGATGCCCTAACAAAAGGACTTAGGGTGGAGCCATCACAACTAGGTTAGCTTGAAGGGGTTAAAATGGGACAAACGAAACAGAGAGTTTACCCAGGTTCGGCCCCTCTCAATGAGATAAAAGCCTACTCCTGCTTTAGGTTGTATTGCTTGTGTTTCGATTACGAGAGAGCGAAAACTCTTGACCTAATTCTTGACTGGTTGTTTCTTGAGTTAACCCGCCATCGGGTCACCCCTTTATATACACTGTTGATGCTCGCGGCTTATTGAGTCCCGTACGGCTTATACATAACAAGTCCGGCTCGGTGACTAACGAAGCTTTCCTAACAATACAAGTTAAACATATGGCAGTTTATCTTCTCGGGCCTCAAGTCGCCTCTAGGCCTTGGGCCTTCAACAAGCTTCTTTCATGACCCGCCATCTTCACTATTAACTCGCCAGTAGTATGACCCGGCCCCTCCTAGGCGGGTTATACCCGATAGTTATATCCCCAAAATTAGGCCCCGGGTTGATTTGAACTTGTTCACATAATTCTTCATCATCTTGACTTAGCAAACTCTTCCATCATTAGCTCATAGTAACCTGCCATGACATCCCCTAACAAAAATTTGGTAACCTATCATGACGTCATCATACATTACCTCCACATAGAGCCCAGTATATCTCAATGGATCTTTATTTTAATGGATATCCCGAAAATTGAGGCGTTCGCATAGCCTCATAACCATTTTTCGGCCTCCTCGATTCCCATGCACGTCATCTGATCACTACTTTATAAATAGGGAGGGGGTCATGGTCTTCACTTTTCCCCCTCACCTCATCGTCTTCGTCTTCCTCCTCGTGATTCCTCTACAGACCCGAGCTCTGCCGCCACCGACCTTCGTCCGCTGCATCAACTTAGGCCGCTGCATCAGCCTGACTAGACCAGAGAACGCCAGCGCGCCACCGCGATCCATCAAGACCTATAAGTACTCCTTCTCCCATCTATTAGATCTCCATTAGGGTTTGTCCAGTTCGTCAGGGTTCTTCGTCGTTCTTCACTATTCCTTCATAACACCCCTAGTTTGATTTGAAAACGATGTGGAAGTTGTGCGAAAGTAGTTTAACAATCCTTTTCAATCATAGGACACATATTTCTGACACAAAAGTTCCTTCAATGTCGCAACCCTAGGTTTAGAATTTATTTTTGTTTTCCAAACAGCGTCAGATCCAAAACTTGCTGAACCAATCTGTATAATCTGGTTGTCCACCTCTCATCAAATTTTCTTTGATATATCTGAAGTATCATAACTGCCATGGCGGCCTATACCACAAACCATGACCAACCATGTGACATTAGGCCCCATTAAGCCGCCGGCATATGCATCATAACTCGTATAATCCGGAAATTTTCTTTAATTTAACCATGCTATACATCATCTTTTTTAGGCTGTGCCCTGCAATCGTGACTAAGACCGTTACCTCATCCAACTGTGTCCCTTCAATTGTTACGGAAGAAATATTTGATGACTATGCCAAAATAGGCATCTTGCTAGCAAAAGATATCATCCACTGGCTTGTTCCAGATCTAGCTAAGAGTAGACTGCAACCCATGGAAAATGAAATCATTGTCTTTTGGGTCAAAATCTTCCATGACATTCTAAGTTTCCTCGAACTCCATCCTCAAGTCATCGGACCTAACTCGGTTTCGAATATCTGCAACTTTCAAGTTTTCTGCAAAGTATATCTTCAAGGGGAACCCAACGTTGAACTCTTGAGAGAATATTTTTAACTGAACTGCCAGAACAAGTTCACCAATGGACCCAGCTTAGAGCTCAGTGGAGTCTCAATTCAATGGCAGAAAGATGCCATTTTCCCTTATGCTCAGCTTCCAAGTCATCACAAGGATTGGAATCAGACCTGGTTCTACTGTCAAGACACTTCTCCTGCAGATGAGAACCCCTTGCGGGGTTATCATGACCACCGGCTCAGCCCGGGGCACCCTCTTCCCGAACGGCTTACCACCACTGAACGAGCCAAATTTATGCCTACCTTTTCAAAGGTTAGAGCAGTGCTGGCAAATGGGTTGACTAGTGTTTACTTGGTCCGCTGCTGGGTAGCCTGGAGGATTATACATTTGAGACACCGACCTGGCTTAATGTGTACCTACATCGGCGATTTCAAGGATCCGATGCGCCACTGCGAAACACGTTTAACTAACAGCGCGATCAATGAGATGACCAAAACCCGTCTCAACGAAAGCTTGGAGAGCTGCAACAAAGTGGGGTTGAACCCCTTCTGCACACTCAACCTGCCACCGGATGTAAGTCTGTCCAGTCCATTTATTTTGCTTTATTGTTCATATGCTCTGCATATCCCCAACCCTCATGTCATTTGTGCAGGGTGTATCCGCCTTCTGGAACAAGAAGTATGATGAGAAAGCAACCAAGAAAGCCAGGGCTAAGACTAAAGCCTTGAAGAAGAACAAGAACAAATCAACCGCCTCTGATATGCTGAACTTGGAGGAGGATGATGAGTCGGAGGTAGTTCTTGATTCTCTTGGCTCTAATTGCAATTATATTATTGACACTGATTGCCATCAGGATGACGCGGAGTCCAGTCAGGTGAGGGATGAAGAGGTAACTATCATTTCCTCCGACTCCGAGCCTTTTTCAAGACAGAAAATTCGACAAGTGACCCAAAAAGTAAGGTTTGCTCACCCAGTAGCTTACTTGGATCCCAACTTTATTATGAAGCAACAACACGATGAGAACCCGCGCAGAACTTAGACTAGCGGAGGCGGAGAGCTTTCCTCTGGGTTACCCAACACACCAACCCCATGCAAACGCCGGAACGTGGTACTCCAGAATTCCAACTCCTTATATCCGAAGATGGGTCTTATTCGCCAACCACTTAATCCTTCCGACTCAAATTATCAGGGGACTTCTCACTCCTCTTCTGGCGATTCATCTCAGACCCAGCTTCCGGCTTTCAAGACTGCCCCTGGGTAAAGACTTTTATCTTTGTTATTTCACATTTCTGCACATATACTGACCTGATCTCTTTTCCGCAATGGGATGGCAAAGCCTAGCAATAAGGAAAAAATTAATAAACTGGTCAAAGACCCAAAAGTTCGTGAGCCGGAGAAGCAATCACCGGTATCTGAGGCTTTTGTGCAACACCCGGAGGCAAGTGCTGATGGGCTGCAACCAGAGAATCCTAGAGCCTCCACCAATTATATGAACATTGATCCTTTGGGTGCTAACCCGCCAAGCCCAATTAAGCCTTCTGACAAAATCACTGAAGATGTTCTGATCATCGGCACTAGATTCCAAGAGCCGAGAAATCCCACGGGCTTGGCAAGACATTCTGCTAAGGAAGAATTGATCGTGAAGTGCAAGGTCAAATTAGACATGGTCTATTTCTCTCATCTGAGCATCAATGAAATATTCTTTGGCTACCATAACTAGGTGCACACTAGCCGTAATCAGGAGATTGACATGGTCAAACACATGCACCAAAAATATGAGGTACCAACTTCTGCCTTATCTGTAAGATATGTTCCTTCGGCCCCCAATTCTTAGGCATAGGAAAGATTGTAGTGACTATGGCAAAGACTTAAATCCAAAATATGATAATGATAACATCCTGAACCGGATTTAGTAAAGTATCTTGTGAATGAAATCTCACCTCATAGCCCTCACAGGCCGAGTTATCTTTGAAAATGATGAACCGGGTTGTCTGCCACTGCCTAAAGAGACTTTCTGCACCCATTAGTCCCCAAGTGCCGAGTGCTATTGCTTGCAAAGGACTTGGGACTTCTCTTGTTTTATCCTGTAGCATATATGTAATTATTTACTCAACCTTCGACTTGTAAGAGGCCTCCAGTCAATTTGAATCTCAATTGGCCAATTTAAAAAACCTGGCTTGAAGTACAAAAAGCTGAGACCCGGAAGGATGACTCCAAATTTAAGTTTTGCTTGGAAGAAAGGGAGAAGCTGAGCCAACTGGGATGAAGAAAAGGTTGCCTTGGTGCAGAGGGCAGAAAACACCAAAATTTCTTTGCAAAAGGTGACCACCGAACTAGGCGGCTTAAAATGCCATATAATTCTGATTTCTTGATGTTGTAAACCGCGTGATGACTTACTTTCATATCATGTTGAACAGGCCCCAGGAATAACAATCTTGGCCTAGAGATAGTGATAAAACTCAAGGCGGCTTATATGCAGCTAGAGAAATTATACACAGGTGCTCAGCGTGCCATAATCGACATTTCACAAACCAAGCAGGCGTCGTTGCTCATCAGGGATGTTTTGAACAAGTTATCTGTCCTGCCCGCAAGAATTGAAGAAATCAAACGATCTGCTGCTAGAGCGTGTGCCATTAGAACTTTGAGCCTGGAGAAGGCATTGCAAGCCAAATTAGACCCGGCGGAGCTGGCTACTGGCTGCCCCAGTTTCAAAGAAGATGGGTCTCCGTTTGATAAAAAAGACTTTGCTGCCTGCGTGAAAGATAGCGTCCAGCGGTGAGCAAAATTACGGAAGAAACTGATCTATCAAAATACCAGGCGGCTTATAAAGTAGACAACTCAAAAGTGAAGACGTCGGCATACGAAGTTGTGGAACTGATTCCTCCAATCCGTAAGCATACTTTTGCTCCTAAAATTTGTCGGTGTTCTGGGACCAGGGGTACCCAGACTTGCCTACCTACGGCCCAGAGCATGGCTCCACCAACCGCCTGGTACGGACAATCTTCTGCAGCAGCAACTCAAGACCTCGCGAGGGGCTGAGCCTCGCGATGCAGATGACACCAAGACCTCCCTGGAGGTAGCCTCACTAGGCTGGCTCCTGAGGAGTGAAGATATCTATGCAAGGAGCACCTCGTGAGGCTCACGTGACGTGAGCCATTACGACCAAAGCCACGCGAGCACCAGCGGGCGCAGTGTACCAGTTTCCTCTTTGGTGCTAAGGAGGCAAGCACAGGCGTGGGGTACCGAGGAATAAGGCAAAGGTTTCCATATTGGTGAAACAAGAACAATACCAGCAAGACGGGAGGACGGAGGTTATCGCGGAGCCCCCATGTCATATATATTGAACCATCAAGGTTGGGTACCTATGTTTGAGCTCTGCTCTACAATAGTCTCTCTTTGGTCGCAACCGGGGCATCAAGCCACCAAGTAGGTTGTAGCAACGATGTTCAAGCCAAATCAATACGGTAGTCACAACTATGCTCAATGAGCAACTATGCTCAATGAGCAGGAAGCCCCCAATTATTTTGTTATCATGGCGTACAAGCCATATTAAGAGGGTAGTCATAGCTATTCTCAATGAGCAGGAAGCCCCCAAGTGATCTTATGAAGAGATAATAACGACTCATAATCTCAGAAATGCAATGACAGAGGCCCTGAATTATCAGGGATGTCGGCATTATTATACTAATCATAATATATACATTGATAGAAGTATGTGCATCACAAGAGCCAGTGGCTCAGGTGTAATAAGGCCGAAGATGAGACATGTTCCACGGCCGGTGGGTCTCCTCCTCAGATTTGTGCGGGTCCTTGTGGTCTCGAATATCAATGAGGTAGTATGACCCGTTGTTCAGATTTTTGCTTACCACAAAAGGCCCTTCCCAAGGTGGGGATAACTTATGCATGTCAGTTTGATCCTGGATGAGCCGAAGCACCAAGTCACCTTCTTGAAAAGTTCGAGTTTTCACCCGACGGCTATGATGACGACGCAGATCTTAATGGTAAATCATCGAATGAGCCGCCGCAAGTTCACGCTCTTCATCCAGAAAGTTAAGAGCATCCTGCCGTGCTTTTTCATTATCAGCTTCAACATAAGCCACCACCCTGGGCGAGTCATGACGGATGTCACTTGGGAGAACTGCCTCTGCTCCGTAAACCATGAAGAACGGCGTGTAACCCGTAGATCTGTTGGGGGTAGTATTAATACTCCATAGCACTGAAGGAAACTCCTCAACCCAACAAACCTGTGTCCTCTGTAAGGGACCATAAGCCGGGGCTTTATGCCTTTCAAGATTTCTTAATTAGCTCTTTCAGCTTGGCCATTGGACTGGGGATGAGCCAGAAATGAAACATCCAGGCGAATATGTTCACGTTGCCCAAATTCTTTCATTGCACACTTAGACAGATTCATACCATTTTCAGTGATGATACTATGAGGGTACCCAAAACGAAAGATCACCTTTTTAAGGAATTGAACTGCCGTCGCTGCATCACATTTGTTGACTGGCTCAACTTTAATCCACTTTGCAAACTTGTTCACTGCCACCAACAAGTGGGTCTTTTTGTCCTTGGATCATTTAAAAGGCCCAACCATATCAAGACCCCAGACTGCAAACGGCCAAGTTATTGGAATCATCCTTAATTCTTGTTCCGGCACATGAGCTTGTCTGGAAATTTTTTGACAACCATCACATTACTAACAAGATCCTCTGCATCAGCATGAGCCGTCAGCCAATAGAACCCATGACGAAAAGCCTTAGCCACGAGATACTTAGAATCGGCATGATGACCACAATATCCTTCGTGAATCTCTCTTAGAATGTCACGGCCCTCCTTAGGAGAAACACAACATTGAAATGCCCCTGTGACACTTCATCGGCGCAACTCTCCATTGACAATAGTCATTGACTTAGACCGACGGGTTATCTGCCTGGCCAAAGTTTCATCATCAGATAACTCGCCTCGGGTCATATAAGCCAAATATAGAATAGTCCAATCAGGAGTAGCATGAAGGAAATTTGACTGAGGTTTTATGCAAAATATCAAGGAAAACATTAGGTGGTACCGGCTTACGCTGGGATCCAAACCGTCTAAAAGCATCAGCCACCTCATTTTTCCTACGATCAATATGTTCCACTTGATAACCCTTGAAATGGCCAGCAATAACATCCACCTCTCGGCAATAAGCTGCTATGAGTGGGTCCTTGGAATCCCAAGTGCCTGAAACTTGCTGGGCCACCAAGTCCGAGTCACCAAAACACCTCCCTCGGCTTAGATTCATCTCCTTGGCCATCCGAAGACCGTGGAGCAGGGCCTCATACTCAGCTGCATTATTAGTGCAAGGGAACATCAACCTTAAAACATAACAAAATTTATCACCTCATGGGGAAGCCAAAACAACTCCAGCCCCTGAGCCTTCCAACTACCTGAATCCATCAAATGAATAGTACAATATGTGTTATTCGGCCTTTCCTTAGGCATTGGCAACTCTATCCAGTCATTGATGAAGTCCACAAGTGCTTGAGAATTGATAGCTATCCGAGGCATATATTTCAAACCATGGGGTCCCAACTCAATGGCCCACTTGGCTACACGGCCGGTTGCTTCTCTGTTTTGAATAATATCCCCCAAAGGAGCAGCGCTGATCACAATGATAGGATGACCCAGTAAATAATGCTTCAACTTGCGGCTGGCCGTAGACACCCCATGCACCAGTTTCTGCCAATTTGGGTACCTTTGTTTGGACTCAATCAATACTTTACTGACATAATAAATCAGCCGTTGAATCGGGTACTCTTTGCCCATCTCCTTTCTTTCAACAACAATCGCCACACTGATGGCTCGACTGTAAGCAGCAACGTAAAGCAAGGGCTCCTTCTCAATATGAGCTGCAAGGACTGGTGGCTCAGCCAATTGCTTTTTCAGTGCCTCAAACGCTTCATTAGCAGCTTTACTCTAGACAAAGTTATTAGTTTTCTTCATCATCTGATACAGAGGGATGGCCTTCTCTCCCAGACGACTTATAAACCGGCTCAATGCTGCAATACGACCTGTGAGGCGCTGAACATCATTAATGTAGGCCGGCTTAGCCAATGAAGTAATTGCCTTGATCTTCTCTGGGTTGGACTCAATGCCACGCTCAGAGACCAGAAAAACCAAGAGCTTACTGAGGGAGTCCTGGACTAAGGGGTCCTCGGGCGTCCAGCCTGTTATCCATGGGCCGGACTGATGGGTTGTGAAGACATGAACGCCGAAGACTGTACCCATGTTCGGATTGGACTCTCCTTGGCGTGTAAGGCAAGCTTGGCGACCGAAGATGAAGATCCCTTCTTATGTAACAGACTCTATGTAAACCCTAGACCCCCTAGTGTCTAAATAAACCAGAGGGGTTAGTCTGAAAGAATATACTCGTTACCATAGTCATACATGCTAGGCTTCTAGGGTTTAGCCATTATGATCTCATGGTAGATCAACTCTTTTAATACTCATATTCATCAAGATCAATCAAGAATGAAGTAGGGTATTACCTCCATAGAGAGGGCCCAAACCTGGGTAAACATCGTGTCCCCCGTCTCCTATTACCATCGATCCTAGACGCACAGTTCGGGACCCCCTACACGAGATCCACCGGTTTTGACACCGACATTGGAGCTTTGATTGAGAGTTCCACTGTGCCGTTAATGAACGGTTCGATGGCCCCATCAATCATCTATAGTGACACTGTCTAAGGAGAAACCTTCCTCGCCGGACAAATTTTCGTGTTCGGCGGCTTCGTACTGCGGGCCAACTAGCTTGGCCATCTGGAGCAGATCGATAGCTACGCCCCTGTCCACCAGGTCAGATTCGGAAGCTTGAACTACGTTGTGGATATCCGTGGAGACTTGATCTTCAATGGATTTGAGACCGCAGTGATCGCTCCCCCTCGCCCGGATGAATACGACTTAAATCTGTCATCGGATCACATCCAGGAGATGGTCCCTGTTGCTGCAATGGCCTTAGAACCGGAGTAGATCGTGCCATCCAGGCCACCGAATCCGTGGCATTGGAGCCGCAGACGGACTCGGCACCCCGCAATATTTGTGTTAATGGAACTCCGGACTCGTCTCCCGCTATAAGTCCCGGACCGGGTACGCCTGCAGACACCGAGCTGGATCGGTTATCGATTTTCGAATTTAGCGCCGCAGACATCTTCCAGCAGTAACCTTTGTGTGATGTGCTAAACTCTTTAAAGAACTCGTCCTTGGAGAAGGACTCACAGCCGAACTATGTTCAGTTCAAGCCAGAGGCTGATGATGGGAAATTTTGCTTCCCACCTACCACCGACTTCATAGCCACTGTCAATGACTTGACCGACGTGCTTGATTACGGCTCCGAAGACATCGATGGTATGGGCGACGATGCCGACCAGGAGGAAGGACAAGACCCGCAATTTACTGGACGTTGGACGGCCACCTCTTCGTACGATGTGTACATGGTCGACACACCTAAAAAAGCTAGCGACGATGAGAAAGGAGCTCCAGTTGTGAATAAACCTTCTGAGACACAGTCCAAGCGCCGGCGCCCTAAACACCGCTCTAAGCCTCGTCGCTCAAAAGATGACGACACTAGCACCGGAGAAAATAGTATTACAGGCGACGCCGAAAACAATGAAGACCCTGTCGGGGCTGCATCCGAATAGGAGGAACAAGACAACGGGCAAGATAACCCTGATAAACAAGCCATGCCCAATGATCCAGATGTTGATAGTTATCGTCCAGTCTCCTAGGATGACGAGAGCGTCGGCAATGATGACTTCATCGTGCCTGAGGCACCCCTCGAGCAGGAGCGCTTCACGCGCTAGATAATAGCCACTTCATGAAGCCTGAAGAAGAAGCGGCAGCAGCTCCAAGCTGATCAAGACCTGCTCATGGACAGGTGGACTGATGTCCTTGCAGCGGAAGAATACGGCCTCGAGTGACCAGCCGAGAGTTACCCAAAGCGCAGACTGCTACCTCAGTTTGATGAGGAAGCACCAGATCCCATACCTCCCTCAGGCAATGCGGATCGACCACCACATGGTCGGGATAGTGTGGCGGACCGACCACCTCGCGGTCGAGATAAAACGGCAACTCAGGCTGAACAACAGCCCACCCCACCGTCTCGCAAAAACAGGGACAGAACAACTCGGGACCATACATACGACCTTCGGCAGGATCTGGACAGTAGAGCTGGACACACCAGATCAATTTACGGATCGTGAGGATACTTCCTGACTCGGGATGATGGCTACCTATTCGGACGTGACAAACCTAGTCATACCCGGGCCGATAACCGCAGACGGACTTCATCGGAGGTGCACCGTGATGCGGCCGATATAGAGGCACCACACACCCTCTCGTCTTTACAGATGAGGTGCTAGATCATGAATTCCCCAAGGGGTTCAAGCCTGTCAATATTGAATCATACGACGGAACAACCGATCCCGTAGTATGGATTGATGTCTTTATTCTCCACATCCACATGGCCCGTGGAGATGACCTTCACGCCATCAAATACCTCCCGCTGAAACACAATGGGCAGCTCGACACTGGCTAAATAGCCTGCCCGAGAATTCCATCGGCAGCTGGGAGGACTTGGAAGAGCCTTCCTTGACAACTTCCAATGTATATATGTCCGGCCACCCGATGCCGATGATGTAAGCCACATAGTTCAACAACCTGGAGAATCAGCCAGAAAATTCTTGACTAGGTTCCTAACCAAAAAGAACCAGATCGTTGACTGTCCGGATGGCGAAGCCCTAGCGGCTTTTAAACATAGCATCCGTGACGAATGGCTAGCATGGCACCTCGGCCAAGAAAAGTCGAAGTCGATGGCAGCCCTTACGACACTCATGACCCGCTTTTGCGCGGGTGAGGACAGCTGCCTGGCTCGTAGCAAAAACACAGCCAGCGAAACAGGCCCCTCCGATACATGGTACCCCAGATAAACAAGACAATCACACCAACAAAGACGATTGGGTTTTCAAACAGGCTGGTAACTTACATGCCGAAAACAAAGGAAAGGGATCACAAAGTGAGGACGAGGACGAAGAGCCATGGCAGCCGAACACTGGGGGGCGGAAGAAATTTTCCCCTCAAGTCAAAACGGTGAACATGATATACGCTACACACATCCCCAAAAGGGAGCGCAAGGGAGCACTAAGGGACGTCTATGCGGTAGAGCCAATCGCCCCAAAATTCACTCCGTGGTCGTCGTTCCCGATCACCTTCGATCATCGAGATCACCCAACTAGTTTCCGCCATGGCGGTTCAGCCGCACTAGTCCTCGACCAAATTATCGACGTTTTTCACCTAACACGTGTCCTGATGGACGGTGGTAGCAGCCTCAACCTGCTTTATCAAGACACAGTGCGGAAGATGGGCATTAACCCCTCATGAATCAAACCAACAATAACTACCTTTTATGGAGTCATACCAGGCGTACAGGCCTGCTGTATGGGCTCAATCACGTTGGAGGTGGTGTTCAGTTTTCCAAACAACTTCCTAAGTGAAGAGTTAATCTTCGATATCGTCCCCTTTCGTAGCGGCTACCACGCACTACTCGGACGAACCGCGTTTGCTAGATTCAACGCAGTACCACACTATGCTTATCTCAAGCTCAACATGCCCGGTCCACGCGGCGTCATAACAGTAAATGGCAATACTGAACGCTCCCTCCAAACAATGGAGCACACCGCCGGCCTAGCAGCATTGGTATAGAGCGGCCTTCTCAAGCAGCACCATAGTACGGCTGCCGAGCCCCTGGACATCATTAAGAGGTTCTGGACTACACTGCAACAGGACAGCGTGGCTCGTCAAGAGATCAATTAGCAATTCATCCTCCGTCCTAGTCCGGATGAAGTAGTGGCATTCGTACCACGTGTACATAATTACGCACTCAAAATTCCATGGACATCGACGGCGGCACAAGCCAGCCGGGATCTACAGTTCGGTTAGACCGATCCCGGACACAAATATAACTTTACTATCTCCTTTTTCCTTTTTTCAGGTTTCTCTTATGCGGGCCTCCTTCGACGGCCTGATTAATGGTCGTGTCAAAGGATAAACACACCGGATTGACACGGAGCACATGCGTACATGGGAAGCCCTAGAGGCTAACTAAACGATTACTCTATTCGTTTTCAGGATCCACACGCACCTCGCCTTTGGTTGTGGCATGTAAAATAGCCGGTTGATTATTGCATTATTTTGTACCAATGTGCTTGGACACATTAACCCAACTATAATGGAAACAGTTCATGATCCAAGTTTAAGGGCCCTAGATCCTATCTCTGTTCTCCCTTTGTTTTCCTTTAAAATGCTTATTTCCTAGCAACCGTACACTCTGGTACGTTTCATATTTGCCAGGGGCTCCCCATCGCCCCACGATACGTTAACAAAGTCCGAACAATACTTGAAGATAAGTTCGGCACCCCGAACTTAGCCTTATATGCATTGGCTCCGAATCATGTGTTTGGTCAATAGTTGGGTTGCCCGGCTCCTGTGCTTGCTACCCTATGTTCCGCTAAATCGGCTAGGGTAGTAAAGGGAGAACTACTACGATTGTGCCCTGACCTTGACTAGATGAGCGCCTCAGTAGAGAAAGCCCAAAACTGACTGTCATGATACGGTGAGAGCCGGTCAGCTGTTCGAGGGTTACAAATCGTTGGAGATTTTTTTCGCATTATGTGAAAGATCGGCACTTCCTGATCAAATGCTGACAGCACTCTGGTTCGAACCAGGGGCTGCGCCCATGCTTTATTATAAAACTCCTATGGCTAAGTGAGGGCATTTAAGCCATACAAGTTGATTGCCTTGTTCGTTGCGCTAAACAACTCCTTCAAGGACCATATAATTGGATCAAGATTGTTTAGATTCCACCCCGAACACCTCCGTACTACCTACATGAGGGCAGAAGCCGACGACTAGCCAACCTTTAGATTACATACAACACGGCCGCACAGGAGGAAACAATTAAAAGCATAACAAAGTTACATTATAAAATAGGCTTTGTTTTCATAATACAAGGCAAAGGCAACATGAATACATTTATTCAAATACAATGTCCTGCCAACATTGTGCTACCGCAAGGCGAGCCCCCTCCAAGACATCTACAAAATACCGTTCGGGTGTGCGGTGCTCCTTTCCCTCTGGTGGCCCTCTGGTCACCTCTACGGCGTCCATCTTCGCCACCACATCTTGCAACGGATGAAGGCCATGCGCGCACCTTCAATGCAGGCCGAGCGCTTGACGACGTCCAGCCGAGGACAGGCGTTCACCATCCGCCTCGCGAGTCTGAAGTAGCTGCCTGGCATAGCTTCGGCTGGCCATAGATGGATTATCAAATCCTTAATGGCTAGTTCGGCCACCCTATGCAGCCCCACCAGCTGTTTCAGCTGATCGGTGAAAGACACTGGATGCTCTGGCGCCGCATACTATGACTAGAATAGCTTCTCCATAGAACCCCCTCCTTCGGCTCGATAGAACTCCATGGTGTCTGATTCACTACGTGGTAAATCCGCAAAAGCCCCTAGGGAACTCCAAACCTGGGCTAGTAAATGGTACTGCTTCTCCGCATACTTGCTTTGCATCTTAAATGCCTTACCCACCATGATCTTCTTGGCCTCCTGGATCTACTGGAGGGCGGCCTGGGCCTCATTCCACGCGGTCTTCGCGCTCTGACAAGCCTTCGCAAGTTCAGTACCTTGAACCGATGCATCATGCTCCAAGGCTTCGCATTTCTTAACCGCATCCTGGAGCTCCTGCTGGACTTCTTTGACCCGGGCCTTGAGCTTCTTACGGGCGGCTTGCTTCTGGACAGCCTTCTCCTCGGCCTCGCCCAGGGCCTTCCTTATGGCCTCGACCTCGGTCGCGGCTCCTTCACATATCACGACATGGCGATCAGTATGCAGCGCCTATCCTTTCCGAACACACAACGAGTTGTCACTCACCTTGCTTCTCCTCGAGCCAAACCTTAACCTCGCCAAGCTCGTTCTCGGTCCGCTCCAGCCTCTACCTCAGTTCAGAGACTTCGGCAGCATGCGAGATTGTGGCCAACAATGACGCATGCTTATTCATGCATATTGCGTTAGACTCCTATAACAAAAGATTTATCATCTGTTCGGTTCTTCTTGCCGTACACCAGACAGTGTCTCAGGGGCTACTGCCTACATGGGTTTTTTCTCTTTCTTACCTCAAAACCCGTCAATAGGCTGCTGCAGGCTTCATTTAGTCCACTCTCAGCGGACTGAAGCTTCTTGATCACCACACCCATAAGGACATGGTGCTCGTCCATGGCGGAGGCACCTCGTAGCGCCTCCATCAGGTTATCCGGCGCCCCTGGATGAATAGAGGCCACCGGTGGAAGCGGCGCAGCCCCCTCCTTCAAAGGGGGCTGCTAGCATGACTCCGGAGCCATATGAGTCTCCAGAATCGTATTCGGCTGAGGGCCGAACTGGATGCGGCCCTCTTCGCTAGTCTACATGGGGATCAGCTCCCCCATGTGTCCGGCAGTGGAGGTCTCGCCTTGTGGCGCCTCCCAGAAAGCGTCCTAGGCTCCTCCCCGGTTCGGAGCGGTCCTCCGGGATAACACTTCGGTGTCATCCCTGGCCCCGAGGGAAAAAGCAGGCGGTGGCGACTTGCTCGCCATCTCCGAGGGAGCCAACGAATCTCCAGATGAGGATCGCTGGATAAGGTCGCAGGTCGGACTACAATAGTACAATTAACTATGTCAAGATAATGAAGAGAAAGGGCCGGATTCGCGCATGAGCAAGCCATGTCACTTACGATGCGGCCTGGGGCTTAGTGCGGGGGCATTGTTCCGGACTGCTATCGACGTCCCACGCGGTGTTGACCACTGGGACGCCCTTCCCCTTCTTGGGCGTTTCCGCCTCCGGGTACGCCGAAGCCGCCCTCTTCTTCTTCTCCTCGGGGGGAGGGTTGTATTCCTCCTCCTCCTCTTCCTCGCCATTGTCCTCAGGGACAGAGGAATGAGCTTCATCATCTTCGGCGTCACGTCCGAAGTGCCCTTGCAATGAGGGCTACTCTTGGCCCCCTTGGCCTTCTTCTTGGCCTTCTTTTCTGGCGCCTTATAAGGCGCCGACTCCAGCATCTTCGCTTGACGCGGAATGACCGGTTCGTCATGCAGCGGAGCCGGACACTGGATCCGCTTCGCCTTCTCCATCCAGTCCTGAAAAAGCAACAATAAAAGCTCAGGCATCATCCTTATAACAAAGAAGTGGAGAATGCATAAAAAAAGACACACCTCGCTAGCGAGGTCTTTAGCGTTGTGCTCGCGATCTAAATCTGCGCCCGATAGTTTCTCATTGCCCTTAAAGATCAACTTCCATGCACCTTCGTGAGTCGTCTCGAAGAGCCTCACCAGGGTCTGGTGTTTCTTCGGGTTGAACTCCCACAGAGGGTGGCTTCGACGCTGGCACGGAAGGATCCGGCGAACTAGCATCACCTGGATCACATCAACGAGCTTGACGTTCTTGGTCACCATGCTTTGAACGCGCGTCTGCAGCGCTATCACCTCGTCAGGTGAACACCAGTCCGGACTCTTCTCGACCCAAGAGGTGAGTTGCATTGGAGCGCCGGAGCGGAATTCAGCAGCTGCGGCCCAGGTGGTGCCGCGAGGTTCTGTGATGTAGAACCACTGCTTTTGCCACTCCTTTACCATGTCCACAAAAGTAGCTTTAGGCCAGGAGATGTTGGACAGCTTGCTCACCATGGCTCCTCCGCACTCCGCGTGCTGGCCATCCACCACCTTCGGCTTCACATTAAAGACTTTGAGCCATAGCCCGAAGTGGGGTTGGATGCGTAGGAAGGCCTCACAAACAATGATAAATGCCGAGATGTTGAGGAAGGAATTCGGGGACAGATCTTGGAAATCTATCCCATAATAATACATCAGCCTGCGGAATAAAGGGTGGAGTGGAAACCCTAGCCCGCAGAAGAAATGGGGGATGAACACTACCCTCTCGGTGGGCTTCGGCATGGGGACGACTTGTCCCTCGGTCAGCAGGCGGTGAATGATCTCCTTCGCCAAGTATCCGGCTGCCCGAAGCTCAGTAATGTCCTCCTCCTTGACGGAGGAGACCATCCACTTTCCTTGACCTCCAGATCCGAATATGGATGCTTGAGTGGAAAGGAGATGAGAACTTGGGCGCTGGATCTCGAGATTGGAAAGGCAGAGACAGAGAGAGGGCGCGAGAGAGGAAGAGGGAATCCTTATCCCCTTATAAAGTCAACGAATATTAAACGCCTCCTCACTCGCCTTAAGATTCGCCTATTCCCAAGGGTTGTATAAACGACACGGTTGGGTTACCCATGCCCGCATTGATGAGAATCCCGCGATAAGGGGATGTGGGGCATTTAAACATGAAAGCGGTTTGGAATTATGGCCGGTCAGACATAATATCGTGCTACGAAAAAGTTGTCAACGGACGGAACTCGTGTAGGAATGTATTCTCTCTGCGGTTGTGTATGGTGTGTGTGACAGGACCTGATACTATCATCGCATCCGAAGACTATCTTGAAGTTCGGATAGAAGGGAACCCGCCTTGCAATGCCGAAGACAATCTGTGTGCTGGACTCCTCGTCTTTGAAGCCAGGTTCAGGGGCTACTGAGGAACTCCTGGACTAAGGGGTCCTAGGGCGTCCGGCCTGTTATCCATGGGCCGGACTGATGGGCTGTGAAGACATGAAGGCCGAAGACTGTACCCGTGTCCGGATTGGACTCTCCTTGGCGTGGAAGGCAAGCTTGGCGACCGAAAATGAAGATCCCTTCTTATGTAACCGACTCTATGTCAACCCAAGATCCCCCCGGTGTCTATATAAACCGGAGGGGTTAGTCCGGAAAGCATATACTGATTACCATAGTCATACAGGCTAGGCTTCTAGGGTTTAGCCATTACGATCTCGTGGTAGATCAACTCTTGTAATACTCATATTCTTCAAGATCAATCAAGCAGGAAGTAGGGTATTACCTCCATAGAGAGGGCCCAAACCTGGGTAAACATCGTGTCCCCTGTCTCCTGTTAGCATCGATCCTAGACGCACAGTTCGGAACCCCCTACCCGAGATCCGCCGGTTTTGACAGCGACACTTACCTGGTGGCACGCCAAAGACAAATTTATCCGAGTTAAGCATCATTTTGTAAACCAGGAGATTGTCAAAGGTCTCCTTCAAATCATCTATCAAGGTCTCCTTCTGCCTGGATTTCACAACAATATCATCCACATAAGCATGAACATAGCGCCCAATTTGGCTATGAAGGCGATTTTGAACACACCGCTGATAAGTCGCCTCGGCACTCTTGAGCCGAAAAGGCATAGACACATAGGAGATGGATCCAAAGGGAGTGATGAAAGATGTCTTCTCCTGGTCCTTAATTGCCATTTTAATCTAATGATAACCAGAGTAAGCATCCAAAAAACTCAAATTCTCACAACCCGCTGTAGCATCAATGATCCGATCAGTATGAGGGAGAGCAAAAGGATCAGCCGAACAGACTTTATTAAGGTCTGTATAATCCACACATATAAGCCACGTGCCGTTTTTCTTAAGCACCAGCACCGGGTTAAATAACCACTCAGGATGAAAAACTTCAACAATGAACCCAGCCGCCATGAGCCGGGCCACTTCTTCACCAATGGCCTTACGCCTTTCTTCATTAAAACGACAAAGGAATTTCTTAACTGGCTTGAATTTTGGATCAACATTGAGAGTGTGCTTAACGAGTTGCCTCGGTACACCCAACATGTCTTAAGGCTTCCATGCAAAGATTTCCCGGTTCTCAAGGATGAACTCGATGAGCGCGCTTTCCTATTTCGGATCCATATGAGTACTGATGCTAAACTTCATGGATGAGTCACCCCGAACAAAATCAACCAACTTAGTGTCATTGGCTGACTTAAACTTGAACATAGGTTCATGCTCAGTAGTTGGCTTTTTCAAGGGGGTCATATCTGCCGAGTCAACATTGTCTTCGTAGAACTTCAACTCCTCTGTTGCACAAACAAACTCAGCATAAGCGTCATCTCCTTCTTCACATTCCATGGCCATCTTCCTATTACCGTGCCTATTGATGGTGCCCTTATGACCCGGCATCTTCAGATGCAGATAGACATAACAAGGCCGTGCCATAAATTTGGCATAAGCCGGATGTCCAAACTGGGCGTGATAAGGGCTCTTGATCTTAACAACCTCAAAGGTAACTTTTCGGCCATGTAATCATGCTCATCACCAAATGCAACCTCCAATGTTATCTTACCCACTGGATATGGCAGCTTACCAGGCACCACTCCATGAAAGTTGATAGAAGACGACTTAATATCTTTATTGGTCAATTCCATGCGGCAAAAAGTATCATGTTAAAGGATATTGATACTGCTACCTCTGTCCATTAGCACTTCTGTAAATTCATATCCTCCAACCGGAGGAGCTACCACCAAAGCCAGCTGACCTGGATTGTCAACCCGGGGTAGGTGATCCTCACGGCTCCATTCAATTGGCTAGTCAGACCATCACAAGTATCGAGGAACCACCGGCACAACCGCATTCACTGCTCGCTTATGAATGTTTTGATCTCGCTTGCATAAACTGGTGGTGAGCACATGATACTGACCACTATTCAATTGCTTAGGGTTGATCTGTGAACTAGTTTGCTGCTGTTGATTGCCTTGGTTAGACTGCTGGTTAAAACCACCTTGACTGCCTTGGCCCTACAATCCAGAATTTGAATCGCTACCTCCAAGGTCGTGCCCCTATGAGCCGGATCCTGACCCACCGTGCGGGCCATTATGGTCCTGATGAAAACCAGAATTTCGATACTCCTTGATGATGAAGAAATCTTTCCACGTATGGATAGATAGCTTATCCGGGGTGCTATGCTTTAGGCAAGGCTGATTCATCATTGACTCAATATTGAACCTTGACCTGCCAATCCGGGGTACGAATGGCTTCCCCTTATGACGCTGATTGTTGTTCTGAGTATTGGTATTAGCCACAAAGTCTGAACCGTCGTCCGCCTTGTGCTTACTATTATTACCTTGACCTGCCATATTGGGCCGCTGCCCCTTTCCATTGCCATTCTTCTTCCCCTTTCCAGCCTTCTCCTCGTAAATTCTGGATCCTTTGTACTATATTTGACGAGTGCCACCATGAGCTCCCCCATATCATTACAGTGGTGCTTAAGATGCCCCAGCTTCTGTTTAAGGGGAAGAAAACAGTAGTTCTTCTCTAACATGAGGACAACTGATCCGACATTAATAATGTCTGAGGAGTGAATAATGGTAGAGATCCGGCGCACCCAATGGGTCATTGACTCACCTTTGCACTGGACACAAGTGTCTAAGTCAAGAACCGACATGGGTTGTTTGCATGTATGCTTAAAATTATGAATGAAACGAGACTTCAGTTCCGCCCACGATCCAACGGAATTGGCGGGCAACGTTTCTACCAATTACGAGCCTGCCCTTCCAACATCATGGTGAAATATTTAGCACATGCAGCATCACTGATGTCCAATGGCCATCTCATAGGTTTCAGTCAAGGCTCAGGGGGCTGATCCGCCGTGTAAATAGGCACCTTACGAGGTCCCTTAAAATCCTTGGGCAGACGCTCCTTACACAAAGCCGGTACTAGGCACGGTACACAAAGGGTTCTAGAGGTACTCCAGCCCCAATGGACAACGATGGGTAAATCGGAGATCGTTGTTGAGCCGCCAGTTCAGCCTCACACCGGGTAGTGCCTACGGTGCTGCTCACTACTTGAAACCGTCGGCGACTCAATATGCCTACTATAGCTCCGACTTGGACGTGGAGTCGAATGAATCCGGTCGCGCCTGTATGAATAAGCCACTTGCTGAACTAGTGTTGTGTTAAGAAGTTCCATAGGCTTCTGGGTCTCAACCGCCACGGGAGATTCACCTTGTACTGGAAGAGCCACCAGTCGTGTTGCCACAGCAACCAAATTATCCAGCGGGTGGGAATAGTGACTCGGCGGTGTTAACATCTTTTGATGCAGAGTCAAATTCAAACGAGGCCGATCCACGTCGCGCGGCTGCACCATTGCACCGGTCATAGGCGCCTCCAGAGGCCGGTTCACCTCTGACGGGTTACTTGGCCCTACCCCTGGTGTGTTGAATAGATTCCATGCACTGTAGTCGAGGGGTAGCCAGCTCTCATGACTTCTTCGTAGAACTACGTTTGATGCATTCTGGTCCAAACTTAACTGGAAATTTTCAGCCTGAATCCGTTCGCACTCTGCATCCAGGGCGGCTCGCTCCGTTCCCCTGCTCGCATTCTCCGCATTGATCTCCCCCTTAGCATGAGCTATCTCATCTCTTAGCTTTGCAACATCCACCTTATGTTGTGCTTGAGTCACAGGGGTGACCTCAACCACCATTAGTTCCGCTAAGGCGTCCAATAGCTCGGACAACACTTGCGCCGGAGGGCTCGCTGAACCGCTCGCACCGGCTGTCACCGCGGCCATTGAACTAGAAGTCATAGCCGCTACAATTGATGAATTATCAACCGATTGCATACAAGCCATGAAGATCACAACCCTATTCGGCGGCTCATAGGGGTCCGTAATACTCTTGCCATCGGAACAGCCCCCAAGCCAACAGTCTTGCAACTGATACATTGAATAGGTCTCTCTAGAGGAGGACTCATCACCCGAATAGATGGTTGTCTCTCCATTGTACATAGATCCTTCATCCAGTCTTGTTTTCATGCACACACCCTGATGGAAATATGCCCTAGAGGCAATAATAAAGTTGTTATTTATATTTCCTTATATCATGATAAATGTTTATTATTCATGCTAGAATTGTATTGACCGAAAGCATAGTACATGTGTGAATACATAGACAAAACAAAGTGTCCCTAGTATGCCTCTACTTGACTAGCTCATTAATCAAAGATGGTTAAGTTTCCTAGCCATGGACATGTGTTGTCATTTGATAAACGGGATCACATCATTAGATAATGATGTGACGGACAAGACCCATCCGTTAGCTCAGCATTAATGATCGTTTAGTTTATTGCCATTTCTTTCTTCATGACTTATACATGTTCTTATGACTATGAGATTATGCAACTCCCAAATACCGAAGGAACACTTAGTGCACTATCAAACGTCACAACGTAACTGGATGATTATAAATATGCTCTACAGGTGTCTCTGATGGTGTTTGTTGACTTGGCATAGATCAAGATTAGGATTTGTCACTCCGATTATCGAAGAGGTATCTCTGGGCCCTCTCGGTAGTGCACATCACTATAAGCCTTGCAAGCAATGTAACTAATGAGTTAGTTTCAGGATGATGCATTACAGAACGAGTAAAGAGACTTGTCGGTAATGAGATCGAACTAGGTATGATGATACCGACGATCTAATCTCGGGTAAGTAACATACCGATGAAAAAGGGAACAACATAGGTTATTATTCGATTTCACCGATAAAGATCTTCATAGAATATGTAGGAACCAATATGAGCAACCAGGTTCCGCTATTGGTTATTGACCAGAGATGAGTCTTGGTCATGTCTGCATAGTTCTCGAACCCATAGGGTCCGCACGCTTAACGTTTGATGACGATTTGTATTGTGAGTAATGTGATTTGATGTACCGATGGTCGTTCGGAGTCCCGAATGTGATCACGGACATGACGAGGAGTCTCGAAATGGTCGAGACATGATGATTGATACATTGGAAGGTTATGTTTGGACACCAGAAATGTTTCAGATAGGTTCGGGCATTTTCCGGAGTACCAGGTGGTTACCGGAACCCCCCACGGGTTAATGGCCATTCATGGGCTTTAGTGGAAGAGAGGAGGAGGCGACCAAGAGGAGCGGTGCGCCCCCCAAGCCCAATCCCAATTGGGGAGGGGGGTTGGCCCCCCTTTCCTGCTTCCCCTCTTCCCTTTCCTTCCACACCTAGTTGGACTAGGAAAGGGGGGAACCTACTCCTAGTAGGAGTAGGATTCCCCCCACTAGAGCGCGCCCTATGAGGCTGGCCGGCCCCCTCCTCCACTCCTTTATATACGGGGGAGCGGGGCACCCCATAGACACACAAGTTGATTTCTTAGCTGTGTGCAGTTCCCCCCTCCACAGATTTCCACCACGGTCATATTGTTGTAGTGCTTAGGCGAAGCCCAGCGTCGGTAACTTCATCATCACCATCAACACGCGCCGTGCTGATGAAAGCCTCCCTCAGCCTTAGTTGGATCTAGAGTTCAAGGGACTTCACCGAACTGAACGTGTGTGGATCACGGAGGTGTCGTGCTTTCAGTACTTGATCGGTTGGATCGCAAAGACGTTCGACTACATCAACCGCGTTACTCAATGCTTGCGCTTTGAGTCCATGAGGGTACGTAGACACACTCTTCCCTCCCGTTTCTTTGCATCTCCTAGATAGATCTTGCATCATCGTAGGAAAATTTAGAAATACTGCGTTGCCCAACAGTGGCATCCGAGCTAGGTCTATGCGTAGATGTTATATGCACAAGTAGAACACAAAGGAGTTGTGGGTGTGGGTATATACATATTGCTTGCCGTCACTAGTTGTTTCTTGATTCGGCGGTATTGTTGGATGAAGCGGCCCGGACCGACATTACATGACCGTGTTCGTGAGACTGGTTCTACTAATGTGCTTTGCACACAGGCGGCTTGCGAGTGTCAGTTGTCCAACTTTAGTTGAATCGGATTCAACGAACAAGGTTCTTTCTGAAGATCAAAAAGCAGTCACTATAGCATGTTGTGGTTTTGATGTGTAGGTAAGAACGGTTCTTGCTAGAAGCCCGTAGCAGCCATGTATAACTTGCAACAACAAAGTAGAGGACGTCTAACTTGTTTTTGTAGGGCTTGCTGTGATGTGATATGGTCAAGACATGATGATATATAAATTGTTGTATGAGATGATCATGTTCTGTAAAAGTTATCGGCAACTGGCAGGAGCCTTATGGTTGTCTCTTTATCGTATGAAATGAAATTGCCAAGTAATTACTTTACTTTATCACTAAGCGGCAACGATAGTCGTAGAAGAAATAGTTGGCAAGACGACTAGGATGCTTCGATGGAGATCAAGGTGTCAAGATGGTGACGATGGTGATCATGATGGTGCTTTGGAGATGGAGATCAAAGGCACAAGATGATGATGGCCATATCATATCACTTATTTTATTGCATGTGACGTTTATCCTGTATGCATCTTATTTTGCTTAGTACGGAGGTAGCATTATAATATGATCTGTCACTAACTTTCAACGTACAAGTGTTCTCCCTGAGTATGCACCGTTGCTACAGTTTGTCGTGCCGAGACACCACATGATGATCGGGTGTGATAAGCTCTACGTTCACATATGTCGGTGTAAAAAGTAGGGGCTCTCCTTTTGACCCCTTTACTTGTGCATGGGCAGTCAGAGCCACGGGCCGCGGCCACACTTAGCAGGGGCAGAGGAGGGAAGCCGGAGAGAAGCCGAAGCACAGACAACCAAGGCGACGCCAAGACCAGAAGCGCAGGAGGGCAAGAGGGTGCGGTGGACTCCCTCGGCAAAATCCTTGCCGAGGCGGCCCCTCGCAGCCCCGACAAGAGCCTTGCCGGGGCAACGTGCCCACCACCACAAGAGTGAGCCACACTTGAGCCCACAGGCTCCAACCCGAACAACTGCGTTGGAACCAAGGCTCGAGAGGCGCCTCTGTGGTGGCATGCAAAATCTTTGTCAAGATCATGAACACAAGATCAGATGAGGATTAGAAGATGGCGACCCTCGGCAGGATCCTAGCCGAGGAAATCCACAAGACCCCGGCAAGCCCCTTGCCGGGGATCACAGCAACGCCACGGCAAGACCCTTGCCGAGCCCCCGGCAAGACCCTTGCCGAGGGCATCAGCAGGGCCACTGCCTGGCCTGCATCAGACAAGACTCCACCGCCGTTCGCATGCAGCTGCCAACCCAACCAGCTGGGCAGCCACCTGCGTGGCCACATGCAGCTTCCAGCCAAAATCACCAAGCACCTGCGTGGCGGCATGCAGATCTTCGTGAAGCCCTACCACCGCACCACCTCAGCTGCTTGTCTGCCTACATTGCGCTGGTCTGGGCACGTGTCGAAGCGAGGCGTAGCGGCGACGGACAGGACGGGCCTCGTTCCCGTCCCCGATAAAGGTAATGGACACCTACATAGCACATTTAATGCCTTTTATCCCGTAAAGCCGTGCGATTAGCTCACGCACTGTAGGCCTTTCCACCTCCTGTGTGCCACTGTTGCAACCCCTTTTTCCTATAAAAGGAGGCCCGAGGCGACCAGGAGAGTGATTTGGGCTTTTTGGGACGGCACAGCCACCGTAGCTAGTTCAAAAAGCTCAAGAACACTCAATACATCCACCAACGCAGGACTAGGGTTTTACGCATCCTCGCGGCCTGAACCTAGGTAAATGACCCGTGTGCTTGCTCCTAAACCTGCTCTTCTGACAACCCCGCGCCCACCGACCATAGAAGGGATCCCAGTGATCCCATAGGTGTCGTTCTCACCGACATCTTTGGCACGCCAGGTAGGGGCACGAAGTTGCGAGAATCTGGTTTAGCAGCCGGCTTAGCAGTTTCTCGTGGCCATGGCTTCCAGAGAAGAAGACGGCCAAGAAAACGACGCCACCTGCAAGCGCGAAGGACACTGGTGCGACGACAGAAAAGCTAAGGCATACGAAACCTTAAGCAATTTCCTTTTTATATATGAGGTTATTGTCACCGAAGGTCCTGCCTTTCCGCAATTGGCAACGCCCTTGTTCTGTTTCGAGTCTGCTCAACAGCTCAAGCGTCCGTGTCGAGAGTGGCAGGGTAGCCTTCCGCAATTGGCAACGCTCTCGATTCTGACTCGAGTCAAGCTCGACAGTTCGAGCGGCCGCGTTGAGAGCGGTAAGGTGGTTCGCTCGGCAGCAAGCACACCCGACATGCCATTGGGGATCCGTCCCTAAGGTGTCGCCCTGGGTTTACGCGCCAGCAAGCCTACCCGTTTAACATAGGGTAAACATACAAAGGGAAGATCGAATAGGAAGATAACAACATCGTACCAAAAGTGTTGCAGAGTTATACTACATCAATTGTTGCTGTGGTTCTAACTAAAGATAAAAATTGTCTTGGTCATGAACTTATAGCGATAGTGGCACACGGGGTGGCTAATCACGGTGCTGGCCTTCCACCCTCTCGATTTGACCGATGCGGCTGATGATGGGCTTGATACGCTCCTTGAGCGCCGCGATGTCCACACCCACCGGGAAGCTGTCCAGCATGGCGTCGAAGTCGAGGTTGGGCTTCCAGTATTCCATCTTGGTGAGAACCTTTGTCATGGCACCCTAGCAAAGCCTCCGGGCCTCATTGGCCAGTGAGGCCGCCCGGCTAGCACGAAGCCGCTCCAAGACACCGACAACCATCTCAAAGAACAGGGTCAGGCTGTAGTTGGCGCTCAAGTTCCGCTTCGGGGCGTACCTCACATCCAGTATCCCCATGGTAGCCAGGTGCTTGGTGGCCTTGTCGGCAACGGCGGCGAGGCGATCAAGCCAGCGGTTCTCGCCCTCCACGTGCTACTTGTGGGCGAGGGCGCCGTCCTTCCGCAGCTGCTTCTCGGTCTCCAGATTCTTGGTCAAGGTCTCCTCCCAGGCCTTGCTCTCTGACAACATCTCCTTGAGACCCTCCAGCTTCAGCCCTGCTGAGGAGCGCGCCCCGCGCCCCCGTTAGAGCGCTATTGAGCATGTACTTCTCCTTGGACAGCTTCAGGACCTAGTTTTTCAGCCCGTCCCGCTCCACCTACAGCTCCTTCATCTTGTCGGCATGAACCTGAGCCTGGGCATTGAGTGCCTCCCTGTGCCTCTACTCCAGGCCCTGGGTCCGCTCCACGATGATCTTCTCCACCTCCTGATCCATGCCGCGGAGCGTTGCGGCAAGCTTCTCCTCATGCATGGCAAGGTCCTCCTCCTGGGAGTTGAGCGCGGCCTGGTGCTAGGCTCGAGCGGCCTTGGCTGCGGCGGCCAAGTTCTCCGCCATCTCCTGGGCCTTCTCAATGTCGGCCCGCTTCATGGTGAGCTCCACCTCGCGCTTGGCTAGCTCGCCCTGGGCGGCCTTTAGCTCCTCACAAGCTTGGTGGAACCATTTGTGCGTCTCGGCGACGCGTACCTTGAGGTCCACCTCCTCCTTGTCCACCATTGCTGCCCTGGAATTGGCCTTGTCCAGGAGGGCACGGTGGAGCACCTGGAGCTTCCAGAAGTTGGCACCCATGGCTTAGAGAAGCCGCTCCTCATGGGAACCATCACCGCCGGTGCTTGGCTCATTGACGACCTCGAGCCCTGCGGCGGCGAGCACCTACTCGTCGAACACCTCTCCCTCGATGGGCGCCCTGGAGCTCGACGCCCCTGGAAGGTGGACGAAAAGGTCATCCCTCATCCGCCACCTCCTCTTCGACAGCGGCCTTGCCGGCCTCCTCGGAAGTAGCCTTGCCGGGCTCCCCGGCAGGCCCCTTGGCTGCGTCCTCGGCAGCGCCCTTGGCGGCCTCCTCGGCGGCGATCTTCTCGGCCTCCGCCGCGGCGCCCTTGGCAACATCCTCGATGACGGTGTCTATGTCCTCCTGGTCCACCGACAGAGGATCTGGAGATAGAGAAGGGGATGAAGCAAAGGAAGA
Organism: Triticum dicoccoides; assembly: GCF_002162155.2. Taxonomy (NCBI): domain Eukaryota; kingdom Viridiplantae; phylum Streptophyta; class Magnoliopsida; order Poales; family Poaceae; genus Triticum; species Triticum dicoccoides. Next base: position 349,841,726 of record NC_041386.1, read on the forward strand.
TAAAGATTCAGAAAGAAGAACAAAAGGGCAGGGACGAGAGGAAAATAATGTACTCGTGCCAGGCTGGGAAGAAGTAGCCCCTTCCTCGCCAACATTTGGCGCCAAGGTGGAGCCACCGGCGGCCAAGTTCTCCTCCTCCACCTCCTCCGTGTGCATGGGCTTGGTGCTTGGCGCCCTTGCCAGGGACGCCCCTCGGGGCGGCGTGGTTGACGAAGGCGACGTGTTGGGGTGGCCCTGAGTGGCTCCCCCGGCTGCTGGCCTCCTCCTACGATCACGGCAAGGTCAGCACCAAGGATCGTACCCCCGACACACGTTGACGAGGGGTGGGTGATGAGCTTACGCTTGGGGCTGTGCCGGGGGCTGCTGTCCGGGCTGCTCACCACCACTAGTAGTGCCTTAGAGGTGCCCGTCGGGGGCTGGCCGCCCGCCGAAGACCTGTCCCTCTTCACCCTCTGGGCCAGTGTCTCCGTATCCCTGCCAAGATGAAGCCAAGTCAAGAAAAGAGATACGGCCTATAGGGACGGAGATGACAAGAGTTGAAGCGCTTACTCGTCTTTCGTTTCTTCTTTCGCTGCCTTCCTCTTCCTCCTCGGGCTAAGAGACCCGAGGTTGAAGAAGACCTCCGTGTCGTCACCTGCCGGAGGAGGGGAAGCAGGTGGAGTTGGGGAACGCTTAGACATAGAAGAAGCAGATGCCTTCTTCTTCACCACCGTGGCCTTCACCAGCTTCTTCGCCGTCGTAGCCCTCGTTTGGCGCGCAGACGTCTCCTAGGTTTGTCGGGGTGGCATGGCCCTGCCGGGCCGAACCGGCTCGCCGGAGCTGGCCCGTCGCAGGACTCGCCATTTACCTGCAGCTGGGGGCTCGACAGCTTCAGCCTCCTCCTCGAACGGCTCGTCCTCGTCGTCTCCAATAAGAGGAGCCCTGGTGTTGGCGCTGCTGGCCTACCTAGTGGACTTCGCCCACTAGGCGAGCTCCTTCTCTTCTGTGGCCGCCGCGGCTTTGTCCTCCACGCCGCCGGCACTGTCGGCCTCCCTGGCGAGCTCCGCCTCCACCGCCCTGGCGGCGATGTAGTCCAGCTCCGCCTGGGTCGTGTCCTGGACGAGCCGCGGCTCCTCGCGGATGTACTTCTCCTCCAGGGTGTCAAAAAACTCCTACACCCGCTCCTCTGGCGGTGCGACCCAGTTTTGGACGGGGCCGTGCGCGTTGCAGTCCGACATCATGGCGATGATGTCGGTCTGGCCCAAGTTGTTGCTCAATGGGACCACCCCCACCGACAACCCAAACAAGGGTCCCTTGACGACCTTGCCGGCCTTCGCAGCCTTGTCAGACCTCTCGGCCCTGCCGTCGCAGTCCACATCAAGCTGTAAAAGCCGTTGGCAGAAGTGAGCGTGCGCCATCACGGTGAAGTTGTGGTCGAGGCCGGGGCGGAGTCGCATGATGTCCACCGCATTCGTGAAAAGCCAGGCCGGCCTCCCCTTGTTATGCAGCGGAGCGATTCGGCGGCGGATGAAGTCTGCCCCGATCATCTCAAGGGATAGCCCGGCCTCGGTGAGGCGAAGAATCCTGGTGGTGGCGATCATGAGCTTCGCGTTGTCGGCATCAACACTGCTCCAATCGTTTCCACGAACCGGCGGCGCCTGGCGAACCCGGCAGAACTGTTGTGGACCCTCCTCTTCAATCCAGCACCACACGCCCCGCCACTCCTCCCACCTCTCCTTCTGAGCGCTCTCCGGGTATGTCCCCTTGGACCTCGGGATCCATGTGACACAACCGGAGATGGCGCCTCCCTGCTGGATCCGAGGGAAGAAGTAGTGGCGGAAGAGCGCCATGTTGGGGTGCACTCCGGCGAAGCCCTCGTAGAGAAGGGCGAAGAGAGCCATGCAGGACACGGCATTTGGGGTAAAATCCAGGAGATGGAAACTGAAGGTATGCATGATGTCATTGATTAAATCGGAGAAGGGGGGCAAAGGCCGCATGAGAAGTAATCGACGAAGAACGGATACCGATTCGGGCGGCTTTGCCGCAGTTGGCAGGGATGACGCGTGTGGAAGGGTGCGCCGTCATCTCTCCCCCCGTCTTGACACCCCACAGTGGCCTGAAGTTGTCCCGAAGGTAGGCCGCGTGGACCGTCGAGGGAAAGTAGGTGAGCTCCATCTGCCGTGTCGCCAACTCATTCTCCGGCAGCACCGCCCCTCCGGCGTTCTTGGCCGCACCCTTGCCCTTGCCAGTCTTGGGTGCCATGGCGGCTTCGAGCGGTGGAAGGGAAAGGGCAGCGAAAGTGCAGCGGCGGCGAGCAGGGTTTGAGGAAGAAGGAAGGAATGGCAGCTCTGAGATTGGAGAAGAGACAGGGGGTAAATGAGCAGCGTGCTCGCGGCCGTTTCCTTTTTTACAGGGAAGGTGCGGGCCGCCTCTTTACCATGATGTGACGCATGTGTGCGAAAACCGCCCCATGCATGACCCCCATGTCAAGCATGACCCTCCACATCGCGCATTCAACATGGGTCGTGGGGAAGCACAGCGGACGAGAAATTACTACGGTGAAATTCGCCCCACCTTCCCGCGCACCATTTTGGGCCTAGCCCAACAACAGCTTATGCATGGCCCAAGTCCGGGGGCTCCTGTCAGTGTACAAAAGTAGGGGCTCTCCTTTTGACCCCACACTGTTGACCGACATGCTCGATGTGATTCATGTATGCCTGTCCCCATAGGTCTGTGCCGCTTTGGGTTCACGACTAGCCATGTCGGCCCGAATTCTCTGTCATATGGATGCTAGCGACACTATCATATACGTGAGCCAAAAGGAGCAAACGGTCACGTGCCTTGGTAAGGCGACACCCGTGGGGATACCATGCGTGAGGCCGCAAAGTGATATGAGGTGTTACCGGCTAGATCAATGTGACTTGGAATCGGGGTCCTGACAAAATCCGTTGAGATGACACCGTATAAACTGTGGTTTAGCAAGAAACCTAAGCTGTCATTTCTTAAAGTTTGGGGTTGCGATGCTTATGTGAAAAAGTTTCAGCTTGATAAGCTCAAACCCAAATCGGAGAAGTGCATCTTCAAAGGATACCCAAAAGAAACTGTTGGGTACACCTTCTATCACAGATCCGAAGGCAAGATCTTTGTTGCTAAAAGTGGTTCCTTTCTAGAGAAGAAGTTTCTCTCGACAGAAGTGAGTGAGAGGATAGTAGAGTGTGATGAGGTAATTGTACCTTCTCCCGAATTGGAAAGTAGTTCATCACATAAATCAGTTCCAGTGATGCCTATACCAATTAGTGAGGAAATTCATGATGATGATCATGAAACTTCAGATCAAGTTACTACCGGACCTCGTAGGTCAACTAGAGTACGTTCTTCACCAGAGTAGTACGATAATCCCATTCTAGAAGTCATGTTACTAGACCATGACAAACCTACGAACTATCAGGAAGCGATGATGAGCCCAGATTCTGCGAAATGGCTTAAGGCCATGAAATCTGAGATGGGATCCATGTATAAGAACAAAGTATGGCCTTTGATTGACTTGCCCGATGATCGGTGAGCAATTCAGAATAAGTGGATCTTCAAGAGGAAGATGGACTCTGATAGTAGTGTCACTATCTACAAAGCTTGAATTGTCGCAAAAAAGGTTTTCGACATGTTCAAGGTGTTGACTACGGTGAGATTTTCTCACTCGTATCGATGCTTAAAAGTCTGTCTGAATCATGTTAGCAGTTGCCGCATTTTATGAAATCTGGCAAATGGATATCAAAACTACATTCCTTAATGGATATTAAAGAAGAGTTGTATATGATGCAACCAGAAGGTTTTCTCAATCCTAAAGGTGCTAACAAATTGTGCAAGCTCCAACGATCCATCTATGGACTGGTGCAAGCATCTCAGAGTTGGAATATATGCTTTGATGAGTTGATCAAAGCATATAGTTTTATGCAGACCTTTGGAGAAGCTTGTATTTATAAGAAAGTGAGTGGGAGCTCTATAGCATTTCTGATATTATATGTGGATGACATGTTGTTGATCAGAAATGATGCTGAATTTCTGGATAGCATAAAAGGATACTTGAATAAGAATTTTTCAATGAAAGACCTCGGTGAAGCTGCTTACATATTGGTAATCAAGATATATTGAGATAGATCAACATGCTTGATAAGTTTTTCAATGATTACATATCTTAACAAAATTTTGAAGGAGTTCAAAATGGATCAGTCAAAGAAGGAGTTCTTGCATGTGTTGCAAGGTGTGAAGTTGAGTAAAGACTCAAAACCCGACCACGACAGAAAATAGAAAGAGAATGAGAAGTTAATCCCTATGCCTCAGTCATAGGTTCTATAAAGTATGCTATGTTGTGTACCAAACCTATTGTATACCTTAGCATGATTTTGGCAAGGGAGTACAATAGTGATATTGAAGTAGATCATTGGACAGCAGTGAAAATTATCCTTAGAGGACAAAGGAAATATTTCTCGGTTATGGAGGTGATAAAAGAGTTCATCGTAAAGAGTTACATTGATGCAAGCTTTTGACACTGATCTAGATGACTCAAAGTCATGATCTAGATAGATATTGAAAGTGGGAGAAATTAGCTAGAGTAGCTCCATGTAGACTACGGTAGACAAAGAAATTAGCGAACTACATACAGATCTGAATGTTGCAGACCCATAGACTAAACTTCTCTCAGAAGCAAAACATGATCACTCTTTGGGTTTTAATCACATAGCAATGTGAACTAGATTATTGACTCTAGTAAACCCTTTGGGAATTAGTCACATGAAGATGTGAACTAATCACATAAAGATGTGAACTATTGGTGTGAAATCACATGACAATGTGAACTAGATTATTGACCCTAGAGGTAATAATAAAGTTGTTATTTATATTTCCTTATATCATGATAAATGTTTATTATTCATGCTGGAATTGTATTAACCGGAAACTTAGTACATGTGTGAATACATAGACAAACAAAGTGTCCCTAGTATGCCTCTACTTGACTAGCTTGATAATCAAAGATGGTTAAGTTTCCTAGCCATGGACATGTTTTGTCATTTGATAAACAGGATCACATCATTAGAGAATGATGTGATGGACAACACCCATCCGTTAGCTTAGCATTAATGATCCTTTAGTTTATTGCTATTGCTTCCTTCATGACTTATAGATGTTCCTATGACTATGAGATTATGAAACTCCCAAATAACGGAGGAACACCTAGTGTTCTATCAAACATCACAACGTAAATGGGTGATTATAAAGATGCTCTACAGGTGTCTTCGATGGTGTTTGTTGACTTGGCATAGATCAAGATTAGGATTTCTCACTCCGATTGTCGAAGAGTTAACTTTGGGCCCTCTCGGTATTGCACATCACTATAAGCCTTGCAAGCAATGTAACTAATGAGTTAGTTGCAGGATGATGCATTACGGAACAAGTAAAGAGACATGCTGGTAAAGAGATTGAACTAGATATGATGATATTGACGATCAAATCTCGGGCAAATAACATACCGATGACAAACGGAACAACACATGTTGTTATGCGGTTTGACCGATCAATATCTTCTTAGAATATGTCGGAACCAATATGAGCATCCAGGTTTCGTTATTGGTTATTGACCGAAGATGAGTCTCGGTCATGTCTACATAGTTCTCGAACCCGTAGGCTCCGCACGCTTAACATTCGGTGACGATATGTATTGTGAGTTATGTGATTTTATGTACCGAAGGTTGTTCGGAGTCCCGGATGTGATCATGGACATGACGAGGAGTCTCGAAATGGTCGAGACATGAAGATTGATATATTGGAAGGTTATGTTTGGACACCGAAAAGTTCTCAGATAGGTACGGGCATTTTCCGAAGTACCGGGGGGTTACCGGAACCCCCAGGGGATTAATGGGCCTTCACGGGCTTTGGTGGAAGAGAGGAGGAGGCCGCCAAGAGGAGGGGCGCGCCCCCCAAGCCCAATCCGAATTGGGGAGGGTGGCCGGCCCCCCTTTCCTTCTTCCCCTCTTCCCTTTCCTTCTCCACCTAGTTGGACTAGGAAAGGGGGAACCTACTCATAGTAGGAGTAGGATTACCCCCCCCCCTTGGGGCGCGCCCTATGAGGCCGACCGGCCCCCTCTTCCACTCCTTTATATACGGGGGAGGGTGGCACCCCATAGACACACAAGTTGATTTCTTATCTGTGTGCGGTGCCCCCCTCCATAGATTTCCACCTCGGTCATATTGTCGTAGTTCTTAGGCGAAGCACTGCGTCGGTAACTTCATCATCACCATCAAAACACCATCTTGCTGACGAAACTCTCCCTCGGCCTCAGTTGCATCTAGATTTCGAGGGATGTCACTGAGCTGAACATGATTAGTTTACCGAGGTGCCGCGTGTTCGACACTTGATCGGTTGGATCACGAAGACGTTCGACTACATCAACCGCGTTACTCAATGCATCTCCTAGATAGATCTTGCATGATCGTAGGAAAATTTTGAAATACTGCATTCCCCAACACACCCACGAAGACGTGCTTCGCGGTGGGTTGACACTTGGCGGGTTGAACGCGTCGGGCCATCTCGACAACACCGGGATAGAGATCCGGCTCAGGGCTCGGTTCGCCAATCTTGCCAATGGAGACATGAATCCCACCAAAGGGGACTATGTACGCATGCTTGATTGAGTCGGCCTTAGGACCCCAGCTACCACTGTCGATGCAGATATTGCCGCGCCGACTCTTGGTCACTGGCCCACAACGTATCCCTTGATCCCTACGAAGCTACCCTTCAAGAACTCAAAACCACCGTGCGCTGGCCCCATGGTGGGCGCCAACTGTCACGGGTTTGTCACGGTAGATGCCCTGACAGAAGGACATAAGAGTGGAGCCATCACATCTAGTTTAGCTTGAAGGGGTTAAAATGGGCACTGTGAGTTTACCGAGGTTCGGCTCCTATCAACGAGAGAAAAGCCTACTCTTGCTTTAGGTTGTATTGCTTGGGTTCGATTACCAGGTAGCGGACATGCTTGACCTAGTTCTCGACTTGTTGTTTCTTGAGTTAACCCGCCACCGGGTCACCCCTTTATATACACAGGTTGATGTTTAGTGGCTTCTAGAGTCCCTAATGGCTTATACATAACATGTCCGACTCGATGAATAACTAAGGTTGCCTTACAATACAAGTTCACCATATGGCGGTTCTCGTCTCGGGCCTCAAGTCGCCTCTGGGCCTTGGTGTCGACGTCAAAACTAGCAGATCTAGGGTATGGGGTCCCGAACTATGTGTCTAAGGATCAATGGTAACAGGAGACACGGGACACAATGTTTTACCCAGGTTCGGGGCCTCTTGATGGAGGTAATACCCTACGTCCTGCTTTATTGACTTTGATGAGTATAGGGGTTACAAGAGTTGATGTACCACGAGATCGTAATGGCTAAACCCTAATTGTCTAGCCTATATGATTATGATTGCCTCTACGGACTAAACCCTCCGGTTTATATAGACACCGGAGGGAGATAGAGTTTTATAGAGTCGGTTTGCAGAGAAAGGAATATTCATATCCGCATGCCAAGCTTGTCTTCCACGCAAAGGAGAGTCCCATCTGGACATGGGGGAAAGTCTTCTATCTTGTAGCTTCACGGCCCATTAGTCCGGCCCAAGTTGCATATCCCGGACGCCCTAGGACCCTGTAATACATGACTCCCTCACATCGGCCTTCGACAGGCTTCTATCATGACCCGCCATCTTCACTATTAACTCACTAGTTGTATGACCCGGCCCCTCCTTGGCAGGTTATACCCAATAGTAATATCCCCAACACATCCCGTGATTCTATTTAGTTAAAGCATCTCCAACAGCCATGCTAAACAAGCGCCGCACCGCAAATTTGCCAGTTTTAGCATGCGCACAATCAGTGGAGTGGCTCCAGCAGGCGCTCAATAACCACGCGCGCGACATATAGAGTTAGGCACGCCGTCCAAATCGCCAATGCGCGCTGTGTATTTGGGGCGCCCGCTTCCGCGCGCGGCACACACTCCCGCTCGCGCTGCACTCTCTCCTCTGCGCCACCTTCGCCCCGCGCGCGCCGACGCCGGGAAACTGGACCCGATGGACACACGCGCCGGCACCCTGATACGTCTCCAACATATATAAAATTTATGAAGTATTGATGCCAATATATTATCATTCTTGGATGTTTTACAATCATTTTAGAACAACTTTATGTCATTTTTTGGGACTAACCTATTGACCTAGTGCCTAGTGCCAGTTGCTGTTTTTTGCTTGTTTTTTACATCACAAAAAATCAATATGAAACATAGTCCAAACACCGTGAAACTTAACAGAGATTTTTTTGGACCAGAGCTGCACCCGGGGGGGTGCCCCGAGGGGGGCACAACCCACCAGGGCGCGCCATTAGTTAGATAGGTGCGTGGGACCCACTATGGGCCGCCAAGTGCCAGGGGGTGCTGGTGACCTAGCTTATGAGGTGGGTTGTCCAGCCTTCACCCGTGAGCTATGGTAGTTCCAGTGGCCCACGCACCCCACATTGAAGCCTGAGGTCAGAGAAAAATACAACGGCAAGACTCACCCATTGGAGTTCCTCAGCATCTACACTATCGTGATGCAAGCTGTCGGGACTCGCGACGATAATGTGCTTGCAAATTATTTCCCGTTGGCACTTAAGCCCAATGTCATGTCCTGGTTGATGCACCAGCCAGTGGATTCCATCTCTTCTTAGTTGGATTTGTGCCACGAGTTTGTTGGTGCCTTTACCGGAGGCCACCAAGCTCCTGGCCAGGCGAGTGATTTGCATGTCATCCCCCAGAAGGACGGCGAGTCCCTGCGCAAGTACATACAAAGGTTCAACCGTGTGCAGTACAACATCCCCGATGTTCATCCCGCCGTTGTCATTAGTGCATTCCATCAAAATGTGCGCAACCGCAAGATGCACGAGGAGATGGCGATGAACAAGGTTAAGGATGTAGCTGAGTTGCATGTTCTGGCCGACAATTATGCTCAGGCTGAAGAAGGAATGAAGTACCCCGGCGAAGATGCCGACACGGAAACCGAATCCACAGTCGAAGACACTGTCACCCCGGCAAGGAAGGGCCGACGCTGCAATAGGAAGCATAAGGGCAAGACCGTGCTTGCCGTCAAGGAATCCGGTGACCCTGGCACCGCGAAGAAGACCAAGGTTGACGACCCCGGCAAGGAAGTTGCTGGGTGTGCCGCCTGGCGGGCTTTGGTGGCTGCCGACAAGCCAGGAGGCTCCGACAAGTAGTAGTGCAAGATCCACCGCACCAAAGGCCACAACCTCCAAAACTGCCAGCATGTTGAGCTACTTGCAGAGAAGCAAAAAGCTGAATACGAGAGGCGCGACAAGGAGAAAGGCCAGGATGGTGCTGAAGGGTCCGGCAAGAAGCGTGGCGGTCGGGGGGCCCGCTGCGACAAGGATAATAAACAAGAGAAGCCTGCTCGGGGGCGCGACAAGAAGGAGGAGGATGATGATCATGATGAGGACAACAAGTCCCACGAGCACGAGTTCCAGAAAGCTACGGAGGCCATGTGCGTCGATGGTGGCGCCCCGCTGCACACCTCTCACCGCCAACTAAAGCAGTGGGCGCGTGAAGTCACTGCGGTGGTGCCATTGTTCGATGCTTAGAGGCCACTGAAGTGGTCCAGCACAACTACGGTCGGGTGTTTGCCGTCGTTGGTTTCCCCAATGATACGCAACCTCAAGGTGACTAAAATACTAGTTGACAGCGGGGCCGGTCCGAACTTGATCTCACCCGCTGTGATCGAAAGGCTACAGATCCTCGATGGAGACCTCGAGGAGACAGGCACGTTTCAGCGGGTCAATCCGGGATGGAGTCAGCCGAAGGGCAAGGTCATGTTGCCCATCATATTAGGGGGCTAGCTGAACTATCGAACGGAGAAGATAGTTTTTGATGTAGCCAGGATCCCCTAGCCTTAGAATGGGATCCTCGGCCGCCCAGCGATGGCCAAGTTTTTGGTGGCATCACATTACGCTTACAACACATTAAAGATGCCCGGGCTGATGAGAATCATCACCGTCCCCTCAGACAAGAAGGACGCACTTATCTGCGCCGACCAACTCTACCGGCAGGCAGTTGCAGCTGCTGCCGCCAAGATGCCTATTCCTGCCGCCGAGGCCTGGGTAGGAAGAAAACCGGCAAGACCTCTACCTCTTCTAGCAAGGCCCCTTCCTGCAAGACTACCGGCCCCGGCAAGGGATCCTACGCCTCCTCCAGCAAATGCGCCTCTTTGGGGCACCGCATTACCGTTGAGGACGTGCCAAACAGATCCGGCAACAGGAGCAAGAGGTCCAAGGCGGCCCCGCCAGAAACTAATAAGGTGACCATCAAGGAGGATGGCACAGGTGGAGCTTTTACCATAAGCTCCACCCTCGACCGCAAATAGGAAAGCACGCTCGTCGCCTTCCTTCGGGCGAATGTCGGCGTGTTTGCATGGCAAGCATCTGACATCCCCGGTGTTCCCAGGGAGGTGATTGAGCACCACCTTGTTGTCTTTCCGCATGCGCGGCCTGTCAAGCATAAGGTCAGAAATCAAGCTTTGGAGTGACAAGAGTTCATCATCAAAGAAATCAGGAAGTTGGAGGCGGCAGGCTTGGTAAGAGGAGTGCTCCACCCCACGTGGTTGGCCAATCCTGTGGTAGTGCGTAAGGCAAATGGAAGTGGAGGCTGTGTATAGACTACACGAACATCAATAAGGCATGTCCAAAGAATCCTTCCCCTTGGCCATGCATTGACAATATCGTGTACTCCACTGCTGGGTGTGACCTGCTGTCATTTCTCGACGCCTACTCAGGATACCACCAGATCTTCATGATGAAGGAAGACGAATAAAAAACCGCGTTCATCACCACATGTGGTACGTACTATTTCGTACGGATGTCTTTGGGGTTGAAGAGCGCGGGTTTGACATTTGCCTGAGCGGTCCAAATTGGTTTTGAGCCCAAGCCACATAGAAATATGGAAGCCTATATGGGTGATATTGTAGTCAAAACCAAAGACAAGGCCATGCTCATACAAGATTTGGACGAAACATTTGCCAACCTATGCAAGATCAACCTCAAGCTCAACCCAGAGAAGTGTGTGTTTGGCGTTCCATCCGGCAAACTTCTCGGGTTCTTTGTGTCTCAACATGGAATCGAAGCAAATCCCGACAAGATCAAAGCAATTGAGCAGATTAAGGTGCCAAGACGAGTCAAAGATGTTCGAAGGCTTGCCGGCTGTGTTGCTGCTCTAAGTAGGTTCATCTCCAAATCTGCTGAGCGCGCCCTCCCCTTCTTCAAAGTTTTGAACAAGGCGGGTCCAAGGAAATGGACTCCGGAGGCACAGGCTGCGCTGCAAGATATGAAGAGATACCTCTCCTCCACGCCAATACTAGTCGCACATAAAACGCAAGAGCCGCTGCTGCTATACCTAGCGGCAATGAATCAAGGGGTTAACGCTGCGCTAGTGGCATAGAGGGAATTTGAGGAAGAAGCAGTGGTAGTAGCAGAGCCTTCGGATAATGGGCCGAAGCTCTCTCGGCAGGGCCTGATGCTGGAAGGCAGAACCCCCGGCGGAGCCTGGTCCCGGCTGGACGGAACCCGCGCAAGCGGGCAAAGTCGAACAAAAGAAGAAGGTGGTGCAGCACCTGGTTTATTTTGTCAATTACCTCTTGCAGGGTGCTAGATCAAGATATTTTGGCATACAGAAGCTACTCTTCGGCCTTCTTATGGCCTCGAGAAAGCTGCGTCACTACTTCCAAGGACATGAGATCACCGTCGTCACCCACCTCCCTTTGCAACGAATCTTGCACAATCCTGATGCCATTGGGAGGATTGTGGAGTGGGCGTTGGAACTGTCAAGCTTCGGCGTCAAATTTGAAAGCACTTTAACAATCAGAAGTCGAGCCTTAGCAGAGTTCATAGCGGAATGTACCTGAACGCCAGACGAAGAAGTCAGAGAGACCACCCTTCCCGACAAGGAGACGAGCCGTGATTGGATCATGTACATTGACGGAGCCTTCTCGTTCCAAGGTGCTGGTGCCGGCGTGTTGCTCGTTGCACCCACCGGAGGGTGCCTCAAGTACTTAGTCCAGATGCACTTTCCCCGGGAAAAGTGAACAAACAAGATGGCGGAGTATGATGGATTGCTCCCCGGTCTCAGAATAACGGCAGACCTCGAAATCTGGAAGCTCATCATTAGAGTTGATTCGCAGCTCGTCAAGCAAGTCAATAAGGATTACCAGAGCCCACTGATGGAATCTTATGTGGATGAGGCGAGGGAGTTGGAAGAGCATTTTAATGGTTTGCAAGCACAACATGTTCCCCAAGCGGAGAACAGCATTGCCGATGACTTGTCGAAACGCGCTGCCCTCAAGTTGCCTGTGGAACAAGGTACCTTCGTGCTTCAATTGACCCAGCCATTGTTGAGCCATCAGCAGGACAGAACAAGCGAAGGAAGGCAGGCTCCGACAAGTACTTTCCCGCTGAGTTCCTAGGAGCCGCCGGCAAGGACGCTGCCGGGTGCCCGAAGCTTGCCAAAAGGCAGCAACCTCTGATAGGACCCCAAGCCCTGGCCGTAGAGGCATCTGTCCCTGCGGCCGAAGATGAGCCTATTGTCCTTGCTGTCGATCCCCAGGCTCCAGCATGGGCGCAACACACCATCTGTTTCCTCCAAACCGGGGAACTCTGTGAGGAACGGGAACAAGCAGAGAAAGTAGCCCGTCGGTCCAGCATGTACCAGTTTGTGGATGATGCCCTATAAAGAAGGAGAGTGAACGGCGTGAAATTGAAGTGCATTCCTCAGGAAGACAGACTGGAGCTGTTGGCAGAGATACATGGAGGCACGTGTGGCTCCCACATCGGGTCGAGAGTGCTTGCCGCCAAAGCATTCCACCAAGGTTTCTTCTGGCCCACCGCTCTCCAGGATGCAACTTCACTAGTAACCAAGTGTGAAGCGTGCCAGTTCCATTCAAAGAACCTTCATCAACCAGCCCAAGCTCTTCAGACAATCCCTCTTTCCTGGCCATATTTGGTCTGGGGGCTCGACATACTGGGCCCCTTTCCCCGTGCTGTCGGGGGCTTTGAGTACTTGCACATCGCGATAGACAAGTTCACAAAGTGGCCGGAAGTAGAACCAGTGAGAAAGGTGACAGCACAATCAGCCGTCAAGTTCTTCAAGGGGCTAAATCTGCTGTTTTGGTGTGCCGAACTGAGTCATTACCGACAACGGCAAGCAGTTCACGAGCCACACCTTTATGCAGTATATCCCAGACCTCGGTATCAAGGTTTGTTTTGCTTCTGTCGCTCATCCCAGAACCAAGGGCCAGGCCGAGGGAGCAAACGCTGAGGTGTTGCAAGGCCTCTAGACCAGGACTTTGGACAGGCCACACTAGTGTGGAAGGCCCTGCGTTGATGAGTTGCCAATAGTTCTTTGTTCATTCAGAACGATGCCAAATCGAGACACTGGCCAGATACCATTTGCCCTGGTATACGGGGCAGAAGCAGTTCTCCCCATGGAACTCATATATGGGTCACCTCGAGTGCTCGCTTATGATGAGCTTGAGTAAGATCAGTTGTGCCAAGATGATGTGATGCTCCCTGAGGAAGATCGTCTTGAGACTGTTGTGCGAGTGCTCGCTACTAGCAAGCCTTGTGCCGCTACCATAGCCGCAAGGTTCATACCCGAAGCCTTGAGGAAGGCGACCTTGTTCTTCAGCAAATTCAATCCGCCAAGAATTCCAACAAGTTGACGCCGAAGTGGGAAGGCCCTTATCAGATAATACGAGTCACCAGGTCCGGCGTAGGCCACCTGGAGACCGGAGATGGAATTCTAGTGAGAAACTCCTGGAACATCGAACATCTTCGTAAGTTTTCCCCATAATGCGCAGTTGCCAGGCCTCCCGGTAGACCACTTTTTGTACAAGCCTTACTAGCAAGGCATGTAACCCTTTCTACAAAGCCAGGCGCAGTCCCCGAGAATTAGATAAATAAATGAAGCGCTGGTGCCCTAGAATTTAGCATGCATGCTAGGCCGAGTCTCTCTCTGTTAGGATCGATAGTGCTCATCGGCAACTGATCCCTAGCATAAGGGGCAAGTGCATGTCTTTCTGTGTCTTCCAGTCCGTGCTTGCTTCGCAGGCTGCACAGGCGCCGCTGCAGAGCCGTTTGGAGAAAAGAAGGGGGATTGACACCCCCGACCCCGGCAAGCCGAGGTTGCCGGGGGCTGCAAATTCAGATAAGTTTTCTCTCCCCTGCTATGCGTTTCTGTATGAATCTTGAACGTACGAAACTTCGATTCGTTCCTGTACTACCATGCTCCCTCCTTCCCATGCCCGAAATCACATTCAGGCGGGAATCTAGTTGTAGTTGTGGTGGAAGGGAAGCAAGCGAAGGGCCCGATCCTGCTTTACCCCTACTCCCGCCAAGGGCGTGGGGATGACCGTGGTATAACGCGGGGGGACGGTAAGGTTTGTTTCCGGGCAACGTTGTTTGTTTAAACTAACAAGGACTCGCTCCTTAGTGTGGGCCTCACTCCCGCACAAAAGAACCCTGCAGACACCCTTTTTCATTAATACATTGTTGAACAAGTAAATTCATACAGAATGTAAACATGAGAAAGGGGTTATAAAGTCTAAATTCGACAAGTGCCCGCAGGCTTATGAAAAAGAGAGAGATAAGGTGCCCGTAATCGCTGTCTTGTCCCTCTCCTCAGGAAGCGGATCGAGATAACAGGAGGGAAAAATGAGTGCCTAGGCGAGGTACAAGAAGCCGAAGACACCGAGAGAACGTCTCGGCGGCCGCCCAAAGTGGGAGTCATTGATGACGGTGCCGGGGAGGAAGCCGGAAGATGAGGTAGCGGACCGGCAATACGAGACAAAGGCGTCGATGCCATCGTACTCCGACTTGACAGCCCGCCACCCGTCTTCCTCATCTTCTCCGGCCTTCTAGCGCCGGCCGCCAGAAGCGCCGGCCCCGAGAAGTTCAAGGAGGTGGCTCGAGGAGCCGCTGCCAAGAACTACCCTCCCCCCGGGCATATTACTCTGCCGGGGAGATGGCCAGGTGTAGATGTTGTTGCTGCCGGCATCGCCTAGGGACGGGGCATCCGGCGTCTAGTCGAGCCCGTCCCCGTCGTCCTCCCAATTGGTCCCCTCCTCATCACCGTTGCTTGAGGAGGAGCTCTCGTTGTCGGTTGAGCTCTCCGCGCAGCACCCTAACCTGTGTCCAGAGCCCCCGAAGACCTTGATAGAGAGCAGGTGGATCTCCACTAATTTGAAGAGGAGAACGTGCCCCTTCATCAAGAGTGGGCGCGTGCGAAGGTTTTCCAATCCCGATGAAGGAGCATTACATGAGGGGCAAGGAACCTTGTGTTCACCCACACGTCGCCATTGGAACAACCCTTTATGTGAAGCCTCAGCTCCCTCGCGAACGCCTCGGGAAGGTGAAGGCAGCCACGCGGTGGCTTGCGCAACTGCAGGATGAACTCCATCGTCGTGTCCCCGACATGGCCGCACGATGAAGCAAGAGGAGATGGTGGCGGGGATGGTGATGGTGATTACACAGGCGTCCCCATTCCGCGCCCACCTCTACCTCGACCGCCTCACCGACAGTGGCCCCGTCCGGCGCGCCCGCCTCGAGCATGGCCTTCACCTTGTGCGTCGGGATCTTCCTTAACTGCGCGTCTCTCTGGCGGGAGGAGCACCTAGTCGCCTACACAGAAGGACGGCTGCGGCCACGCCCTCTCGGCATGGAAGTGGGTGGAGAATGCGGACGAAGGGGAGGCGCAAGAGGATGCCTCTCCTCCTCCTCTTGAGTTCCAAGCAGGGAAGTCTGGAGACTATCTCTACGCCTCCGAAGAGCCTTTTCAAGTCCGGCTCATTAAGTTGACAACGAGCAAGGTCTTCGACCGCCCTCCCTGCGCCAATCAAAGGCGCATGGGTATCGACCATGGCGCGCCTTCCCATATACCGCGCGTCCGTCCCCTACCCCATGCCATGCATGCGGCGTACGTGGCGAAAAAGGCGGGCGTGGTGGGAAACATGGAACGGAGGTCCCAAGGTGAAGGGAGGCGAGGAGAGTAAATGAGCAGCGGCCCTATGGTTTCCCCTTTTCTTATGGGGAAGACGCGGGCCACCTCTTTACTACACCGTGGGATGAAGCAAGCATGCTGCGGTCATTCCCCACACGACCCCCACGTCATGCACTCAATGCAAGTCATGGGAAAGCGCAACTCGTGAAGGAGTTACAACAGTAAAAACTCTGCCACGCGTGCCCGTGCACCGTTCTGGGCTTGACCCAACAACACTCCGCGCTTAAATTTGGCCCAGGCCCGAGGGCTCCTGTCGGTGTACAGAAGTAGGGGCCCTTCTGTACCCCTTTACTTGTGCACGGGCATTTGTAGCCACACTTGCGGCCGGGCTTGGCGGGGCAGAGGAAGCAAAGATACAAAGCTGTCGAGGTAGCACCCAAGCCAGAAGCATAAATAACAAAGGGACAAGATTGTCTTCCCTCGGCAAGAGCCTTTACAGGGCGGCCTACATGGCCCCGGCAAGAGCCTTGCCGGGGCAACTTGCCCAACACCAGCAAAACCGCCACCCTTGAGCCTGAGAGTTATGACGCCATTGACAAGCGTAAATACCGAGGGTTGGTAGCGCCTGCATGGTGGCATGAAAATCTTTGTGGAAACCAAAGGCCTGTAGGCCTAGGTGAGCACCAGAAGCCGAATACCCCCGGCAAGGATCTTGTCGGGGACGCTCGTAACCCGCCCCAGTAAGATCCTTGCCAGGGACACCCACGAGATCCTGGCAAGGGCCTTGCTGGGGGCGTCTACGGTGCCAAAGCCAGGCCCGCACTTACCAATGCTTCGCTGCCGCGCGCCCATTCCGATGTTGCGACCAACCTACCAACTAGGCAAATGATTGCGTGTCAGCATGCAGCTTCTAAGCCAACTAGCCAAGCACATGCGTGGTGGCATGCATATCTTTGTGAAGACCCTGCCACCGCACCAGCTCAGCAGTCAGCCAGCCAGCGTGGCGCTGCATGCATCGTCACCTGGGTCGCTCATCGAAGCAAGGCGAGGCAGTGATGGATAGGGCGGGCCTCTTTTCCGTCCCCGATAAAGCAAGAGGAAACATAGGCGGCGCATTAAATGTGTTTGTCCAGGATGTCAGGAGATAAACTTGTACACTATACATACTTTCCACCTCATGTGTGCCACTATGGCAACCCCTTTGACATATAAAAGGAGGCCCAAGGCGTACTGAGGAAGGATTCAGACTTTTCGGACTGGGCACGCAGGGCAGCTAGTTCAAGAACTCAAGAACACTAAATACACACAAAGCAGGACTAGGGTTTTACGCATCGCTTGCGGCGCGAACCTGGGTAAAAAATCCCATCGAGTTGATCTTCTGGACCGGCTCTTTGTGCAGCCCCACGCCCCGCAACCGTAGAAGGGATTCCATCGAGGGATGTCGTAGGTGTCGTTCCAGAACCCCGACATATTTGGTTGCATGGTCATTTGAGAGAGACCATCTTCATCCTACACCTCTCACAGATTGATAAACCTTAGGTCATCCACTTGAGGGAAAATTGCTACTATCCTACAAAACGCTTTGCTTGGAGGCCAAACACGTGTCCTCAAGAATTAAGTTGCATAGTAGACATCAACCTCCTTTCTGGTGCCGTTGTCGGGGAGGTGAGTGCTTGAAGGTATATCTTTGGATGTTGAAATTGAATCTTTTAGTTTCTTGTTTTATCATTAGTTTGGTTTATAAAAGAAAGCTACATAAAAATGGAATTGAGGTTGCATCATATTATTGATCATCTTTATAATATCTTTTTTGAAAATGATGGATCAGAAAATTGTGCTCAATTGTTAGAAGAAGAAGTCAATAAAATGTTTGGCACAAAATATTTGAATGATGAGCATGATTGCAATGTTGCTAGTATGAATTCTTTGAATATCCATGATGCTAATGATATGCAAGGCCATAAGCTTGGGGATGCTATGTTTGATGAAGATGATATATTTATTCCCCCTAGATTTGATGAGAAAATTTATTATGATGAAAGCATGCCTCCTATTTATGATGATTATATTGATGAAAGTGGATTTGGAGAGGTCATGACTTTATTTAATGATGATTCCAATATGTTGGAAGAACTCACAATTGATTATGACAACAAAGTTCATATGTATGATGATTATGGTGATGACATGTATGCTATAAAGAATAATGATAACCATGAAACTTGTCATCATGATTTTAATTTTCAATCCCATGATAGTTATTTTGTTGAGTTTGCTCCCGCTACTATTCATGAGAATAAATTTTCTTATGTGGAGAGTTATAAAATTTCTATGCTTTTGCGTCATGAAAAGAATGCTTTATGTGATGGTTATATTGTTGAATTTCTTCATGATGCTACTGAAAATTATTATGAGGGAGGAACTTATGCTTGTAGGAATTTCCATAATATCTGGTTTCCTCTTTATGTGTTGAAAGTTTTGAAGTTATGCTTGTTTTGCCTTCATATGCTAGTTGATTCTTGTACCCATAAGTTGTTTGCTCACGAAATCCCTATGCATAGGAAGTGGGTTAGGCTTAAATGTGCTTGCCATGTGCTTCATGATGCTCCCTTCATGTTTCAATTCTTATCTTTTATGCGAGCATCATCGAAGTCATCATGCCTAGATTAAAAGGCATTAAAGAAAAGCGCTTGTTGGGAGACAACCCAACACTTTTACCTACTGTTTTTGTGTGATTATTGCTTTTATTTCAATAAAGTGCCAATTAAAGCCTTTGGGTGATAGTTGCTTTGATATTGCTGAAAAACATAAAGTTTTGCGCTCACGAAAATAATTCTAGTTTTTAACAGAAGAGTGCTATTGAGTTGATTCTTTTTGCAGAAGGTTAATATTCAAATTTCTCAGGTTGTCCTAATTTATTAGAATTTTTGGAGTAGCTGAAGTACGGTTTGAGTGTAGATTACTACAGACTGTTCTGTTTTAGACAGATTATGTTTTCAATGGATAGTTTGCTTGTTTTCTAATTTATATGGCTTATATTGCACAATATAAATCACGGAAGTGTTCACTTCCATGACAATAAATGTTGTGTCATGGGAGTGCTTTCGTCAAGGGTGACCGACATGTGGCATCCACCATAACGGGTCGCAATTAAGCTATCTGGTCCTGTTTTGGATCCGATAACCCGCTAACAGCCACGACCAATGACAATTTTCCACGTGTAAAATTCTCATTGGCCGACGGAACCACGTGTCAGCTCCGCATTGGCACAGGTGTCACTCATCCAATGTGCGAGATGCGCCTATGATGTGTTGACACGTGGACCGGCCCAAAAGTAGTCCATAAAGATTAAATGGGCCGAGCTCGGGGTCGTAAACATGCCTACCTGCTATGAACTTGAGCCCTCCATGTGCTTTGAAGTATGCCATGCCATCTTTACAGGGGTTTATGCCATGTATTTTTGTGATCTTTATGGTGACTAGCACAAGCATGCATAGTAGCTTACTTAATGTTGCTGGTTTCATGGACTTAGAATTTCACAAAGTCTTTTCCTGCTGTAATTTTTATGCCATATGTTCATGTTGCTACCTATTGATCCGTGCCTCTTATGAGCATGATCAGTAAGGATGTTTTGTAGATATTGTGGTGCTCTATCCATCGATGTCTTTGTTTGCATTTATGGAGCACCCTAGCTTGAGTCAATCGAGCTCTACGTTTGCTATAAAATGTTCCTGGCAGATTGTTAACATGTTTAGCAATTTTGCCGAGCTTGTTGTTATTTATCCGTGCATGCTATGTTGTTGTTCTTGCCATGTCTAGCTTCTATGCCATGTCTACTTGCTGGGTGTATGCTTAGTTTATCATTCAGTGCCTTGTGGTGAGTGCATCGAGCTCGTAAACATGCCTACTTGTTATCTGTTTTGCATCCGTTAACGATAATTGCTATGTTCACATGGTTGCCATTGTAGTTTCTGATCCCTTTTGGCTTATGGTCAGTAAGGGACTTTTGTTGTATGCTTTGAGTAGCTTCATGCAATGACTTGCTTTGCCATGATATGTTCCTGTAGCATGTTGTTATCTTGCTATAAAGATGGCTTCCTGATGTTAAATTCCTGACTTGATGTTTATTTCACTAAGTATGTAACCTGTAATCTTTTGCACTTTTGCCGTGCTTGTTTGAACCTGCTATTGAGTGAATTGGTCGTAGCTCAGTGTTCATGTTTTGTCAAGCATCTTGAGTGGATCCCTTTCATGTATTTTTTTGCTATGTTAGAGTGCTCTAGCATGTTGTTCTTGATGCATTTAGATGGCCTCATGGTGTTAATCGCAGACCGGTGCCATATTTGTTTTGCTTGTCATTTCCAAACCGTGCATCCGATTCCGGTGATCTTTATATCGATTTCGACCAAAATCAACTCACCTTTCCAGTGGCACTCTTGGTTTTCCAAGTTGAGGCTAGGTTCAACCTTTCTTTTCTGAATCATGCATATGCATTGCATACCGCATCCCGCATGTCATACCATGTTTTGCATCATGTTGCTTGTGCATTGCACGTGGTTGATTGTGTCTCCCTTTGCTTGTTGTTCTTGTTTGGGTAGAGACGGGAGATGAGTACGTGATCGAGAGGCCCGTTGAGTACGCTTACAAGGATCAAGTCAACTCGGAGAAGTTTGCAGGCAAGATGGCCATACCCTCAAAATCACTTCTATCTTTGCTTTCTAGATGCTTGCTCTTTTGCTATGCCTATGCTACGATACCTACCACTTTCTTATCATGCCTCCCATATTTCCATGTCAAACCTCTAACCCACCTTGTCCTGGCAAACCATTGTTTCGCTATGCTACCGCTTTGCTCAGCCCCATTGTAGTTTGTTCCTTGTTGGAACATGTTCATTGTTGGGATATCATTATTATGCCTTGTCTATTATTAATGCACCTACATACTTGGTAAAGGGTGGAAGGCTCAGCCTTATGCCTGGTGTTTTGTTCCACTCTTGCCACCCTAGTTTCCGTCATACTGGTGTTATGTTACTTGATTTTGCGTTCCTTACACGGTTGGGTTATAATGGGAACCCCTTGATAGTTCACCTTGAATAAAACTCCTCCAGTAAGGCCCTACATTGGTTTTACCATTTGCCACCTAGCCTCTTTTTCCCTTGGGTTCCGTGGACTCAAGGGTCATCTTTATTTAAACCCCCGGGCCAGTGCTCCTTTGAGTGTTGGTCCAACCTGTTAGCCGCCGGTGGCCACCAGGGGCAACTCTAGGCTGGCCTACCGGAAGTTTGGAAAATCCGGTGTGCCCTGAGAATGATATATGTGCAGCTCCTATCGGGATTTGTCGGCACATCCGGGCGGCTTTGCTGGTATTTTTTTACCATTGTCGAAATGTCTTGTAACAGGGATTTTGAGTCTGATCGGGTCTTCCGGGGAGAAGGAATATCCTTCGTTGACCGTGAGAGCTTATGATGGGCTAAGTTGGGACACCCCTGTAGGGTTTTGAACTTTCGAAAGCCGTGCCTGCGGTTATGGGTAGATGGGAATTTTTTAATGTCCAGTTGTAGAAAACCTGAAACTTAACTTAATTAAAATGCATCAACCGCGTGTGTAGCCGTGATGGTCTCTTCTCGGCAGGGTCCAGGAAGTGAACACGGCGTTGGAGTTATGCTTGATTGTAGGTTGTTCTAGGATCACTTCTTGATCATAGTTTCTCGATCGTGCCTTTGCCTTCTCTTCTCGCTCTCATTTGCGTATGTTAGCCACTGTATATGCTAGTCGCTTGCTGCAGCTCCACATCATACCTTTTACCTACCTATAAGCTTAAATAGTCTTGATCGCGAGGGTGTGAGATTGTTGAGTCCCCGTGACTCACAGATTCCTTCCAAAACCAGATGCAAGGACCGATGATACCGCTCCAGGAGATTCAACTGAGCTCAAGTGGGAGTTCGATGAGGACTCAGGACAATACTACATTTCCTTTCGAGTCGATTAGTAGTGGTGCCCAGTTGGGGCGATCGGGGACATTGTTGCATTTGGAGTTTATCTTCATTTTGGCTCCGTAGTCGGACCTTGAGTGTAACTAGATGATTGTAATGATATTTGTGCTATTTGTGTGACGTGGGGAGTATAAGCCAACTATGTATATTTTCCCTTATTTATTACATGGGTTGTTGTGAAGATTAGCTCACTTGTGACATTCCTTTCAATGCGGTTATGCCTCTAAGTCGTGCTTCGACATGTGGGAGATATAGCCGCATCAAGGGCGTTACACTGCCATTCTGCAATATATGTCGTCTGATTTATATCCGACGGATAGGAAGGAAACTATGCCAATTTTGCATAAAGATACCCACACCCCTCTCCAGATTTGCAAATAAGGCGTTCACTTGTTCATCCTTTTCTCCTACAAGATTAACTACTCATACAAATGCCTCTTGATGTTCCATGCAACGCATGGGCATCTTGCTAGTTCTAAAAAACATTACTGGTTGCAGATGAAGAACCTAACCAAGAACATCGCGATACAGGAGCGACGCACAATTACAAGCTGATATTCTACTGGAAAATGGAGGCTACCAGTTACATTTATGGGAACAATAGCAACCGAGAAATTTGAAGGGTAGGTATGAATAAAATTGGAACTTCACATGTACTGCTAAGTGATTCAATACACACATTACCAATCGACGAGGAGAATGATGGTTGCAGCGGCCTCTGTGCATCATGATCGGCAACGGGAGTCAGTTCATTCTCCATGATGGTGGTGCTTCTGCACTTGGTGTCGGCTTCCGGCAAGCAGATCCGAGACCGTGGAAGACGGTGCTGGGGAAGAGGCTCCGTGTACGACGACGACGGTGGACCAGCTCTAGTGCAGCATACGAGGTCGTCGATGAGGTAGATGCGTTGCGGTGGACGAGTGTGTCGATGGAGAAGGGGAATAGCACAAAGGCTGCGGTGCCGTGGAGAATTTTATTTTGGTGTAGGGACAGAAAATGGGGAGTATTCAGGTGTACTACTCTGGGTGCCAGGGTAGGGTTGGCTTGGTAGGGTGAACCTGAAGTAACGAAAATAGGCCCGTACCAAGCGTAATCCATATACCTGTTCTGAAGGTTATGATGGTAACTTCGCACTGCTCGAATTAGGGTCGCGGGAGATTTTCCGCCCGACCTCAAAATTTTGTGACACTGAACTCCCTGTGTGTTGGGTGATTGGGCTAAGAAACTAGCGAGTAGTACTAGTAACTACTAGTACTCCCTCCGATTTTATTAATTCTACATATTAGGTTTGACCAAAGTCAAACTTCCTAAAGTTTGACCAAGTCTATAGAAAAATATTAACATTTACCACAACAAATATGTATGATGTGAAAGTACATTCAATAATGAATCTAACAATATTTATTTGCTATTGTATATGTTAATATTTTTTGCTATAAACTTTCTGAGTGTTTACAAAACTTGACTTTGACCAATGCTAATACGCGGACTTAAATAAAAACACAGGGAGTACACATTTGTTTTCTTAGTTTGTAGTGAATTAATCACTTGTTGTAATTGTGAAATAAATATATTAGGCTACTGAATTCTAATGTAATGGTCTATACAATTCAATAGTTACAATCATTGTTGAATTCCAAGATGTATACGAGGTCTATAGTACTCCCTACATTTCTTTTTACTCTGCATATAAGATTTGGTCAAAGTCAAACTACACAAAGTTTGACCAAATCTATACCTACTATTAAAGGGAATAGGTATTCTTGGTTTGGTTTAGTCCTTTTCGTTTGATTTGAGTGCACGCTAAGCAATCTGGGCCAGTTACTTGTACGTTGATGGGCCTTTTATGGGCTTTTCTAGAGACCACGAATAATAATTAGGTCAAAATAAATCAATATTGTCGGAATTGATCACAGAAACTCCTATCTGGATGTTTTATGTAACAACCAACGACCTATACACCATTCACATTTACTAATCCCAACTCGTTCTAAATATATGAGTGGCAGCCCTCGTGTTTAGGGCGAGCTAATTAAAGGAAGGACTTGAGGTAAAAAATATAACATAATTTAAAAAAGATTTGTAGGCTTTAATGTGTTGGGCTACTAAATTAGAAAAGGAATAATTTGATTCCCGACTAAAACGGGTGAGGACATCATGGTAACTAAAGGAAGAATTTTACTTAAATGGAATCAATGGAAGATTATGCCCGGCAAAGAAAATATAACACGGCTAAATTGCATCATATTTTTTATGTTCATTTTATAGAATGATGCTATGAGACATTATGCTTGAACAAAACATCATTTTTTCCGTTGCAACGCACGAGCATATGTGCTAGTTTATATAAAAAATAGGAACATCTACAATACTAAATCTATATAGTATGAAAATATGTTTCATGGTGTATCTGATAATATTGATTTCATATTGTGAATGTGTATATTTTTTAATATTAATTTAGTCAAACTCTACAAAGCTTGACTTTGACCAAATCTTATATGCGGACTAAAAAGAAACGGAGGGAGTACTTCACAATATGCTCAAACTCACATAATCCCAATCAGATGAGAATCTAAATGCATTTCATAGTTATTACTTTGTAGGATGCAACATAACCAACCATAACTCTACATCATCCATTATAAAAGCAACATTTTGAACACATCCCCATGTGTGAATGAAACGTGTAGAGAGAGCATGCGAAGATGGAGCAGATAGGGGGATAGAGATTGTGTCTATGTGGACAAGAGAGTAGGAGACAAACCTAATGAGAGAGAGAGAGAGAGAGAGAAAGAGAGAGAGATGGAGAGAGAGAAAGAGAGAGGAAGAAGTTAGGTCTGTGAGATAGATGGAGACATGTAATATACGTGAGATGTGTGCACATCAGGATTATGTAGACGTGGAAGGAGAAGAGACAACGGGTTTGATGAGAGAGCTGGAAAAACATGGACGAGAGGGGAAGGATCTCGTGGGTTGAGGGATTGATAATTTTGTGCAGGGGAGAGAGGGACTGGTAATTTTGTGAGGGAGAGAGATAGGGGGGGGGCGGGAACGAGTCAGTCAGCCCTCGTCACATCATCCTGCTTCCAAATGGCCCCGCATTCTCTAGTGCAGTCTGGGCACCGTCTTCAATCTCCTCGATGCTCTCTTTGAAGGTTGAGGTGTTATGCATGTTGGGGTGCAGAGAAACACAAGCGAGAGTGGTCGCCATATAGCCTTGGATGGGGATGAATTGTGTGCTCGGGGGAGTGTGTGTGTGCGGTGTGTGTGTGTGTGTCAGGTATTGAGAGAAATCAAACCTATGGAGAGAAATGTGTGTGTATGTGATAGAAAGCTACATACTAAATAGGATTTTCACGAAGAGATTGTGCGTGTGAGATAAAGAGCGATGTGTGGGCCTTGAGGTGGGCACGGGCCGGGTGAGGGTATCAAAATGTGTGCCTTGATGCATGTGTTACATGCGATCGTGCGAGGGACGGACGAATAGAGAGAGATGGTTGTTGTGTTATAGATGCTCCTCTCTCTCTCACACACACACACTCATAAGTACAAATAGAAGACCGTTCTCTCATGTATACACAACGTATCGACATCTGTCTATGTCTCACTCATGCATAATCATTTGCACATTCACACCTCTATATGTCTCCATCACACGCACACCGTCTCCACATTGCCCTTCCGCCACACCAAACATATTGACACATACACACGTTCTCTCTCAATCACACACACAAAATCAATATTAAAAAAATAGGGCGCACCTAAAATGTCCAAATCCAAATAAACATGAACTGGAGCTAAATTCAAATATATTGAAATATTGTAGCATCAAGAACTTTTCCAGGAAAAATAGTTGAGTAATATTCGGGGATTGTTTTCACACACAGAAAAAGGTTTAGTGGGTGTCCTTCAAGCGCGACACGGTGAAGCACCGTTAGACAAACCGCGCGGCCGCGGTTCATGCGCTTGCACATGATTCCTTATCATGGCTGTGGTAACTAATATAAGCGCTACCACGGTCTAATGTTTACATGTACTAGTATGGTTTTCTTTTAAGTTTGACCAACCCTATATAAAACTAAACTAAGCTCTCATACACGCACTCATCAATATGCCGCCGCCGTTGTGCATGTCGGCGCCTGCCTGCTCCGGCGAACCATTTCTCGCCCATCCCTATACCATTAAGCCGAAGGCTCGCCCGCTCATGTCGTCTGCAGTCCCTGCTCGCCATTCCGCCGCGCTGCCAAGCACGTGAGCACATCGTGGAGCCGCGTCTATGCACGCAGCGTGCGAAGAGGAGGACGAGCGCGTGCTCCAGCATGCCGACAAGGAGGAACTAGCGTGTCAATGTCGTCTCAGCCCGCACGGAGGAGGAGCGCATGGTGGCTGTCGCGGTTGAACCCGGTCGCGCCCATGCCGAGCTCGCAAACCGGGTGCGGATGCAGAATCTACCTTAGAGACCTTGAATGCCACGTGGATCCTTCAATCTAAAGGAGCAATTTG
Source organism: Triticum dicoccoides (assembly GCF_002162155.2). Lineage (NCBI taxonomy): Eukaryota > Viridiplantae > Streptophyta > Magnoliopsida > Poales > Poaceae > Triticum > Triticum dicoccoides. Next base: position 349,868,271 of record NC_041386.1, read on the forward strand.
GGTCAATCGACTCTTGTGAGCCATTTTATGCAACATGGATGGCTAGAATGACTTCTTCAAGCTCTGAAATTGATTCACTGTTCATCTTCTCGGCCCGCCACACGCCTAACTACCTACCACCGCCGCGCCGCCCTCCCCTGAACCTCCTGCCACCACCATGCTCCCCCCACCCCCGCCATCCATTTAACCCCAGGCACAATCCATTTTTCTGGCGAACTGCATTCCACACCCAACACTCATAAGATAGATCATGGGCACCCTGCCACCGTAAATAGATAATGGGGTAGCTTCTCTGTCGTCTTATTCCTTCGCTCCGTCGAACTTCTTTCACAAATCGACTGACCCAAATTATACTACTATTACGAATGTATTAAGTACATGAGGAACACGAAGATACAAGCAGTAGTACCAGCTGCAAGAAGAACAGTAGTAAGACATAGTAGTAGTACTACTGTACATACTAAAGAGTTCAAATAACGAGAAAGAACATAAAGTTCAAATAACTAGAAAGACCATGAATGTAGTTCTGCTGGGGTCTCATCACAGCACACTCTGTAATAAAACTAAGCAACTAGTCCTCTTGACACTTTAGTAGAACCAGCATGAGCAACGGCACGGCCACCTTACTCGGAGTCCGAGTCCACGTCCTCGACTTCTTCCTGACCCTCTTCCTCTTCCTCTTCGCCACCGCTTCTTTGCTTGAACTGGAAACCATGCTTGCCTTCTGGAGATCAAAGGGCTGTCCTACAACGAGGCCTATCCGACCCAGGACATCCCTGTCATTCCTAAAGTCTACAGTAATGAATTTCTCTCTTTCGTAATTGAGGAAGTTCTTAAAATCCTGGCACTCAATGTCGGCATGGCATATGTAGTAGACCAAGCACACATTATGTACGCAAACCTGGATCACAGCGGGCTTCTTCTTCTCTGCCTCCTTTAGAATCTTCTCGCTTTCCAGGACTGTGGTGTACTCAACATCTAGCCAGCGACCCACTCATCCATTGAACTATTGAACATGTGTAGGAAGCGAGCAAGGCATGCTTTCACCGTCACGGATCCACGGGTGTAGATGACGATGAGCTCATCACCAGTGATGGCTCTAACCTGGTACTCAGCAGCGACGATGGAGATTTGGGAGGCCATGGATTTTGGAGGAGGGTTAGGAGAAGTTGAACTGGTGTAATGTGAAAGGACGGGGCGACTGCGAGCGAACTATTGTAAGGTAGAAGACGGGGACGAGTAAGGAGTGCGTATGATGTGGGGTTATTGGCTTGCCAAGTGGATAAACGGCTCCAAGCCCCTAAAGAGTTCTCGAGTACAATGCGGGACCCACTAGATGTCATGTCTACTAGACCCTTATCCTAGGCCTGACGGTATAGCTTCTGCCTATTTGCATGCCATGCCAGCGTGTGGATGTAACTTCACTTAAGTCCCACAACTGTCGCGCCTCCCGCGACCTTCGCCTCCCTCGTGCCGTCGCGCCCTTTGAGACTTCGACCGGCTATAAATGAGCAATTTTTTTGCCTACTCCGCATGCATGATATTCCCTCTTGTCCTTTTTACTTCCGTCAACCATTTGCAAAGTTTTTGACCAAATTTATACTAAAAATAACAATACCTACAATACTGATTATAATGAGTATAAAAACTATGTTTTGTAATGAGTATAAAAATATTGATTTGACATTGTGAATGTTGATGTACATTTTTCTATAAGTTTGGTCAAAGTAGAGGTACATTGACTTCAAAGAAAATTTAAATGCACAATGCAGACTAGTTCCTCCGTCCAGGTGCGTGCCATGTCCTATCTTGTCATCACAACAAGGTTAGCTATTAGAGTACCACTACCTCCCTTCTAGTTTAATGGGTGCGTTTTCATCAACAAGGTAGTCCACATCACCCATCCTAGTCCGAGTATGTCATTCTTTCAAACTCCTTCAAATGATCGATTGTGATTAGCCTTAGGCTGGCATAGAGTGTTTCAATGATCTCCGCATCAAAAGTAATTCTTTTTGCTGCTTAAGGGAATAATTCTACCAGTCACCTTCTCTAAGGTGCCCCATTATGGAATCATGGCAATTAACTCCACGCAACTTTGACCCCGTCCACCATCTTCTTAAGCGTTGAATTGTTGCCTACCAAATCAAACTTATTCATTTGTTTCTTCCATCCCTCTCGATGTTTTTTGTATATCAACTCAAGAGATGTTTCAACATCTCATTCCACGAGTTGATCTTGAATAAGTCGATCTTCAAGAAGATCAATTCCAGTAGAGTTTCTTTCTGACATCATCGTGTGGATGAAGATCTCAAAAGTGAGGATTTCAAGATCAACGTGATACAACGAATCAACGTCCTAATGAAGTGCAACCTGGATCATGAATATTGTGTTGGCCTTGTGTTCCCTCTGTCTTCCTAGCTCATGTCTTTAATCTCGGGACGAGATTCTTGTTTAATGGGGGTGAGTTGTCACAGCCCTAGAATTTATTGCAATTAGTTGCATCAGCATCTTGCATCATGTGTAAAATTAATTGAAACTTTAAATGGGGGGAAGACTGTAACACCCCGGATATAATTTCCCCAATATGTAATCCAACTCTTGCCGTTTCCGGCGTTAAGTTATTTTATTTTCTCGGGTTCGGTTTTTGTCTCGGTGTGTTGTTGTCGTTGTCATGCATCTCATATCATGTCATCATGTGCATTGCATTTGCATACGTGTTCATCTCATGCATTCGAGCTTTTTCCCCGTTATCTGTTTTGCATTCTGACGCTCCGTTCTCCTCCGGTGGTCATTTCTACCTTTCTTTCATGTGTGGGGACTAAACATTTCCAGATTGGACCGAGACTTGCCAAGCGGCCTTGGTTTACTACCGGTAGACCGCCTGTCAAGTTTCGTACCATTTGGACTTCGTTTGATACTCCAACGGTTAACCGAGGGACCGAAAAGGCCTCGTGTGTGTTGCATCCCAACACCCCTCCAATTTGAGCCAAAACCCACCGAAACCCTCTCCATCATCTAGAGCGTTCGGTCACGATCGCGTGGCCGAAAACCGCACCTCATTTGGACACTCCTAGCTCCCTCTATGTCTATATAAAGATCCCTCCGAAATTCTCCTTCTCCTTCCCCCCGAAACCCTAGATCCACCCACCTCGCGCGCATCGGACACGTACGGCCGCAACCGGACACGTCCACTGCCTCCGCCGACCAACCCGGTGCCGCCACGTGGCCCGGGCGCGCCCACTTCGCCGTCCCGCACCGACATGGCCTGCGGGCCCGAGGCCGGCCCTCCCGCCGCCGATCCGGGCCAGAGGCGCGCCTCCTCCCCCGAGCCGCCTCTCCCTCCGCCCGGCACCACCGCGCCTC
>NC_041386.1:349871934-349952699 GCF_002162155.2 Triticum dicoccoides
CGCCCCGCGCCGGCAAGCGCCGCCACACCGGGCCGGCCACCGCCCGCGCCGGCGAACGCCACCGTCCCGCCGCCACCGGCCGGCTCCGCCTTCACTCCGGCCTCCTCCTCCACGCCAAGTTCCTCTCCGGCCGGTCTCCTCCGTCTCCGGCGAGATCCAAGTTCCCCGGCGTGCCTCCTTCAAGTCCGCCGATGCTCCGGCACCGACCCCGGCGAACCTCATTTTGCGTGCTCCGACGAGATCCAGATCCAGATCCATTTTACCTCGGTTGACTTTTTGCCCGAAACCCTAATCATTTGGCTATGTTCATCATGTTGTAACTTTGCACCCGTAACTCCGTTTTGGGAATATAGCATATCAAAATGTTCGCCTCAGAGAGTACATCATTTCATCTCATTGCATCATTTTCATTTGAGTTCATCTTGATGCCCGAAATGCTGTTGGGAGAGTGCTATTTGAGATAATTGTCAGATCTGCTGCTCCAATTAGATATTTGTCATTTTTTCCATGATTAATGTGTGCATGATATGCCGCTGAGCTCTAGATGTGTTTTGTTATATGCTTTGTCATCTTTCCAGAGGTGCATGTATTTTTGTGATGTGTGTGGTGACTAGCACAAGCTTGCAAAGTGGAGCATTCGTTAATGTTGATTTCAGGGACTTAGCATTTCCACTAAGTCCTTGACCTGTTTATCTCAATATGCCATATGTTCATGTTGTTTCCTAGTGATACGTGCCTCTTTTGAGGATGACCAGTAAGGATGTTTTGTTAATCTTGTAGTGCTCTATCCATCCATGTCTTTGTTTGCAATTATGTAGCACCCTAGCTTGAGTCAATCGAGCTCTACTTTTGTCATTTCGTGAATCTGGGCAGATTGTCTACTTAGCGATTTTGCCAAGGATGTTGTAGTTGATCCGTGCATGCTATGTTATTGTTCTTGCCATGTCTAGCTTGTATAATGTGTATTCTTGATGGGTGTATGCTTAGATTGCCATGACTTGCTCTGTAGTGAGTGCATCGAGCTTGTAAACATGCCTACTTGATATCTGTTTTTGCACGCTCCAGTTTTTCACTAAGTCTGTGATCTGATTATGATTTTGCCATGTTCACATGCTTGCAAATGTATTTTCTGATCCCTTTTGGATCAAGGTCACTAAGGGATTTTTGTTAAGCTCTTTGAGTAGCTCCATGACATGCTGTATCTTGCCATGTTCAGGTCCTGTAGCATATAGTTTTCATGCTCCAGAGTGTGGTACCTGATCTGAAATTCTAGACAAGTGTTAATTTCACTATGTCTGAAATCTATTTGCCAAATGCATTTTTGCCATGCTTGTTTGAACCTATTAATGGATGAATTTTGTCGGATTTCGGGTTCGGGCAGACCCTTGAGGTTCGAACACTGGGGTGCGCGCGGAGATTTCGCCTCCTACCTTCCTGCACCCCTCCGCCGTGCTAGGATCTAAACTAAGGAAAGAACAACACAAGAGACACAGGGTTTATACTGGTTCGGGCCACCGTTGTGGTGTAATACCCTACTCCAGTGTGTGGTGTGTGGATTGCCTCTTGGGCTGATGATGATGAACAATACAAGGAAGAACAACCTCGCGACGGTCTGTTCTTGGCTGAGGCGATGAACTGCTGGAGGAGTTCAGCCACCTTTCTCTCTCTCTCTCTCTCTCTCTCTCTCTCTCTCTCTCTCTGCTCTCCTTTGGCCGACCCTTCTAATGAGCCTCTTCCTTCCTACCTCTTTTTCGTCCCCCCCAGCTATGTGGGTGGCTGGTCCTATTTATAGAGGCCCTGGTCCTCTTCCCAAATATTGAGCGGGAAGGGAGCCAACAATGGCGGGCTAATTTGAAGGGGGACAGCAAGTATCAGCTATCCTGACAAAAGTAGTCTTCGCCTGCACAAAGCTCTGGTGATGACGCCGTCTTGGGCTCCACGGTGACCTTCGTCTCGTAGTCCTCTTGGTCTTGGTCTTGTTGCACCGAAATGGCAACCTTTGCCTGATGCCTCGGTACTCCGCGGTTGCGCTTGCCCCCTTTGCACCAAAGAGGAAAGGAGGACACTGCGCGGGCTGGCACCCACCTGGCGCCCTGAGTTGTCACGGCTTGCGTCATGGGCACCTCGTGAGGTACCCCGCCTTGATCTCTCCACCTCCTCGTGAGCCAGCCTGACGAGGCCGTGCCTGAGGAGGCTTCGCGTCATCCGCCCCGTGAGGCTTGGCCCCTCGCGAGGGTCTTGGGTTTGTGTTGGTGAAGATGGGCCGTGCTGGGCCACCTTTCGAGCCACGCCGCAGGCCGTAGGCAGGAAAGTCTGGGGACCCCATTCCCAGAACGCCTACAGTAGCCCCTGGGCCCAAGGCGCGCCCCGACTCGGCCGTGCAGGGAGGCGGAAGGGCAAGAGCGAAGCGCCGCGGGCCCTAACAGCATGCGGCCTTGAGCGCCGCAAGGTGGTTGACTGGACGTGGGCACCTCCACTTCCCCTCGACGCCTCGGCAACTGCACAGATGGGACAAGTCCCTGCATGCAAAAATGGGTCATGATTACCGCGATCATGGAGGCCGGCAGTTGGCCTTCGCCGGCTATAAGTACAGAACGGCGCGCGCCCTTCCGGTCCACCCCTCCTTGCTTCTCCTTCTTCCTGATCCTTGCTCCGTCTTGCCGCGATGGCTCTGGTCCGCCGATTTTCGACGGCAGAGAAGGGAAAGGCTCCCCGGGAGGGGCCAGACCCTCTCCCGCCGAAGAAACGGCTCATCCCCCATGGCCCGGACGAAGGGGCCCTTCAGGTGGTGCCGAGGCCTTGGGGCGAGCGGGCGCCGCCGGGGTTCCTGCTTCCATTGTTCGCCCATGTCGAGAGCCCCGAAGGAGCTGATGCTGACCGCCACGGGCGGCACCGCCGTTGGCGCCGACGGGTCACGAAGGTGTGGGTCGTCCCCCCTGGGGTCCACACCGAGGGCTCCTCCCAAGAGTTCGTGCTCCACGTCGCCATTCCTCTTCAGTCTTGGATTCGCCTGCCTCCCTTCTTCGCTTCCATCATACCGCAGTGGGAGCCCCTGGAGCTCTGGCTGCAGCACGTCGGCTGCAGCACCCTCGCGACCGAGGCAGAGGTCGCGGTCGTCGCCCTGGGCGAGGTCTACATGACCCGGGGCTGGAGGGAGATCGCCCGGGTTTGCAGGACAAGGGGAGTCTTCGCGATCCACTTGGACTACGACGGTGCTTCGGTGATGCTCTTCAAGGTCTTTGATGCGAGCAGCACCCGACTCGCGAGGGCCAGAGGCGCTCCAGAGAGGCGACTCGGTTGAGCCCTGGTATGTCAATGCAGACGCGCAGCCCACCATCCTCGCCTGGATGGGGGGCCACTGCTGGTAAGCGGCGGGCGCCTCTCATGACTCTTGACTCCTGTAGCTCCTGAATGGCCTGGCTGACGGACTCCTATGGGTCTGGACCTCCTTGCCTTGCTCCTTCTTTAGGGAACGTGCTTCAAAACACGCCTCCATGTGGTGCCCAAGCGCCTCCCTCGTGACCCCAGCTAGGTCGGTGGCCCCCTAGGGGAGAGCCCCCGAGCCCTGCCTGAGGAGGGCGCCAGGCGCGCTTTCCTATGCGATGGAGGGAGGCTCCCCCTGGGCAGGCGCGGGCCCAGAGGGGCCTGCCTCCTGAGTGGTCGAGCCGGACGACGTCTTCTTCTTCTTGGGGGTGGTCTCGGGAAGCCTCCTGCTTCCGCGATCCGGGTCTTCCAGTGATGCGGCCTGAAAGGCTCATTCCAGGGAACACATCGCATCCTTCTCTTCACAGGGCACCGTGATGACTCCACCACTTCCTGGCATCTTGAGGATGTTGTAGCAATGGTGAGTTACGGCCATGAACTTGGCCAGCGCTGGGTACCCAAGGATGGCGTTGTACGGCAGGGGAATGTGAGCGACATCGAAGTCGATGAGCTCGGTGCGGTAGTTGTCTTGTGCCCCGAAGGTGACAGGGAGGCGGACCTGCCCAATCGGGACCGTGGAGCCGTCAGTGATACCGGAGAAGGGCTTGGTTGGCTGAAGTTGGCTGTAGGGCACTTGGAGGTTGTTGAACGTCTCCACGGACAGGATGTTGAGCCCTGCCCCGCCATCGATGAGGGTCTTGGTGACCACCACGCTGCTGATGATTGGGGAACAAAGCATCAGGAGGACTCCGGCTGTTGTCGCACATTTGAGCTGATCTGCTGAGCTGAACGTGATGGTGCACGCCGACCACCTGAGAGGGCGTGTGGCTTCGAGTCTGGGGAGTGCTGCGTTCACTTCGCGGGCGAACTGCTTGAAGATGCGCTGAGAGGCTGGGGCTTGTGCTCCGCCCAAGATGCAGGCGATCTCGCGCGGCTCCTGGAAGCCCCTAGCCTCCTTGTCCTGATGGCGGTCCTCGTTTCACCTTGGCTGTGGTGGCAGCGGTGGGAGGCCTGCGTTGCCCAGCGGGCGATCCTCGCGAGGCTGATCCCTCCAGTCTCCCTCGCGAGGCTGATCCCTCCATCCTCTCTCGCAAGGCGGGTCTCGCCAGCGATCCTCGCGAGGTTGGTCGCGTCACCCTTGGCGCGGCCCACGGTCTTCCCAGCGTCATGTGTTTCTTCCTCCTCCTCGACCATAGCCCCAGTCACCGTGGTCGGGGCGACGGCCGATCCTTCCTTCACGCACGGCTCGGAGTTCTTTGCATTCGTTGGTGTTGTGGGTGTAGAGGTCATGGTACACGCAGTACCAGCTGCCCTTGGGAGGTTCGGGCTAATCTCTGCCCCGCTTGGTGTCTGGTTCTGCTGCGAGCACTGCAGCCCCTTGCACTTCACATCCTTGGCCTTGAGCTTCTTCTCTTCTGGGTCTGCGGCAGGCAGCTCGAGGAGGGAGAGACGCCCCTCCTCAGCCCTAGCGCACTTGTTTGGCAAGTTTAACAGCTCCAAGGAAGTGCACAGGTCCTCATGCATCGCCAGCTCCTCCTTCATCTTGACGTCGTGCACTCCGTCGGAGAAAGCTGAGATGACGGCCTCCTCAGTCACCTTGGGGATCTTGAGGCATGCGTTGTTGAAGCGTTGGATGTACTTCTGCAGGATCTCCCCGGGTTGTTGCCTGACGCGGCGCATGTCGCTCACGGCGGGTGGCCGGTCGCGAGTACCTTGGAAGTTGGCGATGAAGCGGGTGCGCATCTCTTCCCAGGAGGAGATTGTGCCTGGAGCCAGGTTCAGGAGCCAGGTGCGGGCCCCGTCCTTGAGCACCATGGGAAACCAGTTCGCCATGACCTTCTCGTCTCCGTTGGCAGCTTCGATGCCCAGCTTGTAGAGCTGGAGGAACTCCGCAGGGTCGGCCATGCCGTCGTAGCGAGGAGGCAGGTCTGGTTTGAACTTGCCGGGCCAGGCGACGCTACGGAGTTCGGTGGTGTAGGCGCGGCAGCCTACTGTGGCCACGGGAGGCCTTAGGTGATGGAGAGCCTGGTCTTGCACGTCCCCACGCGCTGGAGCAGGGGGATGGTCGCGTCCTGCTGGAGCAGGGAGCTCCCGGGCAGCTTCTGGCGGGCGAGGGACTTCTTGGCAACTCTGTTCTTGCTGTGCTGGCACCTGACGGAGCGGGTTCCACCCAGGGGCCATGCGCCTTGGAGCCATGGCGTCTTCTTGAGGAGGAGGCGGCCAGGGCGCCGCCGGAGCCTCTTCGCCCGCGCGGGGCGGGGTGCGGTGCAGCGGAACGGACGGCGCGGAAGAGCCCCCTGCAGCGCGGACGAGCTCGGCGACGCGGTCGAGCCATTCTTCGTAGACGTTGTCGACGGGATGGTAGCGCAGGAGCTCGTTTGCCGCGATGAGTGCAGCCCGAGCCTCCATGGGCGCGCGGAGCGCGCGGGACGAAGATCTAGCTGGGGCGAGCGAGGGAGTTGCGGTGCGGCCGTCTTGGCGCACGGATGGATGCTGAGACGATGCTTGCCGCTCGTCCATCGCCGTGCCGGTGGCGGCGTTGTCGGCAGGTGACGGGGAACGGCGTGGATGCCCGCCGACAGGGGCCGTCTGGGTGACGCGGGAGGCGAGTGCGGCCCGACGCTCGACGCGGACCCGACGAGCGTCAGACATGGGTGTGACGGTCGGAGGAGAATGGGGCGGTGGAAGACAAATTCTGGCGAACCCCTACCTGGCGCGCCAAATGTCGGATTTCGGGTTCCGGCAGACCCTTGAGGTTCGAACACTGGGGTGCGGGCGGAGATTTCGCCTCCTACCTACCTTCACCCCTCCGCCATGCTAGGATCTAAACTAAGGAAAGAACAACACAAGAGACACAGGGTTTATACTGGTTCGGGCCACCGTTGTGGTGTAATACCCTACTCCAGTGTGTGGTGTGGTGGATTGCCTCTTGGGCTGATGATGATGAACAATACAAGGAAGAACAACCTCGCGAGGGTCTGTTCTTGGCTGAGGCGATGAACTGCTGGGAGGAGTTCAGCCACCTCTCTCTCTCTCTCTTTCTCTCTCTCTCTCTCTCTCTCTCTCTCTCTCTCTCTCTCTCTCTCTCTCTCTCTCTCTCTCTCTCTCTCTCTCGGCTCCGACTGACCGACCGACCCTTCTAACGAGCCTCTTCCTTCCTACCTCTTTTTCGTCCCCCCCTCTATGTGGGTGGCTGGTCCTATTTATAGAGGCCCTGGTCCTCTTCCCAAATATTGAGCGGCAAGGGAGCCAACAATGGCGGGCTAATTTGAAGGGGGACAGCAAGTATCAGCTGTCCTGATAATAGTAGTCTTCGCCTGCACAAAGCTCTGGTGATGACGCCATCTTGAGCACCACGGTGATTTCCGTCTCGTAGTCCTCCTGGTCTTGGTCTCGTTGCACCGAAATGGCAACCTTTGCCTGATGCCTCGGTACTCCGCGGCTGCGCTTGCCCCCTTTGCACCAAAGAGGAAAGGAGGACGCTGCGCGGGCTAGCACCCTCCTGGCGCCCTGAGTCGTCATGGCTTGCGTCATGGGCTCCACGTGAGGTACCCCGCCTTGATCTCTCCGCCTCCTCGTGAGCCAGCCTGACGAGGCCGTGCCTGAGGAGGCTTCGCGTCGTCCGCCCCGCGAGGGTCTTGGGTTTGTGTTGGTGTAGATGGGCCGTGCTGGGCCCCCCTTTGAGCCACGCCGCAGGCCGCAAGCAGGCAAGTTTGGGGACCCCCGTTCCCAGAATGCCGACAGTAGCCCCCGGGCCCAAGGCGTGCCCGGACTTGGCCGTGGAGGGAGGCGGAAGGGCAAGAGCGAAGCGCCGCAGGCCCTAACAGCCTGCGGCCTTGGGCGCTGTGTGGCGGTTGACTGGACGTGGGCGCCTCCACTTCCCCATGGCGCCTCGCCAACTGCACGGATGGCACAAGTCCATGCATGCAAAAACGGGTCATGATTACCTGCGATCGTGGAGGCCGGCGGTTGGCCTTCGCCTTCCATAAGTACGGAATAGCGCGCGCCCTTCCAGTCCACCCCTCCTTGCTTCTCCTTCTTCCCGATCCTTGCACCGTCTTGCCGCGATGGCTTCGGTCCGCCGGTTCTCGACGGCAGAGAAGGGAAAGGCTCCCCGAGATGAGCCAGACCCTCTCCCGCCGAAGAAACGGCTCATCCCCCGTGGCCCGGACGAAGGGGCCCTTCAGGTGGTGCCGAAGCCTTGGGGAAAGCGGGCGTCGCCGGGGTTCCCACTTCCATTGTTCGCCCACGTCGAGGGCCCCGAAGGAGCTGATGCTGACCGCCACGGGCGGCGCCGCCGTCGGCGCCGACGGGTCACGAAGGTGTGGGTCATCCCCCCTAGGGTCCACACCGAGGGCTCCTCCCAAGAGTTCGTGCTCCACGTCACCATTCCTCTTCAGTCTTGGATTCGCCTGCCTCCCTTCTTCGCCTCCATCATACCGCAGGGGGAGCCCCTGGAGTTCTGGCTGCAGCACGCCGGCTGCAGCACCCTCGCGACCGAGGCAGAGGTCGCGGTCGTCGCCCCGGGCGAGGTCTACATGACCCGGGGCTGGAGGGAGATCGCCCGGGTTTGCAGAACAAGGGGAGTCTTCGCAATCCACTTGGACTACGACGGTGCTTCGGTGATGCTCTTCAAGGTCTTTGATGCGAGCGGGCGCCGGCTGGAGTGCTACTCCGAGGAAGGTGGCTAGGGCCCTGCTGTGACGAGGACTGGGCACGCCACCCACTCCCTTGGAGGCTCCTCAGGCGGTGGAGGCGTCGGAGGTTCCAGCGACTCCGGCGAGCTCTTCGCGACTCCGGAGACGAGCGATGACAGCTACGAGCCCGCGCACCGGCGCCGCTCCTGGAGCAGGGCGGGCTCGTCAGGCCGCGGACGACTCTGATCTGGATGGGGTTGGCGTCGGTGCTTGACGGCCCACTGTTGATGATGGCGTCTTTTGCAGGGATGCGCGTGGTTTGTGTCCCTTTAGGATCCGTTCCCTGCGAGGAATCAAAAACGCGTCCCCTACCTGGCGCGCCAAATGTCGGATTTCGGGTTCCGGCAGACCCTTGAGGTTCGAACACTGGGGTGCACGCGGAGATTTCGCCTCCTACCTTCCTGCACCCCTCCGCCGTGCTAGGATCTAAACTAAGGAAAGAACAACACAAGAGACACAGGGTTTATATTGGTTCGGGCCACCGTTGTGGTGTAATACCCTACTCCAGTGTGTGGTGGGTGGATTGCCTCTTGGGCTGATGGTGATGAACAATACAAGGAAGAACAGCCTCGCGAGGGTCTATTCTTGGCTGAGGTGATGAACTGCTGGGAGGAGTTCAGCCACCTTTCTCTCTCTCTCTCTCTCTGCTCTCCTTTGGCCGACCCTTCTAACGAGCCTCTTCCTTCCTACCACTTTTTCGTCCCCCCAGCTATGTGGGTGGCTGGTCCTATTTATAGAAGCCCTGGTCCTCTTCCCAAATATTGAGCGGGAAGGGAGCCAACAATGGCGGGCTAATTTGAAGGGGGACAACAAGTATCAGCTATCCTGACAAAAGTAGTCTTCGCCTACGCAAAGCTCTAGTGATGATGCCGTCTTGGGCTCCACGGTGACCTCCATCTCGTAGTCCTCCTGGTCTTGGTCTCGTTGCACCGAAATGGCAACCTTTTCCTGATGCCTCGGTACTCCGCGGTTGCGCTTGCCCCCTTTGCACCAAAGAGGAAAGGAGGACGCTGCACGGGCTGGCACCCGCCTGGCGCCCTGAGTTGTCACGGCTTGCGTCATGGGCACCTCGTGAGGTACCCCGCCTTGATCTCTCCACCTCCTTGTGAGCCAGCCTGCGAAGCCGTGCCTGAGGAGGCTTCGCGTCGTCCGCCCAGCGAGGCTTGGCTCCTCGTGAGGGTCTTGGGTTTGTGTTGGTGAAGATGGGCCGTGCTGGGCCCCCTTTTGAGCCACGCCGCAGGCCGCAGGCAGGCAAGTCTGGGGACCCCCGTTCCCAGAACGCCGACAAATTGGCCGTAGCACAGTGTTCATCTTTTGTTAATCATCATGAATGGATCCCTGCCATGTATTTTATTGCCATGTTTGAGTGCTGTAGCATGTTCATCTTGTTGCATTTAGATGGCTACTTGCTATATATTGCAGACCGGTGCCATATTTGAATTGCTTCCATTTCCAAACCGTAACTCCGATTCCGGTGATCTTTATATCGTTTTCAAGAGATTTCACCTCACCTTTCCAATGGCACACTTGGATTTCCAAGTTGAGGCCAGGTTCCATCATTCTTTGTCAAATCTTGCATATGCATCACATATCGCATCCCGCATAGCATACCATGTTTGCATCATGTTGTTTGAGCTTTGCACGTGGTTGATTGTGTTCCGTTTGCTTGTTTTGTCTTGTTTGGGTAGAGCCGGGAGACGAGTTCGCTAACGAGGAGCCCGTTGGGTTTGCTTTCGAGGATCCATTCAACTCTGACAACTTTGCAGGCAAGATGATCATACCCTCGAAATCACTACTATCTTTGCTTTGCTAGATGGTCGGTCTTTTGCTATGCCTATGCTACGATGCCTACCACTTGCTTATCATGCCTCCCAAATTGCCATGTCAAACCTCTAACCCACCATGTCCTAGCAAACCATTGATTGGCTATGTTACCGCTTTGCTCAGCCCCTCTTATAGCGTTGCTAGTAGCAGGTGAAGATTGGAGACCGTTCCTTGTTGGAACATTATTTACTTGTAGGGATACCATTATATTATCTTGTTATCTTAATGCATCTATATACTTGGTAAAGGGTGGAAGGCTCAGCCTCTCGCCTAGCGTTTTATTCCACTCTTGCGGCCCTAGTTTCCGTCATATCGGTGTTATGTTCCCGGATTTTGCGTTCCTTACGCGGTTGGGTGATAATGGGAACCCCTTGATAGTTCGCCTTGATTAAAGCTTCTCCAGCAATGCCCAACCTTGGTTTTACCATTTGCCACCTAGCCTCTTTTCCCTTGGGTTTCCGGAGCCCGAGGGTCATCTTATTTAAACCCCCTCGGGCCAGTGCTCCTCTGAGTGTTGGTCCAACCGAGCAATGTCTGGGGCTACCAGGGGCAACTCTGGGCTGGCCTACCCGACGTCTTGCTCATCCGGTGTGCCCTGAGAACGAGATACATGCAGATCCTATCAGGATTTGTCGACACATCTGGGTGGTGTTGCTGGATTTGTTTTAACTTGTCGAAGTGTCTTGTAGAACCGGGATACCGAGTCTGATCGGAATGTCTCGGGAGAAGGTCTATTCCTTCGTTGACCGTGAGAGCTTGTCATGGGCTAAGTTGGGACTCCCCTGCAGGGATTTGAACTTTCAAAAGCCGTGCCCGCAGTTATGGGCAGATGGGAATTTGTTAATGTCCGGTTGTAGATAACTTGAACCTTAACTTAATTAAAATGAATCAACTATGAGAGTAACCGTGATGGTCTCTTCTCAGCAGGGTCCGGGAAGCGAACACGGTGTTGGAGTAATGCTTGCCGCAGGTTGCCCTCTAGTTATTCGTTCGCACTTTGCCTTCTCTTCTCGCTCTCTTTTGCGAACAGGTTAGCGACCATATATGCTAGTCGCTTGCTGCAGCTCCACATATTGTACCTTGCCTTACCTATAAGCTTAAATAGACTTGATTGCGAGGGTGCGAGATTGCTGAGTCCCTGTGGCTCACAAATTACTTCCAAACCAGATGCAGGGCCTGATGACTCCGTTCCAAATGACGCGCTTCAGCTCAAGTGGGAGTTCGACGAGGACTCACGCCGTTACTATGTGTCTTTCCCTGATGATCAGTAGTGGTGCCCAGTTGGGGTGATCGGGACCGTGTCGCATGTTGGGTTGATCTTTTATTTTGGCGCCGTAGTCGGGCCATGAGTGATTGGTTGATGTAATGCTATTTATGTACTTTGATTGACGTGGCGAGTGTTAGCCAACTATGTATCTCCCCTTTTATTATCTATATATTACATGGGATGTTGTGAAGATTGCCTAACTTGCGACATTGCTTTCAATGCGGTTATGCCTCTAAGTCGTGCATCGACACGTAGGAGCTATAGCCGCATCGAGGGCGTTACAAAGACCAAACCCTAGCACCAAATTAACTCTTTCAATGAACTCAGAAATTTGTGGAAAAAGATGTAAGCCTCTACCAGAGATGACGCATATTTTCCAGGACATTTTGGTCATTTAATTAAATCATAATGTTATTTGAGTTGGAGTTTAAGATTTACCATTAAATATTTGTTGCTCCAAATATTCGGAAATTTGTTGTGTGGTTTGAAAATAGTTCAAATATTCCTCACAAAATTTTATAGAATTAACCAAAGTGTTTTGGTTGGTATTTTATTTATAAAACATAAAGAATAAAATAGAAAATAGAAAAGAAATAGATTAGAGAGAGAGAGGACTTACCTCGCGCCCCACTGCAGCCCAGTAGAGGCCCAGCCCACTAGCCTCTTCCGGTCGCCACCAACCTCCCGCTAGGAGGACCAAGGTGTGTGCCCTCCGTGCCCTGGCACGCGCCGGCCACCTCCTGCATACTTACCACCTCCCGAACAACGCTATGGACGCCATGCAACCCCTGGAACCCCATTGTCCTTCCCCTCGTGCTCCTGCACTCCCCTACTCTCTTCCTCTCCCTCCATCGCCATGGCCGAGTGCCTGGCAGCGTGCCAATTACCACCACCGCAGCCACCGGCCACCCCATGCCCCGCTGACGTGCCAAGAATCTCGGCCACGACGCCCTCTTCCTCCTTGTCGAGCTATGCTTCACTAGGAGCTCAGCATCACCGTCCCTCCATCGACTCCCTCCATGGATCGCCGGAGATCGTCTCCGCCGTTCTGCCCACACCACACGTTTCCCTAGCCGCTAAGACCTCCGACAGCCTCGCTGGGAGCTCCTCCGCCTCTTCCCCTCGCTCCCGTGCTCATCTTGTCGCCATAGTCGTCCTTCCGACGATGACCGAATCGGGCCCCTGCCTGAGCTGCTCACCGCCATGGCCATGGTCATTGTAGCCTCCAACCGAGCTCACCTACGTGCTCAACGTGCCGCATAGGTGCCATGGGAGCCAAGCACGCAACGCCAAGGCCACTGTAGCCTCATTCCCGAGTGCGCCCGAACTCCGCCCCCCGCCTACGTCGTCGACGCCGTCGTTTGGGTCCGCCCTGGCGTGAGCTATAGGCTCTGCTGGATGCGCACGAACCCCAGCTACACGTAGGACCAAGCCGCAGTTGATTTGGTTGACTATGGGAAAATCCCGAGCCCCTTCGTCGTCTCTGGCCTTGTTGGTGACGAGCCGCGGGTCAACTCCAACGAGTTTGACCCGGGTTGACCCAGTTTGACCCCCCTCGCCGAGTCACTAACAAGTTGCCATTGCTCAGAAGGTCATTGAGTAGAAGAACAAGATTGACCATAAGAAGGTTGTCTTCAAGAAGCACGTGGCAAATCTCAGTGTTACTGATTTTCAGAATTTCAAATTGATGATGGCTGATCTGAAGGCATAATTTCCGAAATGTCATGATAAAGCCAAGGGCTCCCGAGAGAGCCTCAAATACTATGCCGAGAAATGTGTTCATGCTCACAATGAAGCCATGAAGCAAAAGGCACTTGGGTGCCCAGGCATCAACACCAAGCTTGCTGCCAAGAAGAAGAAGCCAGAAGTACATGAGGCCGAGGCTTCCCAGCAAGAAGTGCCGAAGATCATCTTCCCCAAGGGCTTCGCTGGTCTGAAGCCTAATGCTCCTTCAGTTTCTTCTGAAAGGAAGAGGACCAAGCAAGATGAAGGTGAAGCCAAGAAGCACAATCACCATGAAGCTTCTGATGTCGCTCCCTCCCAGAAGAAGCAAAAGACAAAGTCTTCCAGGGCTTCATGAAGCACACAAGCGCCAATGTCCTCATCTGCTCCTCCAGAGCTATTGCTTGTGAAGCCCTTATCTTTTGCCTTGCTTGCTTCCTCAAACCAAGAACGAAGAAAGGTTGTGGATGAGCCTGCTCCCACAGAGGCCCATGTCACTGAAGAAATTTCTGCTGTTCACCCCACCACAGCTGAAGACATTGGTCATCACAACAATGTAGACAGAAATGATGATGAATTCCTTCCCCAACTAAACCAGAACCCTGTATCATCGTCTTTGCCTTTGCACATTGAACCTATCAACATTGGCGGTCCCACCATGCCGATCGCCGAGGATGAGTTCTCGGAAGGGCAACACCCCAATACCCCACCACATAAAGTCATTCTGCGCACGCCACCAGCTCATATCACTACACTGGTCATTGAGATCCCCCAAGCTACACCGGAGACCATGGAAAAGTCCACGCCATCACCAGTTTTCCAAAGGCCTCGTAAAGGCCCGCCATCCCTATTCAGTATCTGCTAGTTCTTGAGCTTGCGTTGGTTTTTTCCTTGAAGAGGAAAGTGTGATGTAGCGAAGTAGAGACAAGTATTTCCCTCAGTTTGAGATGCAAGGTATCAATCCAGTAGGAGGTACACGCAATTCTCCAATCTAAGCACCTACACAAACAATCAAAGGGGTTGTCGATCCCTTCACAAACTTGCACCGAAACATGCACCCAAC
Organism: Triticum dicoccoides; assembly: GCF_002162155.2. NCBI lineage: Eukaryota > Viridiplantae > Streptophyta > Magnoliopsida > Poales > Poaceae > Triticum > Triticum dicoccoides. Next base: position 349,885,931 of record NC_041386.1, read on the forward strand.
GGGATAAAGGGGTCGTCGATCCCTTCACGGTCACTTGCATCAATGAGATCTGATAGAGATGGATACAAAAGATTACTAAAATGTAAAACAAAGTAATAACAAATAAGTTGCAGCAAAGTATTTTTGGTTTTTTTTGGTTTATAGATCTGAAAATGTGTGATGGGAAATAGACCTAGGGCCATAGGTTTCACTGGAGGCTTCTCTCTTGAAAGAAAATAATACGGTGGGTGAACAAATTACTGTCGAGCAGTTGATAGCAAAGTGCAAAGTTATGACGGTATCCAAGGCAATGATCATGAATATAGGCATCACGTTCGTGTCAAGTAGACCGACTCTTGCCTTCCTCTACTACTATTACTCCAGACATCGACTCCTATCCAGCATGCATCTAGAGTATTAAGTTCATAAGAACGGAGTAACACCTTAAGTAAGATGACATGTTGTATAGGGATAAACTCAAGCAATATGATGAAAACCCCATCTTTTTACCCATGATGACAACAACACAATATGTGCCTCGCTACCCCTACTATGTCACTTGGTGAGGACAACGCAAGATTGAACCCAAAACTAAGCACGTCTCCCATTGCAAGAAGAACCAATCTAGTTGGCCAAACCAAACCGATAATTCAAAGAGAAATACAAATATATTTGATCATGCATATAAGAATACAGAAAGGACTAAAATAAGATTCATAGATAATCTGATCATAAATCCACAATTCATCAGATCTTGATAAACACACCACAAAAGAATATTACATTGGATAGTAGAACATTGAGGAGAACATGTGTCAGTGCAACAAACCCTGGGTCTATTTGCCTAGACTGTGCACATGCACGGAAACAGGATTGAGACACCAACCCCAAGTCAGAGTGCGAGAAACCAAGATCTTCGAAGGACCAATATGCATCTTAAGAGGACCAAGGTCAAGCCAAAGATGCAAGATGCCACCAGGAGAAAAGCCTCCCTTGCCGGGTAGGCGAGCTCGGCGAGGGAGGCGTCACCCCTGGAAGAGAGCATCCAAGGCGTCCTGGCAGGGCCTGCCGTGACTCACGAAGGCAAAACCACCTCACCAACAACCCCACCATGACCCACGTCCTTGATCAGTGCGGTGTCAAGCCGCAAAGTGACTAAGTGGCAGCCATTTGCCACATGGTGGCCTTTCTCTATAGAAAACAACTACGAACGACACCCGTCCTGCTACGTGTCGAGCAAGCAGGTGTGGAGCTGGCAATAGAAGCCCGGCAAGGCTTGCCAGGCAACCAATGACGTGACGTTAAGCGGCGCATTTAATGCACCCTATCAGCCTACAGAGTTAGGTATGATAGCACTGTTTGCTATCTTATCAGTGCATAATGACCACTCTGCCATTGTGGTGACTCCTTAATCTATAAAAGGAGGCCCATGGCAACCATAAAAAGGGTTAGAAGGTTGCATAACACATATGCCCATACACGCTAGCCACTGCCGCCCCTGCCGAGCAAGTGTACTACGCATCACCACCACCATTCCACCATCAATTCACCAAAGCAGGAGTAGGGTTTTACGCCTCACGTCGGCGCGAACCTAGGTAAATTTGCCCGCGTGATCTCTGCCGTGCTGCCCCGCGCTCATCAGGTCTTTGTGCAACGTGACTTCCCCCTGCCGAACCAGCAAGGGTGAGGGAGTCCGGGGCTAAGGGGTCCTCGGGCGTCCGACCTGTTAGCCATGGGCCGCACTGATGGTCTATGACGATACAAAGCACGAAGACTGCACCCGTGTCTGGATGGGAATCTCCTTGGAGTGGAAGGTAAGCTTGGCATTGAATATGTAGATTCCTTTCTTTGTGACCGATCTTATGTAACCCTAGATCCTCCCGGTGTCTATATAAACTGAAGGACTTAGTCCGGATAGGAGACTCATTATCATAGCCATACAAGCTAGACCTCTAGGGTTTAGCCATTACGATCTCAAGGTAGATCAACTCTTGTAATACTCATATTCATCAATATCAATCAAGCAGGACGTAGGGTATTACCTCCATAGAGAGGGCCGGAACCTAGGTAAACATCGTGTCCCTTGTCTCCTGTTACCATTGACCTTAGACGCACAGTTCGGGGCCCCCTACCCGAGATCCGCCGATTTTGACACCGACATTGGTGCTTTCATTGAGAGTTCCATTGTGCCGTCAACAACGAGGTCGATGTCTCGCCTTGTTCTCAAGGATAATATCACCACCGAAGGAACGCTGGCTCCAGGCCAAACCCTCTGACTGGGCGGCTTTACCATGACCGCCCGTTCGGTCATCAGAGAGGAATCAAATCTCCGCCGATCACCCACCGGATAGCGGTAGTCGAGGAGCGAGTCGGTAACTCTTCCTCCATATTGCGGACGGACTATGTCCAGATCTCCGGTCTCGAAGAGCCAGACACCTACCCGCGAGGTGAAGCATCCTGCCCTCCGAACATACAATCGGATGACGGATCTAAGAAATTAGTGGACATGTCGGAGCTTGATCTGTTATGTTCGGAAGACCTACAGATTCTAGATCCAAAACCAGGGTAGGGTTCAGATTTAAATCCACCCACCCACCCGAATACAAGCGCTCTCATGAGCATAAAAACAGCAGTCTTAGGAAACAGTCCACCACTTCTAGGCCAGATTCCTTCTTGTCAAAAACAAGATTAAAGATTGCCACGATGAGGAAGCGTTCTCTGCGTTCCGCAACAATTACAGGGATGAAGGAATCCTCAACACCATCAACCGCCATCGCATCCTACACTTCGCTGACTTGGAAAGCGCCTGGAAAACTCAAGCAGCTCATTGGGAATCATCGGTCCCCACTGAACCCCTCATTTAGGAAAAATGGGCGCACCCTTGCAACACGCCCGGTTCAGTGGTAAAGAATTACAAGTCCAGTATGTGGCGCACAACCATTCTGGTAGGATGGCTCGATGGGCCATGCAAAATACACACAACACCAAATAACATAGCAACACATAGCCTTAGAGCATGTTGGATACTCCGGCAAGTGGCCAAGAGCGGCAAGGATATCCTCACCAAGAATAACTTAGAACAACACCCTCCCAAAGGACAACTGCCCTAAAGTACTGAAGGTCTTTGAAGTCTATCAAAGTCTGTCAAATAGAACTACGCGGACTCGCTGAAGTCTATCAAATAGTAGCAATAAACCCTTGGAACGACATGGCTATAACTTTTAATGCCGGCGATGAACCAAAATACAGGACAGTCCGAGCACCAGCCTCCTTGGTCCTCAGTCCAATTGTGGATGACTTTCGGCTTACCAAGGTCCTTATGGACGGCGGCAGCGGACTAAAACTTATCTACGAAGATACACTCCACAAAATGGAAATAGACAGGAGCCGCATTGAGCAAAGTAGCACGACCTTCCGAGGAATTATCCCCAGTCAGGAGGCGCAGTGTGCAGGAAAATAACACTCGACATGGTATTCGGCACACCGGAGAATTATCGGTCGGAAGAAATAACCTTCCAACTGGCCCCTTTCAACAGCGGGTATCACGCCCTCTTAGGGCAAGATGCATTTACGCGCTTCCAAGCGGTACCCCATTACGGATACATGAAGCTTAAGATGCCTGGGCCCAACGATATGATCACTCTAGCTAGTGCTCCAGACATAGCACTCCACGCCGAGAACAAAACCGCAGCCTTGGCCCTTGAGGCATTATCTGAAGCCCTCGCGGTCAAAGAATTAGCCGTGCTGCGGTCTATGGTGGACAGGGATGATGTGGTCCTGGACAAATGACCCAAATCCACCTCCTTCAAACCATCAGAAGAAATAGTCAAATTCCAAGTCCAACCAATGGACCACAAGAAGACAACATCCATCGGAGCACAATTGGACCCAACGATTGACGCCACGCTATGAGAGTTCCTGCGCGAGAATTGGGATATATTCGCCTCGCACCCTTCTTATATGCCAGGAATCGCATGCGAGTTGGCCTAACATAGCCTCAATATATTAAAGGGATATAAACTGGTGAAGCAAACACTGCGGTGCTTTTCTGAACCCAAACGTCAAGCTAAGGGGGAGGAGCTAGCCAAGACAATTGAGGCCGGATTCATCAGAGAAATAAAACATCCGAACTGGCTAGCAAACCTGGTGATGGTACCAAAGAAGGAGAAATCTTGGCGGTTGTGCGTCGATTTTAAAGACCTCAACAAGGCTTGCCCTAAGGATCCATTCCCTCTCCCCCGCATTGATCAAATCATTGATGCCACCGCAGGACACGACTCAATGTGTTTCCTGGATGCATATTCCGGATACCATCAAATCAAAATGAAGGAGTCCGATCAAGGTACAACAACATTCATTGCCCCATATGGGCCATTATGCTTCAACACCATGCCCTTTAGGCTCAAGAATGCCGGCGCCACATACCAACGCATGATTCAGACATGAATGGAGAAACAGATCAGCAAACAGTTGAAGCTTATGTGGACGATGTCGTCATCAAAACTAGGCACCTCGAAACACTAATAGACGATTTAAGTCTCACCTTCGACAACCTCCGCGTGTATGACATTAAGCTCAATCCGGAAAAGTGCGTTTTCAGCGTCCGGGTGGAAAACTGCTGGGCTTCATTGTTTCCGATAGAGGAATTGAAGCAACATCAGCTAAAATCCAATCTTTGTCGCCATTGGCTACACAACAGACCTTAAACAAGTTTGAAAGGTCGCGGGTTGCGTGGCAGCTCTAAGCCGCTTCATCTCCAGATTGGGAGAAAAGGCACTGTCACTCTATCGCCTTTTACGGGGAACCGATCACTTCAAGTGGACGGACGCAGCAAAAACCAGACTGGAGGAAATAAAAACCCTTCTTGCAAGCAATCCAATCCTAGCTGCACCAAATGACGGTGAACCAATGTTATTATATATATCGGCAAGACATCAGGTGGTGAGCGACGTACTCGTCGTTGAGCGAGAACAGGACTGACATAAATTCCTGCTTCAGAAGCCAGTATACTATGTATCCACTGTCCTTACACCATGCAAATCCCGGTACCCCCATTATCAAAAGATAGCATACGCGGTATTCATGGCATCCCGAAAGCTCCGTCACTACTTCCAGGAGTGTTCGATCATGGTGGCTTCCGAAGTACCACTCAATGACATTATAAATAACCACGATGCCATGGGACAGATTGCCAAATGGGCCATTGAGCTCCTCCAATTCGGCATTACATATAAACCATGTTGAGCTAGTAAACCCAAGTACTGGCTGACTTCATCGCCGAATGGACAGAGGCCGAACTCCCTAAAGAGTATGGCAGATGTTCCAATTGGATTATGTATTTCGATGGCTCCAAAATGTTGGCAAGGCTAGGAGCGGGCATCGTTTTAACGTCCCCTACTGGAGACATCATTCAGTATGTACTCCAAATACTATACACAGACTCCAATAATGCATCCAAATATGAGGCCTTATTGCATGGTCTCCGGATGGCTGTCTCCATGGGCATACAACGCCTAGAAGTGTGCGGGGACTCAAACCTTGCAATATCTCAAATAAAAGGAGACTTCGACGCCAAAGATCCAAAGATGGAAGCTTATCGTAACGCAGTCATAAAAATGTCAGCCCGGTTGGAGGGGCTTGAGTTCCATCATGTGGCTCGAGAAAGTAATCAAGCGGCGGACGTTCTTGCTCGTATTAGCGCTAAGTGCGACCCCGTCCCACCTAATATTTTTTTGGAAAGGCTTTTTAAGCCATCCATGGTGTGGCGGGGGGAGAACGGCAACACCTGTCCGGATCCAAACATAACCCCAGATCCCGAAAACACTGACATCATCGGAGGCTCAGCCAACGAAATAACACCGTCGGCGCATCTCATCATGGCAGTCATTGCCCCATGGACCGAACCCTTCCTGGCCTACCTTAGCATGAAGGAGCTTCCTGAGGACCAGAATGAGGCCCGCTGCATTGTCTGACGTTCGAAGGCTTACAAGGTTCATGAAGGAGATCTCCATAAGAAAAGCGCTACCGGAGTTCTTCAACGATGTATCTCCGAGGAAGAGGGGCGACAGATCTTGGCTGAAATTCATGCCGGACTCGGCGTTCACCATGCCACAGCTCGGGCCGTTGTTAGCAAGGCCTTCCGTACAGGTTCTTATTGGCCGACGGCCCGAGCAAATGCACAGGACCTCGTCCAACATTGCGTCGGATGCCAACGCTTTGCCAACCAAAGCTATATGCCCCCCACTGCCTTACAAACAATCCCCATTACTTGGCCTTTTGCAGTCTGGGGACTCGATACGGTCGGACCCCTTAAAGGAGGAAGCCATAAGAGAAAGTATCTGCTAGTCATGGTGGATAAATTCACTAAATGGATAGAGGCCAAACCAGTCAAAAAGGCCGAAGCGGGGCCAGTAATAGATTTCATATCCGACGTGGTACACCGTTATGGTGTCCCACACAGCATAATCACCGATAATGGCTCTAATTTCACAGCAGATGAAGTGAAAACATGGTGTACTAATCTAGGCATTAAGCTTGATTATGCCTCAGTCTATCACGCACAGACAAACGGTCAAGTCGAACGGGCTAATGGTCTTATTATGAGTGGCATCAAACCTAGACTAGTGCGGTCTTTGAAAGAATCAGACAAGCACTGGGTGGAGGAACTTGATTCCGTACTCTGGGGGCTACGGACCATGCCCAACCGCACTACTGGACATACACCTTTCTTTGTGGTGTATGGTGCAGAAGCAGTGTTATGCTGCGATATTATTCATGACTCACCTAGAGTGTGCATGTATGAAGAGAGAGAAGTCGAGCTTGATCGGCAGGACAGCCTAGATGCCTTGTAGGAGGAGCGCGACATCGCAAGAGCCCGTTCCGCATTTTATCAACAGCAGGCTTGCGGGTATCAAAGCAGATAAGTGCGGGCCAAGACATATAACGTTGGTGAACTCGTTCTACACCTGCCGGAGAAGAGAAAGGACAAACTCAAGCCTAGGTGGGAGGGTCCCTTCATCATTGACGAAGTTCTCACCGGAGAAGGATACCGCCTGCGTGACGCGTCAGACAATCACCTGGAGCCGAACCCCTAGAATGCGGCCACACTACGCTGATTTTATGCCTAGCGCCGAACTCTGTGTTCGTCTCCTCCCCTGTTATTAACGTTATTTCTTCTGCCTTTTCATTTTTTATTTTTTTTTTGTTTTTTAGCCTTACAGCTTCAGTACGGCTAGACCGTCCTTACGTGATGCGTGCATCTCTACATATGTACGTTCATTATACCTAGGGGCTTCTCGTACAGAAGCTTGCTATGATTCTTCGAGCATCAAGCTCACCACATATCCGTTTTTCCATATGTACCTTTTCTTCACCCCTATATGCATCGATATGACTTAAGTTTTGGCCAATCTCAGTTGTCTGGCTCATGTGCTTATGCCCTATGCTCCCATTAGTTCGGCTAGGGCATAAAGGGAGCACCTCTGCGATTGTTACAACCGGGTCATCCGGATGTGTACCTCAGACTAGGTGAAGCCAAAAGCTAGCATTCTTAAGGGAATATTCGGTCGGCGAATTAAAGATGTTTCTGCATTCACTCCATTATGAAACCCCATAAGTTACTTACTCTGTGATTTTTCAATCATAGTTCGGACATGCACATTAAACGCATGCACACCCAGGGAAAGGAACCCTTAACGGAACTATTCTCTCTGGAAGATGTTTCTTACATAGTGTAATATAACATAACTAGCCGGATACACATTGTCTGTTCAAGCAACTATGACCCCTACGCCTAGTTCCCATGCATACCCCGGTATACTATACCATAAGGGTATTCAGAAACACTCTGCACCTTCGGGTCCGGAGGTCGAAGCGAAAAGGTTGACCATGACAATTGTTCTTATTATCCAGCTAGAAGGAAAGTACATAGTCATTTATGACTCAAAAACTTCCTCCTCTATACCGTCCAACAGGCGGTCTAATTTACAATCCTGTTGGGAGTATCTAGCAGCCACCTCTACTTGGCTATATACTAAACTAACAAGAATTTCTTCCCCATTTGACCCTAGCGGTCCGGCTCGGGCCATGTGATTTGGATCTAGCTTGGTATATCATGTTTTTATCATGGCCCAGGCTTCTCGCGCACCCTCTCGGCAGGCTGATATCTTCCACAGTCGGATACGCCGCCGCGCTCCCTTGAACAGCTCTACAAGCTTCTCCATACTCCTTGGAGGGAAGTTGGATGGCCATAAGGCCTTGGCTACACTTCGCATTACCTGCCGAGCATGCTCGTGCAACTGCGACAGCCCTTGCAGAAGATCACTTGATGATCCGGATACCTCCTCTTCGGGATGGCCCGTTAATATACCTGCAATCACAGCTATATTACCCACTTTTACTGCCAAACTGTTGTCAGATAAATGCGACCACATACTGAATATGCCGCCTCGCAGTTTTTTGTTCTCCTTCACGGAGTCAGCTAGCTGAGCACGCACATCTTTTAGTTCTTCGCCCAGTTTGGTGTTCGAATCCTGGAGCTTCTTTTTCTCCTGAACGACTTTTGTTAACACACGCTCGCCCGCTGCTAGCAGTTTTTTGGCTCCGTGTTCTTCGCTTCTATCGGTGTCCAGCTGCTCTCGTAGTTGGTCTAACGATCCAATACAAAGATAAGCAACTAGATCAGCATTATTAGTGTACAATTATGATTTCTCAATGGAGGGAAACATTACCAGGGGATGCCTTCTTCAATTTCTCCAGTTTGGCATTGGCAGCAGACAGCTGCCTCCGACACTTTTCTAGTTCCTGAGTTAAAAGGGTGTTCTTTTCCATAAGCACCTGGTTGTGCATTGATCCTTAAATCGGTTGTTTCAACTACTTTAAGTCTCGGGGGCTACTGGCATATGGTTATCATAGTCACACAAAACAAACTTACCTGCACATCTTTTAAATGATGTTTTGTGGCACTATTAAGCCCATTTCGAGCAGCTCGGATATATGCATCGGCTGACCAGAAGGCGTTAAATGACTCTTCTGAAAACCCAGGGTCTCGTAAAACGGCCCTGTGGCGCCGATGATTCATGGCGCTCTCCACTTCTGAGTTGGTGATGGATACATCATCTGAGTCCTCGGCCGGAGGACTGTCCGGCGTCAACCCCGCATGAGCCCACGTCTTCACGGCAGGATTTGAATCCTGGCTGCGGGAAGTATGACCGGCCGGACCCCCAGATATAGTCCGAAACACCTTTTTCCTTATATAGGGTACACAGAATGGTCATAGTTGGATGTTACTGCAAAGGTGCATACTTGCAAATTCATACCACTTTGATGAAGGCTCGGCTGTATCTTCGTCTGCCTTCCTCTTAGAAGGCTTGCCTGGTATGGGGGACGCTCTCTTCGGAGATGCTCCCGTGGCAGCATGGCGCCCCGAACGCTTCCCCTTCTAACCGCAGGATAGTGCGGTGGGTAAGGACGAATGAGAAAACTCTTTTGGATAATGTCGGATTTCGAGTTCTGGCAGACCCTTGAAGTTCGAACACTGGGGTGCGCGCGGAGATTTCGCCATCTACCTACCTGCACCCCTCCGCCTCACTGAGATCTAAGCTATGGGAAGAACAGCACAAGAGACACAGGGTTTATACTGGTTCGGGCCACCGTTGTGGTGTAACACCCTACTCCAGTGTGTGGTGTGGTGGATTGCCCCTTGGGCTGATGATGATGAGCAATACAAGGAATAACAGCCTCGCGAGGGTCTGTTCTTGGCTGTGGGGATGAACTGCTTGGAGCAGTTCAGTCACCCTTCCCTCTCTCTCTTCTCGATTGCGACCCTAGCTAGTTTTTGGGTTGGCCGATTCTGGATCCCCCCTACCCTGGGGGTGGCTAGTCCTATTTATAGGCAATGGCCCTAGGCCTCTTCCCAAATATTGAGCGGGAAGGGCGCCAACAATTGGCCATTTGAAGGGGAACATCTGGTACACTTATCCTGACTAAAGTTAGTCCTCGCCTGCCAAAGACTCTGGTGGTGATGCTGGCTTGGGCTCCACAATGACTTCCTCCCTGCCGTTGGACTGGTCTTGGTCTCGTTGCACCGAAACGGGTGCCTTTGCTTGATGCTCTCGCCTGCACTTGCTCCCTTTGCACCAAAGAGGAAAGGAGGACACTGCGCGGGCTAGCGCCCGCCTGGCGCCCTTGGTCGTCATGGCTTGCGTCACTGGCACCTAGTGAGGTACCCCGCCTTGATCTCTCCGCCTCCTCGTGAGCCAACCTGATGAGGCCGTGCCTGAGGAAGCTCCGTGTCGTCCACCCCGCGAGGCTTGGCCCCTCGCTTGGGTCTTGGGTCTGCGTCGATGAAGACGGGCCGTGCTGGGCCCCCTTCGAGCCATGCCGCAGGCTGCAGGCAGGCAAGTCTGGGGACCCCCGTTCCCAGAACGCCGACAGTAGCCCCCGGGCCCAAGGCGCGCCTGGACTTGGCCATGTAGGGAGGTGAAAGGACAAGGGCGAAGCGCCGCGGGCCCTAATAGCCTGTGGCCTTGGGCGCCGCGTGGCGGTTGATTGGGCGTGGGCGGCACTGTTCCCCCATGCCCCCCTTATTTTGCGCCTTGCTAGGCAGACTCGTAGTCGTACATAGCCGCTCCCCTTTCTGTTGCTCGAGCTCCCTCTGTCTTTCCTCCGCTCGAACTCCAGCTTCCGTCTTCAACCCAATCTCGAACCTTCCCCCCCCCTTCCTATCGCCATGGCTCCGACGAAGAAGGGAAGAGGGAAGAAACCCATGCCTCCGACTTGCTCGCCGCCGCTGGCGGCCCCCGCCGAGGGCTTGGGCAAGGTCAGCTTGGCTCTGGCTACTATCTTCAACGAATGTGGGAGGATGACGACCTGGCCCGCGTCCCACTTCTCCATCGACAGGATAGCCAGCGAGGTCCCGTATTTTGCCGACGCCCTATGGGCGGGTGTGGTTCCCCCCTTTTGCAATTTCTTCAATGCCATGCTTTCCCACTATCAGATCCACATGATGCATCTGGGTCCTGAATCCATCACCCTCCTTTCGGTCTTCGCCTTTGTTTGCGAGGCAATGATGGGCATCCTTCCTTCGGTTGCCTTGCTGCGCCACTTCTTCTCTCTGTGCCTTGTTGACCCTACCCAATGCTGGGCGTGCATGATCTTCGTTGCTGCGTCTAAGACAGCGGCCTCAGGGATTGACTTCAGGCTCCCTCTGCCCGCGGCTGGGTTCCGCGAGCGGTGGCTGTATGTGGATGCAGGGGCACCCAGCCCCTGCTATCGGAGCCAACTTCGCCTGCTGTCCCCAATTCGGGTTGGGGCCAGGAGACGCTTCAGAGCCCCCGGCTCATCTTCGTCAGGCACCGCTTTGCGTTCTTGAGGTCGCTTGGCGTGACAGCGCCCAAGGTGGTGAAGGAGTTCCTGCTTCGCCACATTGCTCCTCTCCAACGCCACTCCCGCCAGATGTGGGCCTTCAGTGGGTGTGATGATCGTATGAGGCTCCAGGGAGAGGACCTGATGCCTAAAGTGCTGAGGACAGTGCTCATGTTCCTGACTGGAGACCCCAACCCCGGCAGCATCCAGCAGGGAGGGGCCTTGCTGTACCTCTGCCAGAACAAGGGTGATTTTGTGAACCAGATGCCTATCTTTGATGAGTGGGGGCCACGCCCCGTCGTCCTCCAGGGGCCTCGCGAGAACCCAGTGATGGTGACTGCCCTTCCAGTCGGCCAAGGCGGCTCTTCCTCAAGTGGCGGAGCAGGGAGGCATGAGGCGCCAGAGGCCGAGGGGGCTCCCGGCAGGGTGACAGCACCGGGCGATGCTCATGAGGGAGCAGCTCTTGGGGCCCGTGCCGCTGAGGCTGAGGGTGGCAAGAAGCTGCCCTCAGCGCCTGCGACTGAGGCCCCTGAGGCTCCAACCGCTTCTCTTGGCGAGGCGATCGGCTATGCACATCAGGCAGGCGCCCCTGACGCGGATCGCCTTGACACTCCGTCTTCGTGGCAGGTTGATCCCTGTGCTCAACTCTTGGGCCGCTTCCACGTGGACTTTGAGGCCCTCCGGAAGAGAAGGGAGGCCCTGGGCGACGATTACCCATGTCCCCTGCTGAAGCGTAGGAAGTACTTCGCCACTGATGAGTAAGCCTTCTCCTTTCCTACCTCCCGATACTTCTGTTGCTTTTAGTGATCCTTGCTCCGCAGGCCCCTTCCAGCCAAGCTTGCGGGGACGGCTGAGGTGCCGTCCCCCTTGGCTCCGCCCCCTCCACCGTCCCCAAGCGCTCCGAGTAGCAGAGCCCTTGTGGTGAGGGCGATCGGAGAGGTGAACCATCCCGAGGCGCATCATGGCCCTACGCACCTCGCGATCCTCCTTCGCGGGCCTTCTCGTGGCATAGCCAGCCTGTCGTGGGCTTCTCGCCTGGTCGTGGATTGCGATTGGCTGAGGCGCTCCCTGCTCTCTTCATCTGGGGATGGGCTGGCTCCAGGACGGGCTTCTGGCGTGACGTGCCCGGCCGTCGCGAGGGTGCCAGCCCCCTGCCCGGTGGGGGAGTGCTGATTCGTGGCCCCCGGCGTTTGCTCGGGGCAGATGATGGTGTGGAAGACATGCTCGAGCGCACCCGGGAGCGTCGTGCTCTTCGCCAAGGATTCCTTCGAAGGGCGGCTGACGCGGTGAGCCTGCTTGGTGAGGAGCTTGCTGATGAAGACACGCGCCTTGAGGCTGAGGGCCTGCGCCTGGCTGTAGAGAGGGGCGAGCTGGAGGGCGCCATCGCCCTTGTGCGCCGTCAGCACGATCTTGACGATGTAGAGGCCAAGGCGTCGCTGGTGGCCTCTCGGGAGGCCCGATCTCGGGCCGCTGAGGAGGCCCGGGAAGCCGACCGGTGGCGAGAGGCGGCGGAGGAGCGGGCTCGGGAGCTCCTGGCCTGGTGCCACTCACTGCAGGAGCAAGTGGAGCTGCGCAAGGCAGCCCTCGCGTCGATGAAGGTGGCCTCTGGTGACCCAGCAGAGCTCCAGAAGCGCGAGGAGGCGCTGACGCTGGAAGCCGTCGAACCTACCCGCCAGTACGAGCGCCTGGAGACGAGGGAGCGCTTGGTGACGCAGGCGGAGGATGATGTCACTGCACAATAAGCCTGCGTCATGGAGGAGGTCGGATGTCGGGTGGCGATAGCGCACTTAAGCCTCGAGGAGGAGTTCGAGGAGAGGCTAGAGTTGATCCGGGCCGAGGCTGAAGGTAGGACTGCTGCCTTGAGGGCCAAGCTGGAGGATGCGATGCGGCAGGCCGATGCTTTTCGGGCCGCCCTTGAGGTAGCGCAAGGGGAGTCAACCACCTCCCAGGCCGAGGTCCTCCTTCTTCGCCAGCGGGTGGAGGAGGCCGAGGTGGTCGCGCGCCAGTATGGGGACGAGATACATCAGCGGCAAATCCTAGAGCATGAGCACGGCCCCATGCTCACCACGCTCCGGGAGAGAGCCAACACAGCCTTGGGAAACCTCTGCGAGGCGGCTGTTGGCGAGCCGCACGCAGTCAACTATGCCGGCAACCTTCAGGTCTTCACCGACGTGGTGATGCAGCTGGAGGCATGGTCGGTCAGGGGTAACAGGTTGGTGGAGTAGAGGAGCCGCGCCCTGCTCGGGCACGCCTTTTCTCGCGTCTTCAGCCATCTCCGGAACATGGATCCCCACTTCAACATCGACGTTGCCATCGCCCCAGTGCCCCAGGCCGTCCGAGACGACCTGGCGCACTGGGTTGTAGACAATGTGGATGCTCTTGTCAGGGCCTTTGCTTCAGACAACGACGGCGTGATCGTGGCTGCTGACGAGGGCGGTGTGGTAAACGGCCCTGATGCCACTGGCGGCGACGCAGACAGTGATGGTGAGTTCAGCGATGCCAGCAACGGTTCGGGTGGTGCTCCTAAGGATGCATTGGGGGATTTATCCGACTGATCTTGCATCGTTCCTGTTGCCTTACCATTGCCCATGCGCCCGCTCCAAGTGGTTGGCTTAAGCGACGCGCTGGTCGGCTAGTTTACCTTTGTCCCGTGCGGGCCCCGAGGTAGCCTATGGGAGGTTGTTGTGTCCCGAGTGCTCCCTGATCGAATCTGTAGGATCTGCAGTAAAAAAAACCTCCTGAGAGGACGTGGCGGCGGCAGTCTGGGTTGCGCGCAAGCTAGGCCTGACCCGGCTCGCGAGGGGCTCACGAGGGGAGGCAGCTGAGGCGAAGTGGTAACCAAAACTCGAGAAATTGCTCAAACGAGACTAAGCACCCCTTCCCCGAACACACGCATATCTCAAATTCGAATCCAACTCAAATCCAGCGGGGGAAAGCGACAACCAAAGGGAAAGGCAGCGAAAGCAGACAAAAGGCCGCGTCCAGCACCTAATCTAGTCTTGGACGTCTTCTCACCAGCGCGGAGCTAAGTGCTGCCACTAGGCGTGGGAGGGAGCCCCAGGGCCTGAGGCCGGCACCCCTGAGATTCCGGGGCGTGTACAGCCCAACTCATTATTACGTGAGAGTGTCACGGGGCGGCGAGCTTCACAGGCACTGGGCCTTCTTCACAGGAACCGGCCTTGCTTCATATGGCCAGATGAGGGCCCTGCCCTGCGCCACACTCTAGTGCCATCAACGACGATCGGAAACCAGGACGCCGCCGATGGGGTAGAGCGGTCGCCAGCGGTTCCCCCGACGACCACGGGTCCTCCGCCAGGGTCAGGCCCTGAGGCACCTCCCCAGCAGAGGGCCTACCTCCTGAGAACACCTTGCTCCGAATGCCGCGGTGGTGATGTCGGATCTCAGCCCCTCTCCTACAGCCCCCCGCGCCCTCCTCCCGAGGGGTAGGAGACTGTGGGAGCGGGGCTGCTGCTCGCTGTGGCGACCTACACCTCCCGCAATCCACGATTAGCGTATGCTTGCTCTTGAGGAATTAGCGGTACCCGATAATCGTTGCCTCCAGCGTGGCTAGTCGGACCGCCCCGGGGCTCCTGGAAGGGCTCAGCTTCTGGCGCTTCGTCCCCCCAGCACAGGCCGAGGAGCGAGCCTTGTTCGCCCTGGTGAGGGTGTCCTTGGTCCATCATGAGGGGCACATATTCTTCCGGCGCCGTCATCCCGAAGGCCATGCCGTAGTGCTTCGCGTGCCACGCAGCTCTGCTTGTCGCGTCGAGTCCTTCTCCGCGGACCGGGAGCGGGGGTAGTGCCGCCGCCGGTCCGGTGCCGACAGCTTCGCTGGTGTTGGAGTAGCCTTGGAGCCCGTGGGCGGGCGCGGAGCCCCCACGCGGGCCGCCCTGGGCTTGAGACGGGAGCTGGGTGCAGAAGGGGTGAGCCCCCGAGGCGGCGAAGCCCAGGAGCTCTGCCACCCGCTCTTGCAGCACGTCGCGGCCGCCCTCCAGCAGCCTGCACTGCAGCAGCTCTCGGGCCACCGTGAGCACGGCCCTCGAGTTCGCCTGCTCCCGGCGGGTGTGCGGTGTCGTGGTCACGGCGTGATTGGAGGCCCTTGCTGCCGACCGTGCTTGCCTCGGTGAGAGAGCTGTCGAAGCCTGTCCGCGCCGCCCGCGGCCCGCAACGCCCAGCGGACCGCGAGCTGCCTGGGGCACGGGGTCGCCTGAGGTGCGCGGCTCTGCGCGGGCGGGCCACGCCGCCCATGGATCTGGGTTGCCCGCCTGGTCGCCGGACATGGTGATGACAACGCGGCGGGGCACGAAGTGGTAGAAGGTGGATTCCGGCGCACCCCTACCTGGCGCGCCAAATGTCGGATTTCGGGTTCCGGCAGACCCTTGAGGTTCGACCACTGGGGTGCGCGCGGAGATTTCGCCTTCTACCTACCTGCACCCCTCCGCCTTGCTGAGATCTAAGCTATGGGAAGAACAGCACAAGAGACACAGGGTTTATACTGGTTTGGGCCACCGTTGTGGTGTAACACCCTACTCCAGTGTGTGGTGTGGTGGATTGCCCCTTGGGCTGATGATGATGAGCAATACAAGGAAGAACAGCCTCGCGAGGGTCTGTTCTTGGCTGTGGGGATGAACTGCTAGGAGGAGTTCAGTCACCCTTCCCTCTCTCTCTTCTCAATTGCGACCCTAGCTAGTTTCTGGGTTGGTCGATTCTGGATCCCCCCTACCCTGGGGGTGGCTAGTTCTATTTATAGGCAAAGGCCCTGGGCCTCTTCCCAAATATTGAGCGGGAAGGGCGCCAACAATTGGCCATTTTGAAGGGGAACATCTGGTACACTTATCCTGACTAAAGTTAGTCCTCGCCTGCCAAAGACTTTGGCGGTGACGCTGGCTTGGGCTCCACAATGACTTCCTCCCTGCCGTTGGACTGGTCTTGGTCTCGTTGCACCGAAACGGGTTCCTTTGCTTGATGCTCTCGCCTGCGCTTGCTCCCTTTGCACCAAAGAGGAAAGGAGGACACTGCGCGGGCTGGCGCCCGCCTGGCGCCCTTGGTTGTCATGGCTTGCGTCACAGGCACCTCGTGAGGTACCCCGCCTTGATCTCTCTGCCTCCTCGCGAGCCAACCTGATGATGTTGTGCCTGAGGAAGCTCCTGTCGTCTGCCCCACGAGGCTTGGCCCCTCGCGAGGGTCTTGGGTCTGCGTCGATGAAGACGGGACGTGCTGGGCCCCCTTTGAGCCACGCCGCAGGCCGCAGGCAGGCAAGTCTGGGGACCCGCATTCCCAGAACGCCGACAGATAAGGTGTCTTCGGATTACTTACACGTGAGGCAGGACGGAGGACGGGGTAATCGACGATAATGGGTACATATGTACCGTCATAGCTCTTATGATAGAAGATTCCATCCTCAAGCTCCACGAATATGTCCGGATCTTCCTCATATCCGGGGTCTAGATCCCGGTTGCGATTCGCCGGCTAAGGGGTAGGGTCATGGATCCCCTCGACAGCCTTTCGCCATTCCTGTTATGAGCAAGATAAGATGCTGGCTATCAAGAATGATTCAGGGACAAGAATAAAATAGTGGAGCTGAACCTTACCCAGCTGGGAGGATTATACATGGAAAACCCGTCTCGAATTTGGAGACGGGTGAACTCCTCCTTCTCCCCATTATACAGCTCGGCCAGTATTTTGGCTAGGGCGATAGGAGTCTTCGGGCCCCTTCAGCCATAGCGTGAGTCATCGTCTTCTCTGTTATAATGCCACATGGGCAGCCCTCTGTATTGAAGTGGCTGGACCCCCCGCGTTATTGAAATCGCCATCACCTCGGCTATTGACAATCTGGACTAGGCAAGCATCTTAATCTTGCCCAACAGCAGGCTGATCTCTGCACTATCCTCTTCCTCGAGACTCCAAGGAAGCCAGCTATGGTGTTTCTTCAGCTGAGCATTTGAAAACTCGGGCAGGCCCATGCGCACGGGGTCGGGTATAGCAGCGTCGTCGATGTAGAACCATTCGGAAGGCCACTCTTTGTGAGCTTTCTTCGGCGTGCTGGACAGGTATCCGGTCTCGGCAATGCGTCACATTTCGGCTCCTCCCACATCAAAAATTGACAGACATTGATTGCGAGGGACGAGGCAGAACAGTCTTCTCCAAAAATCGAAGTGGGCCTCACAACCCAGGAATAGTTGGCATAAAGCGACATAACCCGCGATATGCAGGAGAGAGGCCGGGGTAAAATTATGCAGCTGGAGGCCGTAGTTCTCCAGAAGCCCTCAGAGGAATGGGTGAATTGGAAATCCCATGCCCCTCAGCAGGTAGGGGACGAAGCACACTCGTTCTCCCACAGACAGATTGGGGAAATCCTCCGCCTGGGTTTTGCCATTGAAGGAGGCCAGTCCTGCTCGAACAGGGACCAGATGTGCTGGAGGGAGAAATCCCTGCGTTTGTAGCTTCACCAATTGGCTGTGGGGCACAGAGCACCACTCCCATTAGCCTCTTTCTAGGTTGGAACGGGAAGAGGATCTGGGAATGTTGGCCATGTTGGAATGGTTTCGCCTGGTAGTATCTGAGGATTTTCTCCGTGTGATGCCGAAAGGATCTAAAGTCCAATCCCTTTAAATAGACATTCCTTCTTGCAATGCTCGGGTGTTATTTGCAAAAAATAACCTGACCGTCCACATTCACCCGACACATGGAGGATAAGGTCATAAACGCACAGAAGCCGAGAGGTGCGGCATTGAATTGATAGCCGAACACATTACTTGGAAGACATTGGACAAGGAACCCGCCTTGCAATGCCGAAGACAGTCTGCGCGCCGAACACCTCGTCATTGGAGCCTGGTTCGGTGTAACACCCACAATGCAGCTATATCTCCCACATGTTGGGGCACGACTTAGTGGCATAGCCACATGGTAGGCTTGTCGCAAGAGGGGTAATCTTCACACATCCCATGTACTAAATAAGAATGTGATAAAGAGTTGGCTTACAATCGCCACTTCACACAATTCATAAATAATCCATACATCATGCAACATACAATCAAAGGTCCGACTACAGAACAAAAATAAAAGAAGACAACCCCAAATGCTAGATCCCTGATCGTCCCAACTGGGCTCCACTACTGATCAATAGGAAATGAAACATAACAACGAACAAGATCTTGATCGAGCTCCCACTTGAGCTCAGTTGCGTAACCTGCACTGATATCATCGGCACCTACAACTGTTTGGAAGTATCTGTGAGCCATGAGGACTCAGCAATCTCACACCCGTGAGATCAAGACTATTTAAGCTTATGGGTAGGATAGGTAATGAGGTGGAGCTGCAGCAAGCAATAAGAAAATATGGTGGCTAACATACGCAAATAGGTGGGAGAAGAGAAACAACGCAACGGTCGTGAAGCTAGAAGTGATCAAGAAGTGATCCTGAAACTACTTACATTGAAGCATTACACAAGAACCATGTTCACTACCCGGACTCCGTCGAAAAGAGACCATCACGGTTACACACGTGGTGGATGCATTTTAATTAAGTCGAGTGTCAAGTTCTCTACAAACGGACATTAAGAAATCCCTATCTGCCACATAACCGTGGGCACGGATTTCAAAAGTTCAAACCCTGCAGGGGTGTCCCAACTAAGCCCATCACAAGCTCTCACAGTCAACGAAGGATATTCCCTCTCCCAGGAAGACCCGATCAGTCTCGGAATCCTGGTTACAAGACTTTTCGACAATGGTAAAACAAGACCAGCAAGATCGCCCAGATGTGCCGACAAATCCCAATAGGAGCTGCACATATCTCGTTGTCAGGGCACACCGGATCAACACTACATATAGCTGAAACCAGCCCTCAAGTTTCCCCGAGGCGGCGCTGCAAGTTGCTCTAGGATGGACCAACATTCAGAGGAGCACTGTCCCGGGGGGGTTAAAATAAAGATGACCCTTGGGCTCGCGAAAGCCCAAGGGAAAGTTATAGGTTGTTAGGCAAATGTAAAACCAAGGTTGGGCCTTGATGGAGGCGTTTTATTCAAAGCAAACTATCAAGGGGTTCCCATAACAACCAACCGCGTAAGGAACACAAAATCAAGGAACATAACACCGATATGACGGAAACTAGGGCGGCAAGAGTGGAACGAAACACCAGGCACAAGGACGAGCCGTCCACCCTTTACCAAGTATATAGATGCATTAAAGTAAATAAGATATATTGTGATATCCCAACATATCCATGTTCCAACATGGAACAAACTTTAGCTTCACCTGCAACTAACAATGCTATAAGAGGGTCTGAGCGAAAGCGGTAACTTAGCCAAACAACGGTTTGCTAGGAAGGAGGGTTAGAGGCTTGACATGGCAATATGGAGGCATGATATAACAAGTGGTAGGTAGCACGACATAGCGATTGAGCGAACAACTATTAAGCAAAGATAGAAGGGATTTCGAGGTTATGGTCATCTTGCCTGAAATCCCGCAAGGAAGAAGAATGAGTCCATGAAGAAGACAAACGGACGTAGTCAAAGGGATCCTCACAACTCCGAAATCGAAGCTAACGAGAGAAGCAACCCAGAAAGAAGCAAGCAACATAGTAAACAACCATCACATAATCATGGAATGATGCACAACCAAGTATGATGCTTGTCCGGTTTAATGAGGCATGGCATGGCAAAGTGCACAAACAATACTACAAATGAAGTGGAGCTCAATATGCAACGAGTTGGATATCGACGAAACACCACATGACTTATTTAGTTCTCTCCCGTTTATGTACTCAACAATATTAAATGTTTGTTTAAACATGGCAAGGGGTGACGCATATGAAAACTACCTATCTAGGCAAGTTTAAATGAGGCCGGAACAACAAACAACAAGTCCGGAAAATCCTCATGTGCATATTTTAGGTTTGGCATTGTTCTTCTCTAAACCATATTTTAGAGTTGTTAAACGTGCAAGATGAGTGCACCAAGTTAAACTAGGCATTTTACTACCCCATTTACATATAAAGATTATTTAAAACCAAGCTACGGTTATTTGGTTATGAAATAATTCATTTTACCATGGCATTTGGAGCAAGTTAAAGCAAACAACAATTTAAATATTTTAAACATGCATGAAAGTTGGATAATATGAATCTGCACAAAATTCTAAGTATTTTTCATATATAAATCATTTTAAACCGATGCCCGGTTGTGGAGTTATTAAATGCATGATCATGAAGGGGGTTTTCTACAAAATAGTAAATCCTGGGATAATGCTAAAACCGCAACAGGGGAAAAATAGCACATGTGGGCTGAATCTAGATCTGGCAAGGGTGCTCACATTGGGCGAAGCCCAGCTGATCCTGGAGGCATGGCATGGTGAGAACACGCTGGGCCTGATGCATGCTCATGGCCCAAGAATCGAGAAGGCCGGCTCTCTTGCTGGATCGGGTCGGCGCTGACCCAGGCATGGTCAACGGGCGAAGAGGGAGCTGGCGCTATGGTCACTAACGAGAGGACACAGGGGGTAGCGGCTGGTGATGCGAGGTGTAGGGCACGATGCAGAGGAGGCAGCAGGGCGCGGGGAGATCAGCCGGATCCAAACAAGGAGGTAGGTCGGCGACAAGGCAAACGGCAGCGGCTTGGATCCTCGAGCGTCAGTGAATCTCCACGGCGGCACGTTCCTGACGAGGCAGAGTAGAAGGAGGTGAGAGTTAAAACGAGAAGGGAAATGAAGGGAGGAGGAGAGCACGGCGGCCATCGTTTCCTCACGGCGGCAGAGCATCGGGGAGCGGCTGCAGCAGTATGGATCCGGCGGTGGGGAGGTACAGGCAGAGAGCAGAGGAAGGAGCTCCGGTGCGGAGGCAGTCGAATCTGTTCGCAGCGTCTCGATGTCGTGGAAGGTCCGGCCCTGCTCCATGGCGCTGCGGCTCCTGCATGAAGAACAAGAGAGAGAGGGAACCGGGTGAGAGAGAGAGCAGCGAGGGAGAGAAGAGAAGGAGAAGGCCGGAAGGGAGGCAGGGGCGCGCAGGGCAGCGGACTGGCTCGAGTAGGAGAGGATTTTTGGATCGCGGGCGCGGGCATCTGGTTGGCCTGGTGCTGAAAATGAGGTGGGTTGGATGGATCCCGAGGGAGAAGAGACAAGAGTGGTGTCGGCGCTAGGAATTAGGGAGTATGGGACAGCTCTCCTCAATTTTAGGGTTGGTCAAAATATATCTCAGGGAGATTAGATTAGGGGCTATTTGGACCCTAGAATTTAAATCGGGCGGTCGAGAATAAATAAGTTACGAAGTTCAAATGAGAAAATGAAGATGTTTTGGAGATGTTTGGGGATGATCTGGATCAAACGGTCGCGACTACTTGGGTCGGGTTCGGGGTAGCTTCGGACGCGCACTCGAGGGGGCCGATGCACTGTGCAAGGAGGGGTTAGGTGGAACTTGTGGGCTGTGCAGAAGAATTCGGACTGAGAGGAGAGAAGAGAGAGAGAGAGAGAGGCCCGACAGCAGTTTCCGGAGACCAAAAACGTCCGACGATAGACCGACTATAATACCGCTATAGTTATCTGTTGGGGCATTAAACGAACTCCGAATGCGATGAAACTTGGCAGGCGACCTACTCACAACATAACAACACCGCATGAACACTTTCAACCCATTCCGAGAACATTTTCCGGCCACTTATAAAATAATATTTCGGACGTGCCGCGGGCCCATGCAAGTGTGTCTGGGCTCAGAACAGAC
This sequence comes from Triticum dicoccoides, assembly GCF_002162155.2. Lineage (NCBI taxonomy): Eukaryota > Viridiplantae > Streptophyta > Magnoliopsida > Poales > Poaceae > Triticum > Triticum dicoccoides. The sequence continues at coordinate 349,907,981 of NC_041386.1, forward strand.
AACAGATGGAACTGGGGAAACCCGGATGGATGCAAGTTTTGAAAAACATGATGATGCAATGCACATGATAACATGACAAGATGCAACACACAAGCGAATGACATGGCAACGACGATGAATAAGTGGAAGACACCTGGCACATCGGACTCGGGGCGTTACATTCGGGGGCTACTGAGGGAGTCCGGGACTAAGGGGTCCTCGGGCGTCCGGCCTGTTAGCCATGGGCCGAACTGATGGGCAGTGAAGATACGAAGACCGAACACTGCACCCGTGTTCGGATGGGACTCTCCTTGGCATGGAAGGCAAGCTTGGCATCGAATATGTAGATTCCTTTCTTTGTAACCGATCTTATGTAACCCTAGATCCTCCCGGTGTCTATATAAATCGGAGGACTTAGTCCGGATAGGAGACTCATTATCATAGCCATACAAGCTAGACCTCTAGGGTTTAGCCATTACAATCTCGAGGTAGATCAACTCTTGTAATACTTATATTAATCAATATCAATCAATCAGGACGTACGGTATTACGTCCATAGAGAGGGACCGAACCTGGGTAAACATCGTGTCCCTTGTCTCCTGTTACCATCGACCTTAGACGCACACTTCGGGACCCCCTACCCGAGATCCGCCGGTTTTGACACCGACAAAGGGGCCCTATGGTCCCATAGGTGGTTGTGCTTTCTCATGACATCTTTGGCGCGCCAGGTAGAGGCAGCTCGCTTACGCGAACCTGAAAGCGTGTGAAGAGCGTCATCTTCATCACCGTCCTCACCTTCGACGGCGCCATCGACCATGGCGCCCAAGTAGAAATCTGGTGCTTCGGTTCACCCATCCACCTTGAAGGCCCTGCCACCCGCAGTCCCTAATGCTGCGGGCGATGCACAGGCATGTGAGGACATGGACGCTGTTGGTGTCATGGTCGGAGCAGGCGGCACCGTAACCACTTCCCCACAGCCGGCATAGGAATAGGAGACATTGGAGGAGAACAACATCAGCCATGCCCCGCCGGGCATACTCCACAAGGTACGAGTGAGGGGGTTACTCCGCCTACGCCCCCTCCTCTTGTCGATGGGCACAGCCTCAGCAACGAAGCTTGGTTCGGGGAAAGTCGCCGCCCTTCGACCGTCACCACCACGGGAGCGGGCGCAGCGTATGCGCCTCCCTCGGGATGGTTCGACCAAGTCGTTGCGCCCGACGGAGCCGCTGGCCCTCGAGCGCCTTCACCGCACCACCCTGCCATCCAGGTGGCCGCCCTGCAACAGCAAGGGCGCGGTGCTGCCATCGCTTGCACCATCAGGAGCCGAGCGACAGTGCGATCTACTTCATCATCACCCATGCTTGATTGTTCCATGCTGTTATATTATCAATCTTTGATGTTTCATAATAATTTTATATCATTTTGTGGTACTAACCTATTGACATAGTGCCAAGTGCCAGTTCCTGTTTTTTCCGTGTTTTTTTACATAGCAAAAAATCAATATCAGATGGAGTCCAAATTTGACGAAACTTTACGGATATTTTTTATGCACCAGAAGGAACATGTTGGGCCCTAGTTGTACCTGGGGGAGTCCCGAGGAGGGGACAACCCACTAGGGCGCGCTAGGAGGCCCAGGCATGCCCTGGTGGGTTTTGCCCACCTCGGGTGCCCCCCGGACCACCTCTCTACTCTGTAAATACCCCAAAAATACCAGAACCCTAGAGGCATCAACGAAATATTCATCCAGCCGCCGCAGAGTCAAGAACCACCAGATCCAATCTAGACACCATCTCGGATGGGGTTCACCACCTCGATTGCTGCCTCAGCGATGATGCCTGAGCAGTTTTTGGTAGACCTTCAGGTCCGTAGTTAGTAGCTAGATGGCTTCATCTCTCTCTCTCTTGATTCTCAATACAATGGTCTCTTGGAGATCCATATGATGTAAACCTTTTTGCGTGTGTTTATTGGGATCTGATGAACTTCGAGTTTATGGTCAGTCATATCTTTTTATATACATGAAATTTATATGAGTTTCTTTGATCTCGTATATGCATGATGTCTTATAGCATCGTATTTCCTCTCCGATATTTGCGTTTTGTTTGGCCAATGTCAGGACCTCGATTCTAAGTCAGACCGATCTAGCCTGTAACACCTCATATCACTTTGCGGCCTCACGCACGGTATTCCCACGGGTGTCACCTTACCATGGCCCGGGACCGTTTGCGCCTTTTGGCTCACGTATATGATAGTGTCGCTAGCATCCATATGACAGAGAACCCGGGCTGACATGGCTAGCCGTGAACCAAAAGCGGCACAAACTTACGGGGACAAGCATACATGAATCAACATCGAGCATGTCGGTCAGCAGCGTGTGAATCCGAGCTGTAGCACAGGGCTAACAGGACTTCGGGAACGCGGGCTGTAGCTGGCTAGGCAGGACTTCGGATGTCACCGCGTGACATTTCCCCGAAGGGACAGACAGAGGAACAAAGTGAAACACATGCTGACCAGTCAAGTGTTCCGGAGCAGTAGTGCTGGGCTAGCAGGACTCCGGTGAACTGGGCTGTAGTGGACTACTATGGCCCATGGAAGCACTAGACTACATTTCCCCGTAATAGAGGCTGCCATGGATAAACAACTAGATTGTCGGATCCCACACATACCAAGCATTTCAATCATACACAAAATATGCTCGATATGTGTAAATACAACATGGCATCACAACAAAACTCTACAACTCAAACTACTTTATTAAAGGCTCCGGAGAGCCATACATAACATGTTCATACAGGTAGGGGTCACATGACCGGACACTCAAGTCATACAAACATACAAGCACATGCAGAAGCAAACTTGTCTGAGTACAGACAACTAGAAAGAAAGAAGGCTTGACGAAGCCTGTCTATCTACATAGGGCCCTTCACAAGCTTAGATCACCACCTGGGTGGCAAATCACTCATCAACATCGAGATCTACAGAAAACCCGTCGGAGGGGGCGGTGTTGTCGTCTGAAAACAGTAATTAAAGAAACATGGGTACAAAGGTACTCAGCAAGTCTTACAACAAATCCTACTATACATGCACATTCTCAAGAAGGTAGTGGAGTTATTGCAGCAAACCAGCTTTTTCTCTTGGCTAAGCTATCCCACGAGACACCACTTGTAAAATAGTTTTCGCACACGATTCCACTAATCACCATCACAATACTCCACTGTGGATCCTCCCTCATCATCCTACGAGAGGGCCATCCGCGGTACTCACACTTATGATGAGTCTTTTAGTAGTAACCATTAACTTGTCTATGAACTTCATAAGCGACCAAGTAGACCTTTACCATGGACGCAGCTATTCAAATAGTTTTATACCCTGCAGGGGTGTACTTCTTCACACATGCTTTCACCACTTATCACCGCTACACGACATGTACTCGTCCACCTTCAAGTGGAATCCCAGCGAGGGTGTCGCCCACGACCTGACTAAACACACGAGTCCCTAGTCCAGGTTTATCGCCTATTCGGGTTCCATCCACAAGGAAATCCGGCCAGGGTGTCCTCAACGGCCCCAAACGATGTGTGCAGGGTTCCCGAGACACCAAACGGGCGACTCGATACACCGTCCCACGAGCCTACCGCATCACAGCCCACCCCTAAGGTCAGCGCTGCGCACGACCTCCAGCATACTACAAACACCAGAAACTATTTGCAACTCCTAGACAGAGGACAAGAGTGGTTAACAAGTCGAGAGGGTCCATTGGTTTTGGGCCCAACGCGTGGTAGTAGCTGATCTTAAATCAAACATACAGATCTTAGTTCTTAAGGACGGCCTCAATGAAACAACCTACCATGTACTCCTACATGGCCTCTCATCGATACCTTTACAAAATCATGTTCAACACTTCACTCTCATTACCGACACAACCATTCACTCTAGTTCATCACCCCGATGAGCCAGACCTAACACGACTCTAAGCATAGCAAGCATAGCATGGTAGGAATCACAAATATGGCTCAATCAGCTCCTACACATGCTAGTGGGTTTCTTCTAGTTACTGTGGCAATGACAGGTAATGCAGAGGAAGTGGGTTCAACTACCGAAACACACAGCAACTTGAAATGTGTTGTCTTAATGCAGTAAACGAGAGCAAAAGCGAGAAGATGGGTTTGTATCAAAATGATCAATGGGATTGCTTGCCTGATAGAGTGGTCATGGGATACTGCCCTTCAGTTGGATACTCACGAATATCCTCGGAGGCAGAACCTACCACGAAGAACACATCGAAACACAATCACCACATGGCAATATGCAACAATATGATGCATGCAATGACATGGCAAAATGAGTGTGTTACTGTGGCAAGGACATATTGGTTTGAGTTCATTTGAATAAAGGATTCAAATGCTAACCCAAAATAAGAGGTGATATTAGTGAATTAGCTTGTTTCATCTAAACAGCAAGGTTAAAGTGTTCTTACATGCATGAAACCAGTATAGATGGAAAGATTGAATTTTTCTGATCAAATTTCATATATAAATCTTTGCATTTGGAGTTACAGATTAATTTCTATGATTTTTGAAGTTTATATTATTTTCTGGAATTTCCTGTATAAAAGTAAATCCAGAAAATACTTATCGCGTCATCAATGCGTCATGGTGACGTCAGCAGTCAACGGAGCCGGTCCAGGTCAAACTGACTAGTGGGTCCCGTCTGTCAGTAGTTAGTTAAACTAACTAAGTTTAGTTAGCACTGAACCTGGGTTAATTAGCAAGGCGGGACCCACTTGTCATAGACCCAGGGGGGTCAAACTGGGCCCACCCAAGGTCAAACTGGGTCAGACGCGGTGGGGCGATGCGGTTTTCGGGCTCCGGCGACAACCAAAACGACGACAGAGCACGTCTATGTGATGCGGGGTGTGAGCCGCGTCGAGTGGTGCTGGTGGTTGGGCTCGGGATCGCCGGAAACGACGCTAGCGACGAGTTGTGCGGCTGCCGGAGTTCGGGCGAGGTCAAACCCGTCGCTAGGGGGCACTGCCAGGGGCGTGCGGTGGTGCTACGGGTTCCTGGCGATGCGGTGAGTGTAGTGGACAAGGTGGTGTGGTCATTGGGTGGCCGGTGCGTCGTCGGCGACGAGCTCGGTGGTGGCGCTTGCTGTGAAGCTTCATGCAGTCGCTATGGTGCTCGAGAGAGAGAACAGGAAGGGTGGGGAGAGGGCTGGGCTCACGGCGATCACGACGGAGCAGACGGCGAGGTCGGGGACGAGCTGGTGTGGCGGGGACGGCGAAGGGGATCTCCGGCGGTGGCGGAGTCGGGCGAGCTCGTTGATGTGGCTTCGGGGCAAGCGAGCACTCAGGGCTTGGCCTGCTCAATGGAGAGGAGGGCGGCGGAGCGTCTGGACACGGTGGCGCGGTGCGGGACGTCGATGGGCGCGTCTACATCGGCTGTGCGGCTGTGGCAATGTCGTCCATGGTGGGAGAGGCTGAGGGAGAGAGGCAGGGGAGAATGGATGTGTCCAGGGGTTCGGGGAGGCGACGTGGAGGTCGTCCAGCACGTCCAGAGGCGAAGCGGCAAGCAGGTGGCGCCGTGGCGAGCTCGCGCACGTCGGCGTCACCCCCCTGCCTGCCTGGCGGGGAAGAAGCAGCTGGCTGGCATGGGCCAGCACAGTGCTGGGCCGCCAGGTGGGCTGGGCGGTGGGTTTCGGCCAGGTAAGTTGTTTTTCCTTTATTTTCTGTTTTCTTTCATTTCTGCAAGTTTGTGGCATTTCTAAAAATACCTAGGCATTTCCAAAATTCACCAAGTTGCACATGCTCACTTTATGGAACATATCCAACATGGAACATTTCAGTTTGGGATTATTTGGACATTTAAAATATTTACTAGCATTTAAATGCCCAAATGCAAGTTACATATGATTTAATTCAATGATCTTGTGATGACCTAGAAAATTGTGAACCCATTTTGTCAGAGGTTGTAACCCAAGACAAAAAGGGTGGACTTTTTAGATGGGCATTTTAGGTTCATTGAAAATGATTTTAGTAAACCATAGTTGTTTTCAGGGGGGGTGTTGGGGGTTCTATTATCCCAATTTCAAATTTCTAGAAAAGTAAACATGATGCAACACTCTAATGCATGAACTAGCTAGGATGTGACAATTCAACCCCACTCAAAAGAATCTCGTCCCGAGATTTAGGATCCGTTAGGAAGAAGGTGGGGTACTCAAGTCGAAGACGATCCTCCCTTTCCCAAGTAGCTTCTTTCTCAGAATGGTCCAACCATTGAACCTTGAGAAACTTGATATTCTGGCGTCGAGTGGTACACTCGGCTTGATCAAGGATGCGAACGGGAAATTCTCGATATGTGAGATTATCTTGGAGATCAAGCGTTTCATGGTCCACTCCACGGATAGGATCCGCGAAGCAACGCCTGAGTTGGGAAATGTGGAAGACATTGTGAACTCTAGAAAGATGCGGAGGTAGTTCCAATTGGTAGGCAACTTCTCCTTGTTTGGCAAGAATGTGAAAGGGTCCAATGTAACGAGGAGCCAATTTGCCTTTGATACCGAAACGATGGGTTCCCTTCAAAGGAGTAACCCGGAGGTAAGCTTTCTTGCCAACTTCATAAGTCATGAGCTTATGGTTGCGGTCATATTGGCTCTTTTGACGAAATTGGGCTGTTTTCAATTTCTCACGAATAATGCCAACCCGTGCTTCTGCTTCATGAATCATATCCGGGGCAAAGAGTTGTCTTTCCCTTGTTTCTGACCAGTTAAGAGGCGTTCGACATTCTCGTCCATAGAGAACTTCGAAAGGAGCTTTGCCCAAGCTAGCTTGATAACTATTGTTATAAGAGAACTCGGCGAATGGAATGCATTTCTCCCAATCCATACCGAAAGAGATGACAGAAGCTCGAGCATATCCTCCAGAATTTGAGTGACTCCTTCTACTTGACCACTTGATTGGGGGTGGAAGGCAGTGCTAAAGGAGAGACGAGTGCCCATAGCATTTTGGAAACTCTCCCAATATCGAGAGGTGAAGAGACTTCCACGGTCTGAGTTAGCCTCCAATGGAACACCATGAAGAGACACTATTCAGGAGATGTACAACTCAGCTAGCTGGCTAGCGGTTATACTCTCACGAACAGTTAGAAAATGGCCTACTTTGGAAAGACGATCGACAACAACGAAGATAGCATTATTCTCTCTCTTGGTCCTAGGAAACCCGGTGATGAAATCCATACCGATCTTATCCCATTTCCATTCAGGAATAGCCAAAGGTTGAAGGGTGCCAGCGGGCCGTTGATGCTCTTCTTTAACACGACGAATAACGTCGCAATTAGCAATGTATTGAGCAATTTCTCTCTTCATCCTAGTCCACCAAAACCTCCGGCGTAGGTCTTGATACATTTTAGTGCTACCGGGATGAATGGTGAGAGGGGATTCATGAGCTTCCTTAAGGATGAACCACCTCAAGTTGTGTACCTTGGGAACCACTAGACGGTCTCCAAAGAACACAACACCTTGATCATCAACGGAGAAACAATCCGCGACTCCTTTCTTGATGTTTCTCTTAATACGGGAGATTCTCGGATCTACCTTCTGTGCTTTGATGATCTGATCCGTAAGGGTAGGTTTCGCCACCAGGGTGGATAGGAATCCTCGAGGAACAATGTGAAGGTTAAGCTTACGAAATTCCTCGTGGAGAAGTGGTTGACATCAGGTTGTTACAATAGGATTTACGACTTAGTGCATCAGCCATAACATTGGCTTTTCCCAGGGTGTGAGTTATTCCTAAGTCGTAATCTGTGATCAACTCGACCCAACGTCTTTGCCTGAGATTTAAATCCGGTTGGGTGAAGATATATTTCAGACTTTGGTGATCGGTGTAAATCTCACAACGATTACCGAGAAGGTAATGTTGCCAGGTTTTGAGTGCATGGACTATAGTTGCAAGCTCTAGATCATGTGTGGGATAGTTATCCTCATGTGGACGCAACTGTCGAGAAGCGTAGGCAATCACATGATGATCTTGCATGAGTATGCAACCTAGTCCTTGTCGCGAGGCGTCGCAATAGATAACAAAGTCCTTAGAAAAATCTGGTGGCACGAGTACGGGAGCAGATGTCAGGCGTCTTTTCAGTTCCTGAAAGCTGAACTCACACTGTGGGGTCCACTCGAACTTTTTATCTTTCTTGAGGAGTTCAGTTAGAGGTTTAGCAACCTTGGAGAATTTCTCGACGAAGCGGCAACAGTAGCTCTCTAAGCCAAGGAAACTCCAAACTTGCTTGACCGTTTCAAGTGGAGTCCAATCAAGGATGGCTTGAACTCGCTCGGGATTGACAGCAATACCCTTACCAGAAATTACGTGGCCTAGATAGGTCACTTCTGGCAACCAGAACTTACATATGGAGAATTTGGCATAAAGGCGATGCTCTCGAAGTTTCATCAATACTAACCTAAGATGCTTGGCATGTTCTTCCTCATTATTGGAGTAGATGAGTATATCATCGAGGTATACCACGACGAATTTATCCAAATACTCCATGAAGATCAAGTTCATTAACCGAGAGAAGGTGGCTGGAGCATTGGTTAAACCAAAGGACATGACGGTGTACTCGTATTGGCCATAACGAGTGACAAAGGCCGTTTTAGGAATGTCCCTGTTCTTAATTTTGATTTGATAGTAGCCCAACCTCAAATCCATTTGGGAAAAGACTGAGGATCCTGCGAGCTGATCATACAGATCGTTGATCCTGGGGAGCGGATACTTGTTCTTGACAGTGACTAAGTTGACAGGTCGGTAATCTACAACCATCCGATCCGTTCCATCCTTCTTCTTGACGAAGAGGACGGGGCAAGCCCATGGAGAAGAACTAGGATGGATGAAACCCTTTTTCAAGGGCTCATCGAGTTGTTTCTTAAGCTCGGCTAGTTCTAAGGGCGCCATCTTATAGGGTCATCTAGAAATTGGGACGGTTCCGGGAACAAGGTCTATCACGAACTCGACATCCCTGTCAGGTGGAACACCTGGCAGTTCTTCTGGAAAGACATCCGAGAAGTCGCGGACTACCGGAATATCTTCGAGGTCAGGAAGAGGGTTGGCATTTAGGGAGTAGAGCTAATGCTCAGACACTCGGGTCAAAACATTGACTGTCTTGCCCGATGGATGAGTAAGTTGAACAGTTCTAGTAGAGCAATGAATCTTAGCATAGTGGGATGACATCCAATCCATACCCAAGATGATGTTTATGTCCGAGGACTTGAGAGCTATTAGTGATGCAAGGAAGACCAATCTGTCGACAAGAATTTCATTTACATGGTTTATCCTAGAGGTTTGCCACTTTGAACCAGGGGTTTGAATTACCATGGAGATGGGCATGTCACAAAATGTGGTGTTGTGCAATCGAGCATAGCTCTCAAAGATAAGTGAATGAGATGCTCCAGTATCAAAAAGAACAGTTGCCGGATGGCAATTAACAAGGAGTGTACCAAGGACGACATTGGGATCATCATGAGTCTCCTCGGCTGAGACATTGTTGACATGGCCACATGCAGCGGTGGCGGGCTTGGCTTAGTAAGTCTTTCCCGCTGGCTTGCCACGACCAATGGACTTTCCGGGCTGATTGGGGTTGTTCTGGGGGCACTCGCGCAGGTAGTGACCCGTCTCTCCACACATGAAGCATGTCACAACATTGGGGCATGGAGCAGCATTAGCAGCAGGGCCACCATAGGCCTTGGGCAGTGCATACTACTGGTTGGGGCGAGGCGCCTCAAAGGATGGCCTCGGAGTAAACCAGGGTGGCAGAGCTGTGTTTGGAATCCAGACCCAGCGTTTCTGAGATCCAGAGCCGGATGAAGAACCAAGATCACGGGAGTTCTTGCATGAAGCGTCATAGTCAGTCTGACCTGTCTCAGCACTGATGGCCTTATTGACCAGCTTCTGGAAGGAGGTGCACACGTGCAGACAAAGATCACGGTGAAGCTCGGGGCTAAGTCCCTTGAGGAACCTTGCCTGCTTCTTGGCATCGGTGGATACCTCTTTAGGAGCATAACATGCCAGATTTCCAAACTCCCAGCTATATGCATCCACGGTCAGTCTGCCTTGGGTGAAATTGCAGAATTCTTCCCGCTTACGATCCATGAGACCCTCCGGAATGTGATGCTCATGGAAAGCCTCACTGTATTCAGCCCAAGTAGTGATTTTGCCAGACGGGCGCATAGCCTCAAAGTTTTCCCACCAAAGGCTAGCAGGGCATTCGAGGTGATAGGCAGCGTAGGTAACCTTATCATCTTCGGCTACATAGGAAGAACGTAGCTTATGGGTGATGCTGCAAAGCCAATCATCCGCATTGAGGGGCTCGATGGAATGATTAAACTTTGGTGGGTACAACTTGACAAAGTCATTGATTGACACCAAGTCATTCCTCTGATGACGTGCAGTATTCTGCTCAATTCATTCTAGCAAGCGGTTGGTCTCACACTTTTTCTTTCTGCCTCCATCATAACTTCTACCAGAGAAGGCGGGTGAGGCAGATTCCCATCCCTAGCTGCACTGGCTTCACCCTGCTCTATGGAAGCAGGGTTGTTGCGGGTATTAACCATCCTAGGAAAGACAAGACAACGGTTTAGACAAGGATGGAAAAATGCTGGCAAGGAAGTGCAGAATGTAATGGATGATATGAAATGCTGAGATGTTCATTTGCACGACATGGTAATATAGAAACTGCCATATATATACCACCGGTCATACACACCATACATAGTTTAGTACAAGCCCAGGCTAGAGTACAACTACGGTGACAGATGATACATCTCATCGGAGGCATTCCAAGCTCCTATACATTATTTTTCTACACCTTCGGAACGTGATACACACCAAGTTGTATCCCACGAGTCACGCAGGACTGTGGAGAGTACAACTATTACAATACTAGTGAAGCTACTACCAACTCAGACGTCTCCATAGTAATCTTCATAGGGATCACCACCATGTCCTGGAAGCTGAACATGATCATCTAGAAACAGTCGGTCTTGTGGAGCTCGCGGTCCATAGGGACTCGGATGTGGCCTTGGCCCAACAAACGGTGGCAGACGGGGTCCACGAGGAGGGGTGATGCCTCCTACATGACGCCAGTCCATACAATCTGGCAGACCAGACCGCACGGGGTACAAGTCCCTCATGTCCATATACCCAGCCTGCACGACTGGTGCAAACCGTGTCAGCGTGGCCCAGTGATCAGAATGAGAGTTGAAGAGCTCCATTCGCAAGGCATGATTCTCACGGTCCTTGTCCTCAAGTATCTCTGTGGTGGTGCGGAGTAGTGAATCCTCATGTGTAGAGTCACAGTACATAGCCTGATAGTACCCTTGTGCCCTAGGGAGTGATGCTGGCATATTGCGGAAATCAGTGTTCTGAAGCAAGGAAGTTCTGGCTCGTATGATAGTCATCATCGAGTAAGTTGCGTCCTGCACGGACATCTCGATGGTAACCCCAAGTCCATAAGATCAATGGAGGGGTTCAGTAGCTCCATGATAAGAAGGGTATATCCTGACTGTACAAAGGTATTGGCTTTGATTGAAGTCTCGAAACTGCTCCTCGACGGTATAATCAAGATACCATCGATAGCCTATCTCGACCATCATTCAGACTAGCATGGCCATGTGACCAGGTACATCGAGGCATCGAGTCAGACGAACCACTTGAGTCTGGGAACGGTTGGCCATCTGAAAGCACCAAATAATGCAAAGGCATTAGAATTTTCTAGGAGAAATCGGACAGCATAACGGCTATAAATGCTCAGAAAAAGATTTGAGGCATTCACAACAGTTGGCAAAACCACTCAAAAACATCATATCAATATTCTCGTTCAACTGACAACATACTAAAAGTAGTTGAAACTGAAATGAGGCTTGTAAGCAACAATCCTATAAGTTACTACGGATTAGCAACACATGAACCTGATAGAGAGAAGAGAGCCTAGTCCTTAACCCACGTAGAATGAGAAGAGAATGACTCAGATAAGAGGGCATAAGGTAAAGGAGTAAAAAGAGCCTTACGTTCCCTCCCACAATCAATTCCCCTACACAAAACTAAAGCATTTCTAGACTCGACATCGACCAATTTGTCTCAACGAACCCACAAGCAGTCCTGCTCTGATGCCAACGCTGTCAGGACCCCGATTCTAAGTGACACCGATCTAGCATGTAACACCTCATATCACTTTGTGGCCTCACGCACGGTATTCCCACAGGTGTCGCCTTACCATGGCCCCGGACCGTTTGCGCCTTTTGGCTCACGTATATGATAGTGTCGCTAGCATCCATATGACTGAGAACCCGGGCCGACATGGCTAGTCGTGAATCCAAAGCGGCACAAACTTACGGGGATAGGCATACATGAATCAACATCGAGCATGTCGGACAACAGCGTGTGAATCCGGGCTATAGCACTGGGCTAACAGGACTCCGGGAACCGGGGCTGTAGGAGGCAAGGCAGGACTCCAGATGTCACCATGTGACATTTCCCCGAAGGGACAGACACAGGAACAAAGTGAAACAAATGCCGGCCAGTCAAGTATTCCGGAGCAGTAGTGCTGGGCTAGCAGGACTTCGGTGAACCGGGCTGTAGCGGACTACTATGGCCCATGGAAGCACTAGACTACATTTCCCCATAAGAGAGGCTGCCAAGGATAAACAACTAGATTGTCGGATCCCACACATACCAAGCATTTCAATCATACACACAATATGCTCGATATGTGTAAATACAACATGGCATCACAACAAAACTCTACAACTCAAAGTACTTTATTTAAAGGCTCCGAAGAGCCATACATAACATGTTCATACAGGTAGGGGTCACATGACCTGACACTCATGTCATACAAACTTAAAAGCACATGCGGAAGCAAACTTGTCTCAATACAGAAAACTTGAAAGAAAGAAGGCTTGACGAATCCTGTCTATCTACATAGGCCCTTCACAAGATCAGATCACCACCGGGGTGGCAAATCACTCATCAACGTCGAGATCTACATAAATCCCGTCGGAGGGGGCGGTGTTGTCGTCTGAAAACAATAATTGAAGAAACATGAGTACAAAGGTACTCAGCAATTCTTACAACAGATCCTACTATACATGCACATTCTCAAGAAGGTAGTGGAGTTATTGTAGCAAGCCAGCTTTGACTCTTGGTAAGCTATCCTACGAGACACCACTTGTAAAATAGTTTTCGCACACGAGTCCACTAATCACCATCACAATACTCCACCGTGGATCCTCCCTCGTCATCCTACGAGAGGGCCATCCGCGGTACTCACACTTATCTTGAATCTTTTAGTAGTAACCATTAACTTGTCTATGAACTACATAAGCGACCAAGTAGTCCTTTACCACGGACGCGGCTATTCGAATAGTTTTATACCCTACAGTGATGTACTTCTTCACACATGCTTTCACCACTTATCACCGCTACATGACATGTACTCGGCAACCTTCAAGCGGAAGCCCAGCGAGGGTGTCGGCCACGACCTGACTAAACACACGAGTCCCTAGTCCAGGTTTATCGCCTATTCGGGTTCCATCTACAAGGAAATCCGGCCGGGATGTCCTCAACGGCCCCAAACAATGTGTGCAGGCTTCCCGAGACAGCAAACGGGCGACTCGGTACACCATGCCACAAGCCTACTGCATCATAGCCCACCCCTAAGGTCAGCATTGTGCACGGCATCCAGCATACTACAAACACCAGAAACTACTTGCAACTCCTGGATAGAGGACAAGAGTGGTTAATAAGTTGAGAGGGTCCATTGGTTTCGGGCCCAATGTGTGGTAGTAGCTGATCTTAAATCACACATACAGATCTCAGTTCTTAAGGACTGCCTCAATGAAACAACCCACCATGTACTCCAGCATGGCCTCTCATCGATACCTTTACGAAATCATGTTCAACACTTCACTCTCATTATCGAGACAACCATTCACTCTAGTTCATCACCCCGATGAGCCAGACCTGACATGACTCTAAGCATAGCAAGCATAGCATGGTAGGAAACACAAACATGGCTCAATCAACTCCTACACATGCTAGTGGGTTTCATCCAGTTACTATGGCAATGACAGGTCGTGCAGAGGAAGTGGGTTCAACTAACGCAACACAAAGCAGTTTGTAACCCGTTGTCTTAATGCAGTAAACGAGAGCAGAAGCGAGAAGATGGGTTTGTATCGAAATAATCAATGGGGTTGGTTGCCTGACAGAGTGGTAATGGGATACTGCCCTTGAGTTGGATACTCGTGAATATCCTCGGAGGCAGAACCAACCATGAAGAACACATCAAAACACAATCACCACATGGCAATATGTAACAATATGATGCATGCAATGACATGGCAAAATGAGTGTGTTTTGGCTAATGCAACTTAGGACAGATTGGTTTGAGTTCATTTGAATCAAGGATTCAAATGCTAACCCCAAATAAGAGGTGATATTAGTGCATTAGCTTGTTTCATCTAAATAGCAAGTTTAAATTGTTCTGACATGCATGAAATCAGTACAAATGGAAAGATTGAATTTTTTTGATCAAATTTCATATATAAATATTTGCATTTGTAGTTACAGTTTAATTTCTATGATTTTTTGAAGTTTGTAGTATTTTCAGGAATTTCCTGTATAAAAGTAAATCAAGAAAATACTTATCGCGTCAGTAGTGCATCATGGTGACGTCAGCGGTTAACGGAGCCTGTCCAGGTCAAACTGACCAGTGGGTCCCGTCTGTCAGTAGTTACTTAAACTAACTAAGTTTAGTTAGTGCTAAACCTGGGTTAATTAGCAAGGTGGGACCCACTTGTCATAGACTGAGGGGGGTCAAACTAGGTCCACCCAAGGTAAAACTAGGTCAGCAGGGTCAAACTTGCCGGCGTTTAGCCGCCGGTGAGGCATGACGCGGCATGGCGATGTAGTTTTCGTTCTCCGGTGACCAAAACGATGGTGGAGCACATCTACGTGATGCGGGGTGTGAGCCGCGTCGAGTGGTGGTGGTGGTTGGGCTCGGGGTCGCTGGAAAGAACACCGGCGACGAGCTGTGCAGCTGCGGAGTTCGGGCGAGGTCGAACCCGTCATTAGGGGGCACGACAAGGGGCGTGTGGTGGTGCTACGGGTTCCTGGCGATGAGGTGAGTGTAGTGGACAAGGTGGTGTGGCCGTTGGGTGGCCGGAGCGTCGTCGGCGACGAGCTCAGCGGCAGCGTGTGCGGTTAAGCTTCGTGCGGTCGCTATGGTGCTCGAGAGAGAGAACGGGAAGGATGGAGAGGTGGTTGAGCTCAAGGCGATCACGACGGAGTAAATGGCGAGGTTGGGGACGAGCTGGTGCGGCGGGGACGGCGAAGGGGATCTCCGGCGGTAGCGAAGTCAGGCGAGGTCGTTGCAGTGGCTTCGGGGCAAGCGAGCGCTCGGGGCTTGGCCTGCTCAACGAAGAGGAGGGCGGTGGAGCTTCTAGACATGGTTGCGCGGCGCGGGGACGACGGTGGGCGCGTCTACGTAGGCGGTGCCACTGCGGCAGCGTCGGCCATGGTGGGAGACAGCGAGGAGAGAGGTAGTGGGAGAATGGATGTGTCCAGGGGTTCGGGGAGGCAACGTGGAGTTCGTCCAGCGCATCCATAGGCGAAGCGGCAAGCAGGTGGCACCGTGGCGAGCTCTCGCACGCCGGCGTCACCTCCCTGCCTGCCTGGCAAGGAAGAAGCAGCTGGCTGGCACGGGCCAGCACAATGCTGGGCCGCCAGGTGGGCTGGGTGGTGGGTTGCGGCCAGGTAAGTTGTTTTTCCTTTATTTTCTGTTTTCTTTTATTTCTGCAAGTTTGTGGCATTTAAAAATACCTAGGCATTTCCAAAATTCACCAAACTGCGCATGCTAACTGTATGGAACATATCCAACATGGAACATTTCAGTTTGGGATTATTTGGACATTTCAAATATTTACTAGCATTTAAATGCCCAATTGCAAGTAACATATGATTTAATTCAATCATCTTGTGATGACCTAGAAAATTGTGAACCCATTTTGTTAGAGGTTCTAACCCAAGACAAAAAGGGTGGACTTTTTAGAGGGGCATTTCAGGTTCATTGAAAATGATTTTAGTAAACCCTAGTTGTTTTAAGGGGGGGTGCTGGGGGTTCTGTCATCCCCATTTCAAATTTCTGGAGAAGTAAACATGATGCAACACTCTAATGCATGAACTAGCTAGGATGTGACAGCCAACTTGATCTATTTATCTTGCAATGGGAAGAGGTGCCTGGTAGTGGGTTCGATCTTAAGGTGCTTGATCCCAGTGACAGAAAGGGAACCGACACGTATGTATCGTTGCTACTACGGATAAAAATATGGGATCTATATCTACACAATTCATAAACAGATCTTGTTGGCATCATGCCATTGTTCTTATTGCATTACTCCATTTTTTCCAAGAACTTAATACATTAGATGCATGCTGGATGGTGTTCGATGTGTGGAGTAATAGTAGTAGATGCAGGCAGGAGTCGGTCTACTAATCTTGGGCGTGATACCTATGTAATGATCATTGCCTGGATATCGTCATAATTATTTGAGGTTCTATCAATTACCCAACAGTAATTTGTTTACCCACAGTTCGCTATATTTCTCGAGAGAAGCTCCTAGTGAAACCTACGCCCCCCGGGTCTTCTTTCTCATATATTTGCTTGCGATCTACTTTTCCATTGCATTTTTACTCAGATGTATTAAAACGAAAATACAAAAATACATTGTTGTACTTTATTTTATTTACGATCTATTATTTCAATCTACCACAAATTTTTGGCATCATTACCTGAAAGGGATTGACAACCCCTTTAACACGTCGGGTTGCGAGTGTTGTTATTTGTGTGCAGGTGTTGTTTACGCTGTGTTGCTTGGTTCTCCTACTTGTTCGATAACCTTGGTTTCATCACTGAGGGACATACCTACCTTCACTGCGCTACGTCATCCCTTCCTCTTTGGGGAAATACTGACGTAGTCCTAGCATACATGAGTTTTCTGGCGCTATAGTCAGGGAGCAATCAATGCCTAGTACAACCACAGAAGCCATGGCGCGGGCTCAGCTGCTGCTGAGGTTTCCACCAACGGTCGAGCAGATGGATGAATGGCGTGCCACCATCCAAAGTCTGCTCAGTTTCGCTATGGCTGGGGGCTGGCAGCGAACTGGCCAGCCACAACCTCCCCAAGCAATGACAACGACTCGTGCTGCTGGCCGTACGGAAGTGGCCATCCCCACTATGCAGTCCCCACCATGGCAGCCAACGCTAGTGCAGCAGAATCAAGAACATGACGATGTCTCGATGGCCTCTCCTGACCCTCGAGCACGTCCATGCCTACAGCGAGCCCTGGAGGATAGGCAGGGGGAGGTGTGCGTGCCGTCGTTATGCGATGCCACGACGACCACTGCCAGACCGATGGGTGTGATGGCCCCGGTGTCAATGAGCCTGCGCTCGATATTGGCAGGTGCCTGCCTTTCAATGTTGGGTGCCCTGCCTTTACTCGAGACTTGCGGCAAGTCCGTTGGCCGTCCGTTCGCACGTTCAAGAGAGACATACCTAAGAAGTACGATGGGAGGCTAAACCTGACAGAGTTTCTAAGAATCTACACCATCATTGTTTAGGCTGTCGGGGGAAGAGATGAGAAGGTGTTTGCCAACTACTTCCCTTTGGCTCTCAAGTCCAATGTGAGGTCTTGGCAAATGCACATGCCGGAGAACTCCATTTCGTCGTGGGCTCACCTGTGCCACTAGTTCATTGGTGCCTTCACCGGCGGCCATCAAGAGCCAGACCGACCCAGAGACTTGCAGCTTCTCCAACATAAGGAAGGAGAGACCCTCAGTAAGTATCTATAGAGATTCAGCAAGGTCAATAGGAACATCCCAAATATCCATCCGGTAGTTGTGACAGCTGCCTTCCGGTCCAATGTGTGCAATTGCCGGATCTGTTCCAAGATGAACGTACGTTTTCCCAAGACTATGAAGAAGCTTTACACCTTGGTGGATAAGTGTGCTCGAATGCAGGAGGGAAGGAATCTGCCTGGAGTGGAAGATTGCACCAACATCGATTCAGAGGATGATGATGAATCTACCAGTCAGAAGAAGAGCAAGAAGCGCAATAAGAAGCGGAAGGATAAGGCAGCGATGACTGTTGAAGGATTGGGTACACTTAGTACTGGCAAGAAGGCCAAGGCTGATGTCCCCGGCAAGGAGGCTGCTGTGTGCGCTGACTGTCGGGAGGCCGCAGCTGCCGAGAAGACAGGGAAATGTGATGGGCTGTATTGCAAGATTCATGGGACCAAAGGCCACGACCTTCAAGAGTGTTATCAGGTTGAGTAGCTCGTCAATAGACAGAGAGTAGAGTATGAGAAGCATTACAAGGAAAAAGGTCAGAATATTGCTGGTAGTAAGGGCGAAGGCGGTGAAGTAAATCGCCCTGGCAAACTGTTCCGGATCCAAGGAAAACCCGCCAAAGGTCGAGAGAAGGAAGCCTGTGATGGTGAGAGTGACGAAAGTGACGAAGAGGAAACCAATGAGCAGGAGTTTCAGAAGGCCAATGATGCCCTTTGCATTGACGGGGGTGCATATTTGCACACCTCTCACGGCCAGCTCAAGCGGTGGGCACGAGAAGTCAACGCCGTGGAACCAGCGCCAGAGGCCCGAAAACCACTCAAATGGTCACGCGTGCCAATCATCTTTGACGAAGGGGATCATCCTGACCATACCACAGCGGTAGGATGTTTGCCATTATTGGTCTCTCCAACAATTCGGAACCTCAAGGTCACAAAAATGTTGGTGGACGGCGGGGCCAGGTTGAATCTGATCTCCCCAGCAGTCATCAGCAAACTTTAAATAGCAGAGGTAGAGTTAGAGGTTACCGGCACATTTCAAGGAGTTAATCCTCGCAGGAGTCGTCCTAAGGGAAAGATCATGCTGTCGATGACGTTTGTGGGAGAGCTGAACTACCAGACTGAGAAGATTATGTTTAATGTGGTCGACCTCTCCCTGTCGTACAATAGGATCCTTGGGCGCCTCGCCCTATCTAAATTCATGGCTGCATCCCACTATGACTACAACACATTGAAGATGCCTGGGCCTATGGGAGTTATTACCATCCCATCAGACGAGAAGGATGCTATCATTTGCGTGGACAAGATGTACCTGGACGCAGTCACGGCAGAGGCAGCAACAGTAGCAGTTCCCGCCAATGAGGACAGAGGAAAGAAGAAGGGTAGCAAGGACGCTGGCAAGGAGTCCAGGAAGCATACCTCTTTGGAGTGCGTTGCGCCTGTTGATGACTTGCCGGAGAGTTCCAACAGCAAGAGATCCAAGGTCATTGCTCCCCAAGTAAAGAAGGTCCTGGTAGGGCTGTATGGTGTTGACGGTACTTTCACTATCAGCACCACCCTCGATGACAAATAGGAAAGCGCGCTCGTTGCCTTCCTGCGGGCGAATATCGATGTGTTTTCCTAGCAACCATCTGATATCCCCGGTGTTCGTAGGGAGGTAATCGAGCACCACCTTGCTGTCTACCGACACGCCCAACCTGACAAGCAGAAAGTCCGGACCTTGCTCCTTTAGGAGTAGCACTCCCCCTTTCTTAGTCCAACTAGGAAGAAGGAGGGGGAAGGAAAGAGAGGGAGAGAGGGAGGGAAAGAGGGGGCGCCCCCCTCCTTGTCCAATTCAGACTCCCAAGGGGGGGCGCGGCCAGCCCTATGGCCCCTCCTCTCTCTCTCTCTCACAAGGCCCATGTTGGCCCATTAGTTCCCCCAGGGGTTCCGAGAGGGCCCGGAGATACCTCTCTGACAATTGGAGTGACAAATCCTAATCTCGATCTATACCAACTCAACAAACACCATCGGAGAGACCTGTAGAGCACCTTTATAATCACCCAGTTACATTTTGACGTTTGGTAGCACACAAAGTGTTCCTCCAGTATTCGGGAGTTGCATTATCTCATAGTCATAGGAACATGTATAAGTTATGGAGAAAGCAATAGCAACAAACTAAACAATCATCGTGCTAAGCTAACAGATGGGTCAAGTCAATCACATCATTCTCTAATGATGTGATCCCGTTAATCAAATGACAACTCATGTCTATGGTTAGGAAACATAACCATCATTGATTCAATGAGCTAGTCAAGTAGAGGCAAACTAGTGACACTTTGTTTGTCTATGTATTCACACATGTAGTAAGTTTTCGGTTAATACAATTCTAGCATGAATAATAAACATTTATCATGATATAAGGAAATATAAATAACAACTTTATTATTGCCTCTAGGGCATATTTCCTTCAAAAAATAGTTCTTGGAGAGCGTGCAAATGTCTTGTCGCGTCCAAAATGTCCCATTAGTCCTCCTCCATGAGATTCCTGCAAAAGCAACAAACAAAGAGAATACTCGTGGATGCATAGTTTGTTAGCTCTCATAAGATAACCATCTTTGATGTAATAGCGGTCCTAAGAGGTACTCCCTCCGTTCCGAATTACTTTTCTTGGATTTGTCTAGATACGAATGTATCTAGACTCATTTTAATGCTAGATACCTCCGTATCTAGACAAATCTAAGACAGGTAATTCGGAACGGAGGGAGTATGTGTCAAACACATGGCATAAGGAATAGCAAAAGTTGGAGCATGCGCATACAAGTCTTTTATGTGCTCAAAACCAATGACATCTAATTCAAGTTGAGTAACAAGCATGCATATGCGGGAAAGAGCATCCGCCACAACATTTCCTCACCTTTAATGTACTTGATGATATAAGGAAATGACTCAGTGAATTCACTCCATTTAGCATGACGCTTGTTCAACTTAGTTCGACCCTTAAGGTATTTAAGCGTTCCATGATCTGTATGAATGACAAATTCATGAGGGCGAAGATAATGTTCCCATTCACGTAAAACTCGCACTAAAGCATATAGCTCTTTGTCATAGATGGGGAAATTGAGTTGCACTCCGGAAAGTTTTTCACTAAAGTAAGCTATGGGGCGCTTCTCTTGCATTAACACACCACCTATGCCATTACCACTAGCATCGCAATGAATCTCAAAGTGTTTGTCAAAGTTGGGTAATGCAAGCACGGGAGCATGAGTAAGCAAATTCTTAAGCCCATTGAATGCGGTATCTTGCGATGGTCCCCAAACAAAGGGTGCATTATTCTTGCTCAAAGCATGCAAAGGTGTAGCAATGGTGGACTAGGTGTTGTTAACCTCAGAATACAGAATGATGCCTTGCTGCTTAAATTTCTCCACAAGTTTTATAACAGGCATGATATCCCATGGGTCCATCTAATCTGGGATTATTACTATGGTGACACCATTCCACATGCTCATGACTCGTGTGGCTCCTTCTGGTGGAAGGACTTAACCCATCTAATGCCCACATATCGCTGTGTGACACGTATAAAAATTGGGAATGGATCTTCTGCACTGTTCTGGAAAGATAATTGGAGCCAGTCCATATATGTTGATAGTTTCCCCAGGGCTTATTCATATACTATTTTGGAAGACATCTCGGTCAAACAACTCCTGACGTCCACCAATCTGCATGAAACCTTTCACCTCCCACTCTCTACTCAAGCCCAAGATGAGCTGCGACCCATCCAAACTAAAGTAGCCGAAACCACTCTTACGGAAGACCATGACACCTGGCAATGCATATGGGGTGACCAAACTTTCAAAACATCCTCATATTACAAATTCTACTTCAGAGATGTAACCACCCATGAAGCCTTCGGCTGGTTGTGGAAAGCAAAATGTACTCCCAAGCTTAAGACATTCGGGTGGTTTCTACTTGTTGATCGTCTCAACACCAGAAACATGCTCAAGAGGAGACACTATAACATTGGGACAAACACTGACTGCCTCTTATGTGGCCAACACGTCGAAGAAACGATGGAACATCTATTCTTTCATTGCACGTTCAGTCAGGAATGCTGGCAATATCTTGGTTTCACCTGGACAATGCAGCATGATAGACTTGATATGATCAAACATCAAAAAAAACATGCAGCCTAGAAAGATGTGGATGGATATATTTTTGACGTCGGCCTGGAGCCTCTGGAAGGAGCGAAACAACCACCACTTCAGGAAAATCAAGCCTTCGGTCACAACCTGGAAGCAGAGGTTTAGGTTGGACTTCTCCAATCTTAGATATAGAGTGAAACCCTCCAAAGAGCATATTGTTACTGCCATACTTGAATCCATACAATAGGTGCTTTGCAAACTAGGGTGCTTTTGAGTGGTGCCATCACCACCCATGTATGTAACAGACACATGTAATTATACCCCCTGAGGTTTTGGTAATATATATGCAGTAGGAACCTTTCCTACTGTCCTCATAGTCAAAAAAAGGTGGAGCAATGGTGCTAGAGTCCTTCACGAATCTACGGTAGATACCGGCTAAACCAAGGAAGCTACTGTAACACCCCGGATATGACTTTCCCAATTTGTACTCCAACTCTTGCCGTTTCCGGCTTAAGTTATTTTATTTTCCTGGGTTCGGGTTTTTGTCTCCATGTTTTGTTGTCATTCTCATGCATCTCATATCATGTCATCATGTGCATTGCATTTGCATACGTGTTCATCTCATGCATTCGAGCATTTTCCCCATTGTCCATTTTGCATTCCGGCACTTCGTTCTCCTCCGGTGTTCATTTCTAGATTTCTTTAGTGCATGGGGATTAAACATTTCCGGATTGGACTGAGACTTGCCAAGCGGCCTTGGTTTACTACCGGTAGACCGCCTGTCAAGTTTCGTACCATTTGGACTTCGTTTGATACTCCAACGGTTAACCGAGGGACCGAAAAGGCCTTGTGTGTGTTGCAGCCCAACAACCCTCCAAGTTGGCCCAAAACCCACCAAAACCCTCTCCATAATCTAGAGTGTTCGATCATGATCGCGTGGCCGAAAACCACACTCCATTTGGAGCTTCCTAGCTCCTCCTACCTATAAAACTAGACCTTCCCCTGAAATTTCGGGTCATTCCACCCCTAACCCTAGTCCCGCTCCTCTCCGCGCGGCCGGACACGTCCGCCCGCGCCAGACATCACTGCCGCCGCAAATCGCGTGCCGCCATGTGGCCGAGCCGCCCCACATCGCCGCCTCAGCCCCGCCGGCCCGCTCGGCCCGGCCGGGGCCCCTGAAGCCCATCGGCTCCACCCCGCTGCCTGGGTGCCCGCGCCGCCCGACCGCCTTCGTCGTCACCGCCGCCATCGCCCGACGCCACTCCGCCGCCACCGCGCCCCGCCGGCTGGAGCAGAGCGCCGCCACCGACGCGCCTCGTCGCCCACACCTCCTCCGACATCGCCGCGCCTCTCCGACTCGCCGGTGACCGGATCCGGCGAGATCCGGCCCGGAAGGGCCTCGGGCCCCTCCTCCTTCGAGCTCCGGCACCTTCTCCGGCCGTCTACAGTGCTCCCTCCGGCGAACCTCGATCGGCGTGCAAATCTGGATCTGGGACGAACGGTTGACTTTTTGCCCGAAACCCTAATCCATATGCCCATGTTCATCGTGCTATAACTTTGCATCCGTAGCTCCGTTTTTGGCGTATAGCAAATCAAAATGTTCGTCTCAGAGAGTACATCATTTCATTACATTGCATCATTTTCATTTGAGTTCATCTTGATGCCCGAAATGCTGTTAGAAGAGGGCTACTTGAGATGATTGTCAGATCTGCTACTCCATTTAGTTATTTGTCATTTTTGCCATGATTATTGTGTGCATGATATGCCCATGAGCTCTACATATGTTTTGTTAAGCGTTTTGCCATCTTTCTAGAGGTGCAACCCATGTATTTTTGTGATGTGTGTGGTGACTAGAACCAGCTTGCAAAGTGGTAAACTTGTTAATGCTGATTTCAGGAACATAGTAATTCCACTAAGTCCTTGATCTGTTTATCTCATATGGCCATATGTTCTTGTTGTTTGCTAGTGATCCGTGCCTCTTTTGAGGATGATCAGTAAGGATGTTTTGTTAATCTTGTAGTGCTCTATCCATCCATGTCTTTGTTTGCAATTATGGAGCACCCTAGCTTGAGTCAATCGAGCTCTACTTTTGCTACTGCGTGAATCTGGGCAGATTGTCTACTTGTTAGCGTTTTTGCCGATGATGTTGTAGTTGATCCGTGCATGCTATGCTATTGTTCTTGCCATGCCTAGCTTGCATTTTGTGTATTCTTGATGGATGTATGCTTAGTTTGTCATGACTTGCTCCGTAATGAGTGCATCGAGCTCGTAAACATGCCTACTTGATATCTGTTTCCAGCATGTGCCAGTTTTCACTAAGTCTGAGAACTGATTATGTTTTTACCATGTTCACATGCTTGCAATTGTATTTTCTGATCCCTTTTGGCTCAAGGTCATTAAGGGACTTTTGTTAAGATCTTTGAGTAGCTCCATGCCATGCTTTACTTTGTCATGTTTAGGTCCTGTAGCATGTAGTTTTGTTGCTCCGAAGTGTACTACCTGATCTGAAATTCCAGACAAGTGTTTATTCCACTAAGTCTGAGATCTGTTTACCATATGCATTTTTGCCATGCTTGTTTGAACCTGTGAATGGATGAATTGGCCGTAGCTCAGTGCTAGACTTTTGTTAAGAATCATGAATGCATCCCTGCCATGTATTGTGATGCCATGTTTGAGTGCTGTAGCATGTTCATCTCATTGCATTTAAATGACTACTTGTTGTAAATCGCAGACCGGTGTCATATTTGTTTTGCTTGCCATTTCCAAACCGTTACTCCGATTCCGGTGATCTTTATATCGTTTTCAAGCGATTTCATCTCATCTTTCCAGTGACACACTTGGATTTCCATGTTGAGGCCAGGGTCACGCATTCCTAGTCACATCTTGCATATGCATCCCGCATCGCATCCTGCATAGCATACCATCCTTGCATCATATTGTTTGATCCTTGCACATGGTTGATTGTGTCCTTGTTGCTTTTTTGTCTTGTTTGGGTAGAGCCAGGAGAAGAGTTCGCTAACGAGGAGCCCGTTGAGTTTTCTTTCGAGGATCCAGTCAACTCTGACAACTTTGCAGGGAAGATGATCATACCCTCGAAATCACTACTATCTTTGCTATGCTAGATTGCTCGCTCTTTTGCTATGCCAATGCTACGATGCCTACCACTTGCTTTCAAGCCTCCCAAATTGCCATGTCAAAACTCTAACCCACCTTGTCCTAGCAAACCGTTGATTGGCTATGTTACCGCTTTGCTCAGCCCCTCTTATAGCGTTGCTAGTTGCAGGTGAAGATTGGAGGCCGTTCCTTGTTGGAACATTTATTTACTTGTTGGGATATCATTATATTATCTTGTTATCTTAATGCATCTATACACTTGGTAAAGGGTGGAAGGCTCGGCCTCTCGCCTAGTGTTTTCTTCCACTCTTGCCGCCCTAGTTTCTGTCATATCGGTGTTATGTTCCCGGATTTTGCGTTCCTTACGCGGTTGGGTTATAATGGGAACCCCTTAATAGTTCGCCTTGATTAAAGATTTTCCAGCAATGCCCAACCTTGGTTTTACCATTTGCCACCTAGCCTCTTTTTCCCTTGGGTTTCTGGAGCCCGAGGGTCATCTTATTTTAGCCCCCCTGGGCCAGTGCTCCTCTGAGTGTTGGTCCAAATAGAGCCACTTGCAGCGCCACCTCGGGGCAACTCGAGGGTTGGTTTTAGTTGTACGTAGTGTTCATCTGAGTGTGCCCTGAGAAAGAGATATGTGCAACTCCTATCAGGATTTGTCGGCACATTCGGGCGGTGTTGCTGGATTTGTTTTAACCTGTCGAAGTGTCTTGAAGAACCGAGGTACCGAGTCTGATCGGAACGTCTCGGGAGGAGGTCTATTCCTTCGTTGACCATGAGAGCTTGTCATGGGCTAAGTTGGGACTCCCCTTGAGGGTTTTGAACTTTCGAAAGCCGTGCCCGCGGTTATGGGCAGATGGGAATTTGTTAATGTCCGGTTGTACATAACTTGAACCTTAACTTAATTAAAATGAATCAACTGAGTGTGTTACCGTGATGGCCTATTCTCGGCGGGGTCCGGGAAGTGGACACGGTGTTGGAGTAATGCTTGCGCAGGTTGCTCTCTAGTTTCTCGCTCGCACTTTGCCTCCTCTTCTCGCTCTCTTTTGCGAACTGGATAGCCACCATATTTGCTAGTCGCTTGCTGCAGCTCCACATATATCTTTACCTTGCCTTACCTATAAGCTTAAATAGTCTTGATCGTGAGGGTGCGAGATTGCTTAGTCCCTATGGCTCACAGATTACTATTACACCAGATGCAGGGCCTGATGATTCTGCTCCAGGTGACGCGCTCGAGCTCAAGTGGGAGTTCGACGAGGACTCTCAATGATACTATGTCTCTTTTCCAGATGATCAGTAGTGGTGCCCAGTTGGGAGTGATCGGGACCGTGTCGCATGTTGGGTTATCTTTTATTTTGGCGCCGTAGTCGGGCCATGAGTGTTTGGATGATGTAATGTTATTTATGTACCTTGGTTGACGTGGCGAGTGTAAGCCAACTATGTTATCTCCCCTTTATTATTTATATTACATGGGATGTTGTGAAGATTACCTTACTTGCGACATATGCCTTCAATGCGATTATGCCTCTAAGTCGTGCCTCGACACGTGGGAGATATAGTCGCATCGAGGGTGTTACAGCTACACTCTTGTTGCAAGTTGGTTGGTTGTGGCCAAGTTTTAATAGCATTGATCATAGAGTCATCAACATGAACACCCTTACAGGACACAACCAAACCCAAGAAAATGAGCTTATCAACGCCAAAAAGGCATTTTTTCCATGTTAGCATAGAGATGCTCATTTATGTTCCTTGGTTGACGTGGCGAGTGTAAGCCAACTATGTTATCTCCCCTTTATTATTTATATTACATGGGATGTTGTGAAGATTACCTTACTTGCGACATATGCCTTCAATGCGATTATGCCTCTAAGTCGTGCCTCAACACGTGGGAGATATAGTCGCATCGAGGGTGTTACAGCTACACACTTGTTGCAAGTTGGTTGGTTGTGGCCAAGTTTTAATAGCATTGATCATAGAGTCATCAACATGAACACCCTTAGAGGACACAACCAAACCCAAGAAAACGAGCTTATCAATGCCAAAAAGGCATTTTTTCCATGTTAGCATAGAGATGCTCTTTTCGAAGAGTTTGCAAAATGGTTCGAACATGGGTGACATGATCTTTGAGAGATTTGCTATAAACAAGGATATCATCGAAGTAGACCACAACAAACTCACCAATGTAAGGGCGAAACACATAATTCATAAGATGCATGAAAGTACCCGATGCTTTCGATAAACCCATAGGCATGACTGATCACTCATACAAACCAAACTTCATTTTGAAAGCGGTTTTACATTCATCACCCTCTTGTATGCGGATTTGATAGTAACCACTTTTATGATCAATTTTGGACAAAATAGTGGCACCGCTAAGTTCGTCAAGCATATCATCAAGGCGTGGAATGGGGTACCTATAGCGAATGGTGATAGCATTAATGGGTCTACAATCGGAACACATGCGAAAGCTACCGTCTATTTTTGGCACAAGAATGACTCGAACGACACAAGGACTCAAACTTTTACGCGCATGTCCATGGTCTATGAGATGTTTTACTTGCCTTTGTATTTCTTTGGTTTCCTTGGGGTTGACGCGATAGGGAGCTTTTTTCGGAAGTGGTGCTCCGGGGATGAGCTCGCTGCGGTGCTCGATGCCTCGTAGAGGAGGTAGACCCGGACGTAGCTCGTCGGGGAAAACATCTTGGAATTCCTGCAAAAGAGAAGACAACACTAGAGGTAGATCGTGAGAGTTGTTAGCTTTTGGTGCCTCGTCCTTGCACAAAAGGACGTAGTGTAGTATACTGGATGGGTTCTCCCACACTTCTCTTATCTCACTTTTGGTGGAAAATAGAACTAAGTTCTTCTTTTCGCTCATCGTGGAGGCACTCATTTTGGGCTTGTGGTGCTCACTCTCTTTTTGGTGGTTCGCTCTCTCACTATTCTCTCCCTGATGGGTGATTCACTTAGCTTGGAGACATAGGGAGAAGTACGTACTTCTTTCCTTTCATCTTGAAGATGTAGTGGTTTGTTCGACCGTTGTGGATGACACATCTATCAAATTGCCATGGTCGTCCGAGAAGAAGGTGGCAAACGGTCATTGGAACGACATCACACTCCAAAGTGTCTTTGTAAGCTCTGATTTTGAAGGAGACTTGCACTCTATGCTTGACTTGAATAGTGCCAGAGTCGCTTAGCCATTGAACTTTGTATGGATGTGAGTTCTTCGTCTTGGGCAATTGGAGCTTGGAGCAAAGTTCTTCGCTTTCTAAGTTAAGAAAACTTCCTCCATCGATGATGACCTTGACGGACCTTCCATTGATGCCGGCCTTGGTATGAAAGATATGGCATCTTTGGTCTTCTTCTTGTTGATGTTGAAGAGTCAAGACCTTGGAGACAACGAGAGCGGGACTTGAATCTTCATCACAAAAGACTTGTTCCTCTTCATCGTTCACTTGCCGGTGCATGGTGACTTTCTCAAGTGCTTTCGTTTCTCCTTCACTCATGGAGTCGTATGTACCATCGTCGTTGAGGATCATGGTCCACTTGTTGGTACACTCTAAGGACTTGTGGCCTCGGCCTCCGCATGTGAAGCATTTGAAGGAACTTGTCCTGACGGTCTCATCAGTTTGGGTAGATGATGATGAAGATCTCGGCTTGAAGTTGCTCATTTTAGGAGGATTACTTGAGGTTGTCGATGCCTTCTTGTAACTCAACTTGTCGTTGTTGCTTTTGGAAGGCTTGGTTGAGGTAGACAGTGTTGGAGTCGTTGAACTTGGCATACTTGAAGTCATCTTGCACTTTACACTACTAGGAAAAGGGCTATAGATGGAAATGACACTAATGGCGCACCAGACATGTGGTGCGCCATTACTATATACTAATGGCGCACCATCTGTTGGTGCGCCATTAGTGTGGAAGACACTAATGGCGCACCACGCACACGGTGCGCCACTAGTAACAAAATGTTTTTTTTTCATTTTTTCAAACATACTAATGGCGCATCCGGGCAGAGTGCGCCATTAGTAGTTAGAACTAGTAATGGCGCACCAGCCGTAGAGTGCGCCACTACTGTATTTTTTTTACTTTTTTGCAAAACTACTAATGGCGCACCGTTGCATAGTGCACCATTACTAGTTTAAACTAGTAATGGGCACTTTTTTTTTACTTTTTGATATCATGAATATTTTTAAATTTCATGGGCACTTTTTGAATTCATGAATATTTTTTCAAATTTGATGATATTTTTTCATATTCCATATGAAAAAATATTGAATATTCATGAGGACACTCGATCTCGATCCCCCTCCCTCTCGATAGCTATCCCCCTCGCCAGATCCCCCTCGCCGCCGAGCACCCCCCCGCACCCTCCCCCCGCTCCACCGCCGCCGCCGACCCCCCGCACCCTCCCCCGCTCCATGGCTTCTATTTTCTTTTATTTCTGCAAGTTTGTGGCATTTAAAAATACCTAGGCATTTCCAAAATTCATCAAACTGCACATCCTCACTGTATGGAACATATCCAACATGGAATGTTGGGGAACGTAGCAGGAATTCAAAATTTTCCTACGTGTCACAAAGATCTATCTATGGAGAAACCAGCAACGAGGGAAAGGAGAGTGCATCTACATACCCTTGTAGATCGCTAAGCGGAAGCGTTCAAGAGAACGGGGTTGAAGGAGTCGTACTCGTCGTGATCCAAATCACTGGAGATCCTAGTGCCGAACGGACGACACCTCCGCGTTCAACACACGTACAGCCCGGTGACGTCTCCCATGCCTTGATCCAGCAAGGAGAGAGGGAGAGGTTGAGGAAGTCTCCATCGAGCAGCAGCACAATGGTGTGGTGGTGGTGGAGGAGCGTGGTACTCCAGCAGGGCTTCGCCAAGCATCGCAAGAGACAAGGAGGGAGAGGGGTAGGGCTGCACCAAGAAGGAGAGGAACTCGTGTGTCTTGGGCAGCCCAAACCTCAAGTATATATATGGGAAGGGGAGGGGCTGCGCCCCCACCTAGGGTTCCCTCCCTAGGGGTGGCGGCAGCCCCCAGATCCCATCTGGGTTGCGGCCAGGTGGAGGGGGAGAGGGAGGCGCACCAGGCATGGGCCCTAAGGCCCATCTGCCCTTAGGGTTTGCCCCCCTCATCCCCTTAGGCGCCTTGGGCCCTTGTGGGGGGGCGCACCAGCCCACCCGGGGCTGGTCCCCTCCCACACTTGGCCCATGCAGCCCTCCGGGGCTTGTGGCCCCACTTGGTGGACCCCCAGGACCCTCCCGGTGGTCCCGGTACGTTACCGATAAAACCCGAAACTTTTCCGGTGACCAAAACAGGACTTCCCATATATAAATCTTTACCTCCGGACCATTCCGGAACTCCTCGTGACGTCTGGGATCTCATCCGGGACTCCGAACAACATTCGGTAACCACATACAAACTTCCTTTATAACCCTAGCGTCATCGAACCATAAGTGTGTAGACCCTACGGGTTCAGGAACCATGCAGACATGACCGAGACGTTCTCCGATCAATAACCAACAGCGGGATCTGGATACCCATGTTGGTTCCCACATGTTCCATGATGATCTCATCGGATGAACCACGATGTCGAGGATTCGATCAATCCCGTATACAATTCCCTTTGTCTAGCGGTATTGTACTTGCCCGAGATTCGATCATCGGTATCCCGATACCTTGTTTAATCTCGTTACCGGCAAGTCTCTTTACTCGTTCCGTAACACATCATCCCGTGATCAACTCCTTGATCACATTGTGCACAATATGATGATGTCCTACCGAGTGGGCCCAGAGATACCTCTCCGTCACACGGAGTGACAAATCCCAGTCTCGATTCGTGCCAACCCAACAGACACTTTCGGAGATACCTGTAGTGTACCTTTATAGCCACCCAGTTACGTTGTGACGTTTGGCACACCCAAAGTATTCCTACGGTATCCGGGAGTTGCACAATCTCATGGTCTAAGGAAATGATACTTGATATTAGAAAAAGCTTTAGCATACGAACTACACTATCTTTGTGCTAGGCTTAGGATTGGGTCTTGTCCATCACATCATTCTGCCAATGATGTGATCCCGTTATCAATGACATCAAATGTCCATGGTCAGGAAACCGTAACCATCTATTGATCAACGAGCTAGTCAACTAGAGGCTTACTAGGGACATGGTGTTGTCTATGTATCCACACATGTATCTGAGTTTCCTATCAATACAATTCTAGCATGGATAATAAACGATTATCATGAACAAGGAAATATAATAATAACCAATTTATTATTGCCTCTAGGGCATATTTCCAACAGTCTCCCACTTGCACTAGAGTCAATAATCCAGTTCACATCGATATGTGATTAACACTCAAGGTCACATCCCCATGTGACTAACACCCAAAGAGTTCTGGGTTTGGTCATGTTATGCTTGTGAGAGAGGTTTCAGTCAATGGGTCTGCAACATTCAGATCCGTATGTACTTCGCAAATTTCTATGTCATCTTGTAGATGCAACTACTACGCTACATTTGGAGCCATTTCAAATAACTGTTCTACTTGGAGCTATTCCATTATACGTATCCGGTATCTCTACTCAGAGCTATCCAGATAGGTGTTAAGCTTTCATCGACGTCACTCTTTACGTCGAACTCTTTATCACCTCCATAACCGAGAAGCATATCCTTATTCCTCTAAGGATAATTTAGACCGCTATCTGGTGATCTACTCCTAGATTACCTTTGTACCCTCTTGCCAGATATGTGGCAAGGCACACATCAGGTGTGGTACTCAGCATGGCATACCGTATAGAGCCTATGATAAAAGCATAGGGGACGACCTTCGTCCTTCCTCTTTCTTCTGCCATGGTCCAGCTTTAAGTCTTAACTTCAAACCTTACAACTCATTTCAAGATCATGTCAAGGTATGTGCTCATTTGAAAGTACCATTAAGCGTTTTGACCTGTCCTTATAGATCTTGATGCTCAATGTTCAAGTAGCTTAATCCAGGCTTTCCATTGAAAAACACTTTCCAAATAACCCTATATGCTTTCCAGAAATTCTATGTCATTTCTGATCAACAATATGTCAACAACATATATTCATCAGAAATTCTATAGTGCTCCCACTCACTTCTTTGGAAATACAAGTTTATCATAAACTTTGTATACACCCAAAATCTTTGATCATCTCATCAAAGCATACATTCCAACTCCGAGATGCTTACTCCAGTCCTTAGAAGGATTGCTGGAGCTTTGCATACTTATTAGCATCTTTCAGGATTGACAAAACCTTCCGGTTGTATCACATACAACATTTCCTCAAGAAAATCGTCGAGGAAACAATGTTTTGACATCCTATCTGCAAGATTTCATAAATAATGCAGTAATCGCTAATATAATTCCAACAGACTCTTAGCATTGCTACGAGTGAGAAAGTCTCATCATAGTCAACTCCTTGAACTTGTCGGAAAAAAAATCTTAACGACAAGTCGAGCTTTCTTAATGGTGATACTTTACCATCATTGTCCGTCTTTCTTTTAAAAATCCATCTGTAATCAACAACCTTACGACCATCGAGCCGTTCTGCCAAAGTCTACACTTTGTTTTCATACATGGATCATCTCTCGGATTTTATGGCCTCGAGCCATTTATCGGAATCCGGGCCCACCATCGCTTCTCCATAGCTCATAGGTTCATTGTTGTCTAGCAACATGACTTCCAAGACAGGATTACGTACCACTCTGAAGTGGTACGCATCCTTGTGATCCTACGAGGTTTGGGAGTGACTTGATCCGAAGTCTCATGATCAATATCATAAGCTTCCACTTCAATTGGTGTAGGTGCCATAGGAACAACTCTTTGTGCCCTGCTATACACTAGTTGAAGTGACGGTTCAATAACCTCATCAAGTCTCCACCATCCTCCCACTCAATTCCTTCGAGAGAAACTTTTCCTCGAGAAAGGACCCGATTCTACAAACAATCCCTTATTGCTTTCGGATCTGAGACAGGAGGTATACCCAACTGTTTTGGGTGTCCTATGAAGATGCATTTATCCGGTTTGGGTTCGAGCTTATCAGCCTGAAACTTTTTCACATAAGCGTCGCAGCCCCAAACTTTTAAGAAATGACAACTTAGGTTTCTTTAAACCATAGTTCATACGGTGTCATCTCATCGGAATTACGTAGTGCCCTATTTAAAGTGAATGTGGTTGTCTCTAATGCCTAACCCATAAACTATCGTGGTAATTCGATAAGAGACATCATGGTATGCATCATATCCAATAGGGTGCAGTTATGATGTTCGGACACACCATCACACTATGGTGTTCCAGGCTGTATTAGTTGTGAAACAACTTCCACAATATCTTAATTCTGTGCCAAACTCGTAATTCAGATATTCATCTCTATGATCATATCATAGATATTTTATCCTCTTGTCATGACGATCTTTCAACTTCACCTTGAAATTACTTGAAGCTTTCAATAATTCAGACTTGTGATTCATCAAGTAAATATACTCAACATCTACTCAAATCATTTGTGAAGTAAGAACATAACGATATCCACTACACGCCTCAGCACTCATTGGACTGCACACATCAAAATGTATTACTTCCAACAAGTTGCTTTCTAGTTCCATTTTACTGAAAATGAGGCTTTCAGTCATCTTGCCCATGTGGTATGATTCGCATGTCTCAGGTGATTCAAAATCAAGTGAGTCCAAACGGTCCATTTGCATGGAGTTTCTTCATGCATATACACCAATAGACATGGTTTGCATGTCTCAAACTTTTCAAAACAAGTGAGCCCAAAGATCCATCAACATGGAGCTTCTTCGTGCGTTTTATACCGATATGACTTACGTGGTAGTGCCACAAGTAGGTGGTACTATCATTACTATATTATATCTTTTTGGCATGAACATGTGTATCACTACGATCGAGATTCAATAAACCACTCATTTTAGGTGCAAGACCATTGAAGGCATTATTCAAATAAATAGAGTAACCATTATTCTCCTTGAATGAATAACCGCATTGTGACAGACATAATCCAATCATGTCTATGCTCAACGCAAGCACCAATCTCGATGGTAGAGGGAGCGTGCGATGCTTGATCACATCAAGCTTGGGAAAAACTTCCAACACATATCGCCATCTCACCTTTAGCTAGTCTCCTTTACTCCACAACTTTTTATGTCGAGTTTACTAACATTTAGCAACCGAACCGGTATATAATACCATGGTGCTACTAGGAGTACTAGTAAACTACACATTAACACAATGTATATCCAATATACTTCTATCGACTTTGCCAGCCTTCTCATCTACCAAGTATCTAGGGTAATTCTGCTCCAGTGGCTGTTCCCCTTATTACAGAAGCACTTAGTCTCGGGTTTGGGTTCAACCTTGGGTTTCTTCACTAGAGCAGCAGCTGATTTGCCATTTCATGAAGCATCCCTTTTTGCCCTTGCCCTTCTTGAAACTAGTGGTTTCACCAACCATCAACAATTGATGCTCCTTCTTGATTTCTACTTTTGTGGTGTCAAACATCGCGAATATCTCAAGGATCATCATATATGTCCCTGATATATTATAGTTCATCACGAAGCTCTAGCAGCTTGGTGGTAATGGCTTCGGAGAAATATCACTATCTCATCTGGAAGATCAACTCCCACTCGATTCAAATGATTGTTGTACTCAGACGATCTGAGCACAAGCTCAACAATTGAGATTTTCTCCCTTAATTTGTGGGCTGAGAAAATCGTCGGAGGTCTTATACCTCTTGACGTGGGCACGAGCCTGAAATCTCAATTTTAGCCCTCGAAACATCTCATATGTTTTGCGACGTTTCAAAACGTCTTCGGTGCCTCAACTCTAAACCGTTTAACTGAACTATCACGTAGTTATCAAAATGTGTATGTCAGATGTTCGCAACATCCACAGACGACGTTTGAGATTTAGCATACTAAGCGGTGCATTAAGGACATAAGGCTGCTATGAAGCAATGAGGACAATCCTCAGTTTACGGACCTAGTCCGCGTAATTGCTACTATCAAGTTTCAACTAAATTTTCTCTAGGAACATATCTAAACAGTAGAACTAAAGCGCGAGCCACGACATAATTTGCGAAGACCTTTTGACTATGTTCAGGATAATTAAGTTCATCTTATGAACTCCCACTCAGATAGACATCCCTCTAGTCATCTAAGTGATTACATGATCCGAGTCAACTAGGCCGTGTCTGATCATCACATGAGACGGACTAGTCAACATCGGTGAACATCTTCATGTTGATTGTATCTACCATACGACTCATGCTCGACCTTTCGGTCTCTTGTGTTCCGAGGCCATGTCTGCACATGCTAGGCTCGTCAAGTAAACCTAAGTGTTTTGCATGTGTTCTGAGGCCATGTATGTACATGCTAGGCTCGTCAACACCCGTTGTATTCGAACGTAAGAATCTATCACACCCGATCATCACGTGGTGCTTCGAAACGATGAACTTTTCGCGACGGTGCACAGTTAGGGGAAACACTTTCTTGAAATTTTAATGAGGGATCATCTTATTTACTACCGTTGTTCTAAGCAAATAAGATGCATAAACATGATAAACATCATATGCAATCAAATAGTGACATGATATGGCCATCATCACTTTTCTCCTCTTGATCTCCATCTTCGGGGCTCCATGA
This sequence comes from Triticum dicoccoides, assembly GCF_002162155.2. NCBI lineage: Eukaryota > Viridiplantae > Streptophyta > Magnoliopsida > Poales > Poaceae > Triticum > Triticum dicoccoides. The sequence goes on from NC_041386.1 coordinate 349,943,758, forward strand.
TCATCATCGTCACCGGCATGACACCATGATCTCCATCATCATGATCTCTATCATCGTGTCTTCATGAAGTTGTCTCGCCAACTATTACTTCTACTACTACAGCTAACGTTTAGCAATAAAGTAAAGTAATTACATGACGTTTATGTTGACACGCAAGTTATAAATAAATTAAGACAACTCCTATGGCTCCTGCCGGTTGTCATACTCATTGACATGCAAGTCGTGATTCCTATTACAAGAACATGATCAATCTCATACATCACATATATCATTCATCAAATCCTTTTGGCCATATCACATCACATGGCATACCCTGCAAAAACAAGTTAGACGTCCTCTAATTGTTGTTTGCTTGTTTTACGTGGCTGCTATGGGTTTCTAGCAAGAACGTTTCTTACCTACGCAAAACCACAACGTGATATGCCAATTGCTATTTACCCTTCATAAGGGCCCTTTTCATCGAATCCGTTCCAACTAAAGTGGGAGAGACTGGCACCCGCTAGCCACCTTATGCAACTAGTGCATATCAGTCGGTGGAACCTGTCTCACGTAAGAGTACGTGTAAGGTCGGTCTGGGCCGCTTCATCCCACAATTCCGTCGAAACAAGATTGGACTAGTAACGGTAAGCATATTGAACAAAATCAACGCCCACAACTACTTTGTGTTCTACTCGTGCATAGAATCTACGCAATAGACCTAGCTCATGATGCCACTGTTGGGGAACGTAGCAGAAATTCAAAATTTTCCTACGTGTCACCAAGATCTATCTATGGAGAAACCAGCAACGAGGGAAAGGAGAGTGCATCTACATACCCTTGTAGATCGCTAAGAGGAAGCGTTAAGGAGAATGGGGTTGAAGGAGTCGTACTCGTCGTGATCCAAATCACCGGAGATCCTAGTGCCGGACGGACGGCACCTCCGCGTGCATCACACGTACAGCCCGGTGACGTCTCCCATGCCTTGATCTAGCAAGGAGAGAGGGAGAGGTTGAGGAAGACTCCATCCAGCAGCAGCACAACAGCGTGGCGGTGGTGGAGGAGCGTGGTACTCCAGCAGGGCTTCGCCAAGCATCGCAAGAGACGAGGAGGGAGAGGGGTAGGGCTGCGCTAAGAAGGAGAGGAACTCGTGTGTCTTGGGCAGCCCAAACCTCAAGTATATATAGGGGAAGGGGAGGGGCTGCGCCCCCACCTAGGGTTCCCTCCCTAGGGGTGGTGGCAGCCCCCAGATCCCACCTGGGTGGCGGCTAGGTGGAGGGGGAGATGGAGCCGCACCAGGCATGGGCCCTAAGGCCCATCTGCCCTTAGGGTTTGCCTCCCCCTCCTCCCCTTAGGCGCATTGGGCCCTTGTGGGGGGACGCACCAGCCCACCTGGGGCTGGTCCCCTCCCACACTTGGCCCATGCAGCTCTCCGGGGCTTGTGGCCCCACTTGGTGGACCCCCGGGAACCTCCCGGTGGTCCCGGTACGTTACCGATAAAACCCGAAACTTTTCCGGTTGCCAAAACAGGACTTCCCATATATAAATCTTTACCTCTAGACCATTCCGGAACTCCTCGTGACGTCCGAGATCTCATCCGGGACTCCGAAAAACATTCGGTAACCACGTACAAACTTCCTTTATAACCCTAGCGTCATCGAACCTTAAGTGTGTAGACCCTACGGGTTCGGGAACCATGCAGACATGACCGAGACGTTCTCCGGTCAATAACCAACAGCGGGATTTAGATACCCATGTTGGTTCCCACATGGTCCATGATGATCTCATCGTATGAACCATGATGTCGAGGATTCGATCAATCCCGTATACAATTCCCTTTGTCTAGCGGTATTGTACTTGCCCGAGATTCGATCGTCGGTATCCCGATACCTTGTTCAATCTCGTTACCGGCAAGTCTCTTTACTCATTCCGTAACACATCATCCCATGATCAACTCCTTGATCACATAGTGCAGATTATGATGATGTCCTACTGAGTGGGCCCAGAGATACCTCTCCGTCACACGGAGTGACAAATCCCAGTCTCGATTCGTGCCAACCCAACAGACACTTTCGGAGATACCTATAGTGTACCTTTATAGCCACTCAGTTACGTTGTGACGTTTGGCACACCCAAAGTATTCCTACGGTATCCGGGAGTTGCACAATCTCATGGTCTAAGGAAATGATACTTGACATTAGAAAAAGCTTTAGCATATGAACTACACGATCTTTGTGCTAGGCTTAGGATTGGGTCTTGTCCATCACATTATTCTCCCAATGATGTGATCCCGTTATCAACGACATCCAATGTCCATGGTCAGGAAACCGTAACCACCTATTGATCAACGAGCTAGTCAACTAGAGGCTTACTAGGGACATGGTGTTGTCTATGTATCCATACATGTATCTAAGTTTCCTATCAATACAATTCTAGCATGGATAATAAACGATTATCATGAACAAGGAAATATAATAATAACCAATTTATTATTGCCTCTAGGGCATATTTCCAACATGGAACATTTCGGTTTGGGATTATTTGGACATTTCAAATATTTACTAGCATTTAAATGCCCAAATGCAAGTTACATATGATTTAATTCAATCATCTTGTGATGACCTAGAAAATTGTGAACCCATTTTGTTAGAGGTTCTAACCCAAGACAAAAAGGGTGGACTTTTTAGAAGGGCATTTCAGGTTCATTGAAAATGATTTTAGTAAACCCTAGTTGTTTTTAGGGGGGGTGCTGGGAGTTCTGTCATCCCCATTTCAAATTTCTGGAAAAGTAAACATGATGCAACACTCTAATGCATGAACTAGCTAGGATGTGACAGCCAACTTGATCTATTTATCTTGCAATGGGAAGAGGTGCCTGGTAGTGGGTTCGATCTTAAGGAGCTTGATCCCAGTGACAGAAAGGGAACCGACACGTATGTATCGTTGCTACTACGGATAAAAATATGGGATCTATATCTACACAATTCATAAACAGATCTTGTTGGCATCATGTCATTGTTCTTATTGCATTACTCCATTTTTCCAAGAACTTAATACATTAGATGTATGCTGGATGGTGGTCGATGTGTGGAGTAATAGTAGTAGATGTAGGTAGGAGTCGGTCTACTAATCTTGGGCGTGATGCCTATGTAATGATCATTGCCTGGATATTGTCATAATTATTTGAGGTTCTATCAATTGCCCAACAGTAATTTGTTTACCCACCATTTGCTATATTTCTCGAGAGATGCTCCTAGTGAAACCTACGCCCCGGGTCTTCTTTCTCATATATTTGCTTGCGATCTACTTTTACTTTGCATTTTTACTCAGATGTATTAAACCGAAAATACAAAAATACATTGTTGTACTTTATTTTATTTATGATCTATTATTTCAATCTACCACAAATTTCTGGCATCATTACCTGAAAGGTGTTGTTATTTGTGTGAAGGTGTTGTTTACGCTGTGTTGCTTGGTTCTCCTACTTGTTCGATAACCTTGTTTCATCACTGAGGGACATACCTACCTTCACTGCGCTACATCATCCCTTCCTCTTTGGGGAAATACCGACGTAGTCCTAGCATACATGAGTTTTTTGGCGCTATAGTCAAGGAGCAATCAATGCCTAGTACAACCACAGAAGCCATGGCGCGGGCTCAGCTACTGCTGAGGTTTCCACCAACGGTCGAGCAGATGGACGAATGGCGTGCCACCATCCAAAGTCTGCTCAGTTTCGCTGTGGCTGGGGGCTGGCAGCGAACTGGCCAGCCACAACCTCCCCAAGCAATGACAACTACTCGTGCTGTTGGCCGTACGGAAGTCGCCATCCCCACTATGCAGTCCCCACCATGGCAGCCAACGCTAGTGTAGCAGAATCAAGAACATGACGATGTCTCGATGGCCTCTCCTGACCCTCGATCACGTCCATGCCTACGGTGAGCCCTGGAGGATAGGCAGGGGGAGGTGTGCGTGCCGTCGTTATGCGATGCCATCACGACCACTGCCAGACCGATGGGTGTGATGGCCCCGGTGTCAACGAGCCTGCGCTCGATATTGGCAGCTGCCTACCTTTCAAGGTTGGGTGCCCTGCCTTTACTCGAGACTTGTGGCAAGTCCGTTGGCCGTCCATTCGCATGTTCAAGCGAGACATACCTAAGAAGTACAATGGGAGGCTAAACTGACAGAGTTTCTAAGAATCTACACCATCATTGTTTAGGCTGTCGGGGGAAGAGATGAGAAGGTGTTTGCCAACTACTTCCCTTTGGCTCTCAAGTCCAATGTGAGGTCTTGGCAAATGCACATGCCGGAGAACTCCATTTTGTCATGGGCTCACCTGTGCCACTAGTTCATTGGTGCCTTCACCGGCGGCCATCAAGAGCCAGGCCGACCCAGAGACTTGCAGCTTCTCCAACATAAGGAAGGAGAGACCCTCAGTAAGTATCTGCAGAGATTCAGCAAGGTCAATAGGAACATCCCAAATATCCATCCGGTAGTTCTGACAGCTGCCTTCCGGTCCAATGTGTGCAATTGCCGGATCTGTTCCAAGATGAACGTACATTTTCCCAAGACTATGAAGAAGCTTTACACCTTGGTGGATAAGTGTGCTCAAATGCAGGAGGGAAGGAATCTGCCTGGAGTGGAAGATTGCACCAACATCGATTCAGAGGATGATGATGAATCTACCAGTCAGAAGAAGAGCAAGAAGCGCAATAAGAAGTGGAAGGATAAGGAAGCGATGACTGTTGAAGGATCGGGTACACTTAGTACCGGCAAGAAGGCCAAGGCTGATGTCCCCGGCAAGGAGGCTGTTGTGTGCGCTGACTGTCGGGAGGCCGCAGCTACCGAGAAGATAGGGAAATGTGATGGGCCATATTGCAAGATTCGTCGGACCAAAGGCCACGACCTTCAAGAGTGTTATCAGGTTGAGTAGCTCGTCAATAGACAGAGAGTAGAGTATGAGAAGCGTTACAAGGAAAAAGGTCAGAATATTGCTGGTAGTAAGGGCCAAGGCGGTGAAGTAAATCACCCTGGCAAACCATTTCGGATCCAAGGAAAACCCGCCAGAGGTCGAGAGAAGGAAGCCTGTGATGGTGAGAGTGACGAAAGTGACGAAGAGTAAACCAACGAGAAGGAGTTTCAGAAGGCCAATGACGCCCTTTGCATTGACGGGGGTGCATATTTGCACACCTCTCACGGCCAGCTTAAGCGGTGGGCACAAGAAGTCAACGCCGTGGAACCAACGCCAAAGGCCCGAAAACCACTCAAATGGTCATGCGTGCCAATCATCTTTGACGAAGAGGATCATCCTGACCATACCACGGCGGTAGGATGTTTGCCATTATTGGTCTCTCCAACAATTCGGAACCTCAAGGTCACAAAAATGTTGGTGGACGGCGGGGCCAGGTTGAATCTGATCTCCCCAGCAGTCATCAGCAAACTTCAAATAGCAGAGGTAGAGTTAGAGGTTACCGGCACATTTCAAGAAGTTAATCCTGGCAGGAGTCGTCCTAAGGGAAAGATCACGCTGTCGATGACGTTTGTGGGAGAGCTGAACTACCGGACTGACAAGATTGTGTTTAATGTGGTCGACCTCTCCCTGTCGTACAATACGATCCTTGGGCGCCTCGCCCTGTCTAAATTCATGGTTGCATCCCACTATGACCACAAAACATTGAAGATGCCTGGGCCTATGGGAGTTATATAACACCCGCGATGCGACTATAGCTCCCACGTGTCGAGGCACGACTTAGACACATAATCGCATTGAAGGCATATGTCGCACGTTAGGCAATCTTCACAACATCCCATGTAATATGAATAATCAAGGGGAGAACATAGTTGGCTTACACTCGCCACGTCAATCAAGAACATAAATAACCTTACATCATCCAAAACACTCATGGCCTGACTACGGTGCCAAAATAGAAGAGAACCCAACATGCGACACGGTCCCAATCACCCCCAACTGGGCACCACTACTGATCATCGGGAAAGGAAACGTAGTATCGTTGAGAGTCTTCGTCGAACTCCCACTTGAGCTCGTACTCGTCACCTGGAGCGGAATCACCAGGACCTGCATCTGGAGTATAGTATCTATGAGCCACAGGGACTCAGCAATCTCGCACCCTCGCGATCAAGACTATTTAAGCTTATAGGAAGGGTAAGGCAAAATATGTGGAGCTGCAGCAAGCGACTAGCATATATGGTGGCTATCTTATTCGCAAAAGAGAGCGAGAAGAGGAGGCAACGCACGAGCGAGAAACTAGAGAGCAACCTGCGCAAACATAACTCCAATACCGTTTCCACTTCCCGGACTCCGCCGAGAAGAGGCCATCACGGTAACACACTCAGTTGATTCATTTTAATTAATTAAGGTTCAAGTTATCTACAACCGGACATTAACAAATTCCCATCTGCCCATAACCGCGGGCACGGCTTTCGAAAGTTCAATCCCTGCAGGGGGGTCCCAACTTAGCCCATGACAAGCTCTCACGGTCAACGAAGGAATAGACCTCCACCCGAGACACACCGATCAGACTCGGTAACCCGGTACAACAAGACAATTCGACAGGTTAAAACAAGACCAGCAACACCGCCCGAATGTGCCGACAAATCCCGATTGGAGCTGCACATATCTCTTTCTCAGGGCACACTCAGATTTTCCTAGGTACGGGTAGGCTAGCCCAGAGTTGCCCCTGGTGGCCACCGGTAGCTGACAGGTGGACCAACACTCAGAGGAGCACTGGCCCGGGGGAGGGGGTAAAATAAGATGACCCTTGAGTCTGTAGAACCCAAGGGAAAGAAAAGCCTAGGTGGCGAATGGTAAAACCAATGTTGGGCATTGCTGGAAAACCTTTAATCAAGGCAAAATATCAAGGGGTTCCCATTATAACCCAACCGTGTAAGGAACGCAAAATCCGGGAACATAACACCGATATGACAGAAACTAGAGCGGCAAGAGTGGAACAAAACACTAGGCGAGAGGCCGAGCCTTCCACCCTTTACCAAGTATATAGATGCATTAAGATAGCAAGATAATATAATGATATCCCAACAAGTAAATAAAAGATGTTCCAACAAGGAACGGCCTCCAATCTTCACCTGCAACTAGCAACGCTATAAGAGGGGCTGAGCAAAGCGGTAACATAGCCAATCAACGGTTTGCTAGGACAATGGTGGGTTAGAGGTTGCAACATGGCAATTGGGAGGCTGACAAGCAAATGGTAGGCATCGTAGCATTGGCATAGCAAAAGAGCGAGCAAACTAGCATAGCAAAGATAGTAGTGATTTCGAGGGTATGATCATCTTGCCTACAAGGCTGTCAGAGTTGACTGGATCCTCACAAGCAAACTCAACGGGCTCCTCGGTAGGGAACTCGTCTCCCGGCTCTACCCAAACAAGACAAACAAGCAACAAGGACACAATCAACCACGTGCAAACTCAAACAATAAGATGCAATGATGGTATGCTATGCGGGATGCAAAATGCAAGATATGACAGGAAATGCATGAACCTGGCCTCAACTTAGAGTTCCAAGGGTTCCACTGGAAAGATGAGTTGAAATCGCTTGAAAACGATATAAAGAACGCCGGAATCGGAGTTACGGTTTGGAAATGGCAAGCGTTTTAAGATATGACACCGGTCTGTGATTTACAGCAAGTAGGCATCTAAATGCAATGAAATGAACATTCTACAACAACCAAACATGACAAGAAAATATATGGCATAGATGCACACAAGATGCTTAACAAAATACTAGCACTGAGCCACGGCCAAGTCATCCATTATGAGGTTCAAACAAGCATGGCAAAAACGCAAATGCAAAACAGATCTCAGACTTAGTGAAATTAACACTTGTCTGGAATTTCAGACCACGAAGCCCTCTTTGGAGCAGCAAAACAACATGATACATGACCTGATTAAGATAAATAAGAACATGGCTTGGATGTACTCAACAATCTTAACAAAAGTCCCTAAGTGACCTGGGGCCAAAAGGGATCACAAAATATATAAACGAGCACACGAACATAGCTCAAACACAATCAGTTTTCAGACTTGGTGAAAACTGAGACATGCTGAAATATAACTCACGAAGGCATGTAAACGAGCTCGATGCACTCACTACGGTGCAAGTCATGGAAAGGCAAGCATACTTCCATTAAGAAGGCACAAAATGCTAGCTATACATGGCAAGAACAATGGCATAGCATGCACGGATCAACTACAATAACATCGGCAAAATCGCAAACGAGTTGACGATCTGCCCAAATTCACAACGAAGCAAAAGTAGAGCTCGAATGACTCAAGCTAGGGTGATCCATAATTGCAAACAAAGACATGGATGGATAGAGAATAACATAATTAACAAAACTCCTTTACTGATGATCCTCAAAAGAGGCACGGATCACTAGGAAATAAGCTGAACATATGGCATCAAGAACTAAATAATCCCAGACTTAGTGAAAACTACTAAGTCCCTGAAAACAGATTTACCGGGTGTCTCACTTTGCAAGCTTGCACAAGTCACCACACACATCCTAAAAAAGCAAGGGTTGCACCTCTGGAAAGAAGACAAAATCCTTAACAAAACATATGAAGGACTCACAGGCATATCATGCACACATAAATCGTGGCAAAAATGACAAAAGTCTAATATGAACTAGCAGATCTGACAATTAACTCACGAAGCCTCCTTCTAACAGAATTTCTGGCATCAAGATGAGCTCAAATGAAAATGATGTAATGGAATGAAATGATGTCCTCTCTGAGATGGACATTTTTATATACTATATGCCCAAATCGGAGCTACAGATGCAAAGTTACGAAGCCGCGAACATGAGCATATGGATCAACAATTCTAGGACTGGTAAAAAAAATCAACCTCTCCGATCAGATCTAGGGTTTCGCATGGAAACCGAGGCGCGGCGCTGCACTGTAGCTGCTCGAGGTTCGCCGGAAGAAAAAAA
>NC_041386.1:349952983-349960283 GCF_002162155.2 Triticum dicoccoides
TTTATAGGCATAAGTGGAGCTCGGAGAGTCCAAATGAGGTGCGGTTTTCGGCCACGCGATCGTGATCGAACGCTCTAGGACATGGAGCAGAGTTTGGTGGGTTTTGGGCCAAATTGGAGGGGTGTTGGGCTGCAACACACACGAGGCCTTTTCGGTCCCTCGGTTAACCGTTGGAGTATCAAACGAAGTCCAAATGGCACGAAACTTGACAGGCGGTCTACCAGTAGTTAACCAAGGCCGCTTGGCAAGTCTCGGTCCAATCCGGAAATGTTTAATCCCCACACACAAAAGAAAGCTAGAAATGACCACCGGAGGAGAACGAAGCGCCGGAATGCAAAACGGACAACGGGGAAAATGCTCGAATGCATGACATGAACACGTATGCAAATGCAATGCACATGATGACATGATATGAGATGCATGACAAAGAAAACAACACACGGAGACAAAGACCCGAACCCGAGAAATAAATATAACTTAACGCTGGAAACGGCAAGAGTTAGAGTACAAATTGGGAAAGTTACATCTGGGGCGTTACAACACTCCACCACTATGAAAAGATCTCGTCCCGAGATCTAGGACTGAAAGAACTCCGGGTACTCAGAACGAAGGTGATCCTCGCGTTCCCAGGTAGCTTCACGGTCGGAATGGTGAGACCACTTGACTTTGAGAAATTTGATTGACTTGTTGCGAGTCTTGCGTTCAGTCTCTTCAAGAATAGGAACTGGGTGCTCACGATAAGAGAGATCTTCTTGGAGCTCAATGTCCTCGAAGTTTACGGTGTGGTCAGGAGTCTTGAAGCACTTTCGAAGCTGAGAGACATGGAACACGTCATGAACATTTGCAAAGTTTGAAGGAAGCTCGAGTTGATAGGCGAGGTCGCCTCTCTTGCTGACAATCTTGAAAGGTCCCACGTATCTAGGGGCAAGCTTCCCTTTGATACCGAAGCGACGAGTACCTTTCATAGGAGAGACATGGAGGTAAACATGTTCTCCGATCTCGAAAGCTAAATCATGGTGCTTACTATCATAGTAGCTCTACTGGCGGGATTGGGCTGCTTTGAGGTTATCTCGAATGACTTTGCACATTTCTTCTGCTTCTGTGATTAAGTCATTACCCAACAGCTGACGTTCACCGGTTTCAGACCAGTTGAGAGGGGTACGTCACTTCCTGCCATACATAATTTCAAAAGGGGCCTTGCCTGAACTTGCTTGAAAACTATTGTTGTAGGAGAATTCAGCATAAGGAAGACAATCCTCCCACTTCATGCCGAAGGAGATCACACAAGCCCTGAGCATATCTTCAAGAATCTGATTGACACGCTCGACTTAACCGCTTGTTTGAGGATGGAAAGCAGTGCTGAAGCAGATGTTGGTGCCCATGGCCTTCTGAAAAGAATCCCAAAACTTGGAGGTAAACATGCTGCCATGGTCTGAAGATATCACTTGAGGAATACCGTGCAGAGAGACAATGCGAGAGGTATAGAGTTCCGCCAATTGAGCTACAGTGATCGACTCTTTGATAGGCAGAAAGTGAGCCACTTTGGTGAGCTTGTCGATGACAACAAAATAGCATCATTGCCACGCTTGGACTTTGGAAACCCAGTCACAAAGTCCATTTCAATGTGGTCAAACTTCCATTCTGGAATGGCAAGAGGTTGGAGGAGACCAGCTGGCCTTTGGTGTTCTGCCTTCACTCTTCTGCAGACATCACATTCATTCACGAATTGAGCGATCTCGCGCTTCATTCGAGTCCACCAATAAGCTTGCTTGAGATCCTGATACATCTTCGTACTCCCAGGGTGGATGGAGAGGAGAGAATTGTGAGCCTCATTCATGATCACTTTACGAAGTTCACCTTTGGGTACAACAATTCGATCCTCGAAGAAGAGAGTGTCCTTGTCATCAAGGCGGTAGCACTTGTACTTGGACTGACTCTTGGCAATCCCAATCTTCACCTTTTTCACCATATCATCAAGAAGCTGGGCTTGGCGAATCTGGTCTTCTAAGGTAGGAGAGACTTGAAGGTTGGCGAGGAAACCTTGAGGAACAACTTGCAGATTAAGTTTGCGGAAAGCTTCACAAAGCTCGGGTTGATAAGGCTTGAGAATCAGACTATTGCAGTAGGCCTTGCTGCTCAAAGTGTCAGCAATCACATTGGCCTTGCCTGGAGTATACTCAATACTCGGATTATACTCTTGAATCATTTCGACCCATCGAGTTTGCCTTAGGTTGAGATTAGGCTGAGTGAAGATGTACTTGAGACTCTTGTGATCAGTGAAAATGTCCACTTTTCTTCCCAATAGAATATGTCTCCAAGTCAAAAGAGCAGGCACAACTGCCGCCAACTCGAGATCATGAGTGGGGTAGTTCTTCTCATTAGGCTTCAGCTGGCGAGATGTATAAGCAACAACTTTCTTCTCTTGCATCAATACTGCGCCAAGACCTTGGAGAGAGGCATCACAAAAGACCTCGTACGGCTTGGATTCATCAGGTGGAGTCAGAACTGGAGTAGTGATCAATTTCTCTTTCAAAGTGTTGAAAGCAATATCACACTCCGGAGACCAAACGTACTTGACGTGCTTTCAACCACGCTCTGCGGAATATGATGAGCTCGGAAATCTCGACGGAAATCATCCCAAGTGATCAGACGTCCACCTCTGGAGTCCCTGTACTGCTGGAACCATTCTGCAGCTTGATCTTTGAGTTGGAAGGAAGCGAACTTGACAAAGTCCTCAGGCCTGACGTTACTGCACTCGAAATGCTTACACAGATCCACAAGCCAATCGTCAGCATCGATTGCCTCAACACAATTGCTGAAAGTCTTTGGCCCGTTAGCAAGGAACTGGTTGAGTGTAGCAAAGTGACTCTGATTGCTTCCTTGATTCCCTTGACTGCCTTGATTCCGCTCTTGAAGAATTTGCATGATCAGTTGTGTGTTTGCATTGGTTGCGGCCATCACAGCTTTCCATGCCTCTGTAGGAGGTGGAGGCGGTGGCGGATCAGGATTCGGAGTTGTGCGCGTTGGAGGATCCATCCTAAAGAGGATGACCACCATTAGCACATTGACAGATAAATATTGAAGCTGAATCCAATGGAATGAAAATTGCAACATATAGTCTTCACATCCAAACAAAATGAATGAATGCATTCCTCTTGAAATGGTCACATATCCATAAATTGAGAAGCCACGTAGAATTAAGGTAGAGAAATAAATCAACAAGGTACGGATCAAGAACGAATAATCGGTAAGAAATCCCAATCTCAAACCAATATCCATGGAAGAAGAACTAGAGCTACTAGAATTGCCACCTATGAAACTCCCGAACCTTTCCGGTTATGCAATCAGGTGTTGGGGATACAGGGGAAGCATAATATCTCACCCAAACTAGCAATACCTACATCCAGCTGTATCCATCCTTCAACACATAACCAAGAAAACTTCGGAAACCATCTACCTCAACCTTCGAAAAGCATCTGTTATACAAGCTATGGCGATACTCCCGAACTCCTGCCCCAGTACTGGGTGGCGTCGAGGTTATCTCACCAACGAACTGCATAAAAGAGATTTTCGATGTCGGCGAATATATCTCAAGTATTCCAGAATTGCAACGATAAAATTATGATGACAACACCTCAGAGCTCAACTCCCCGGGACACTTCCACTAAACCCCTGACAGGAGGCACCAAGACAATGTTCTCATCATAAGCCATCGGAACGATTCCAAGATACTCGCGTGATCCTAAATTTTTTTTGTGAAATTTGAGAAGAGAAGAGTCAAAACTCTACGCCAGGATGCCTTACCAGAGCGATGAGGAGACTGGGAAGTAAAAAAGAATTCCTAATATCTCTGATATATAATTCCTAATGACTCAAAACATTTTTTTCTAGACACAACTCGGCCGCTAAAAACGATCAAGCAATGGGGATCCTAAGGTCGGGGAAGGCTCTGAATACCAACTTATAACACCCTCGATGCGACTATAGCTCCCACGTGTCGAGGCACGACTTAGAGACATAATCGCATTGAAGGCATATGTCGCAAGTTAGGCAATCTTCACAACATCCCATGTAATATGAATAATCAAGGGGAGAACATAGTTGGCTTACACTCGCCACGTCAATCAAGAACATAAATAACATTACATCATCCAAAACACTCATTGCCCGACTACGGTGCCAAAATAGAAGAGAACCCAACATGCGACATGGTCCCAATCACCACCAACTGGGCACCACTACTGATCATCTTGAAAGGAAATGTAGTATCGCTGAGAGTGTTCGTCGAACTCCCACTTGAGCTCATACTCGTCACCTGGAGCGGAATCACTAGGACCTGCATCTGGAGTTATAGTATCTGTGAGCCACAGGGACTCAGCAATCTCGCACCCTCGCGATCAAGACTATTTAAGCTTATAGGAAGGGTAAGGCAAAATATGTGGAGTTGCAACAAGCGACTAGCATATATGGTGGCTATCTTATTTGCAAAAGAGAGCGAGAAGAGGAGACAACGCACGAGCGAGAAACTAGAGAGCAACCTGCGCAAACATAACTCCAACACCGTGTCCACTTCCCGGACTCCGCCGAGAAGAGGCCATCACGGTAACACACTCAGTTGATTCATTTTAATTAATTAAGGTTCAAGTTATCTACAACCGGACATTAACAAATTCCCATCTGCCCATAACCGCGGGCACGGCTTTCGAAAGTTCAATCCCTGCAGGGGGGTCCCAAGTTAGCCCATGACAAGCTCTCACGGTCAACGAAGGAATAGACCTCCACCCGAGACACACCGATCAGACTCGGTAACCCGGTACAACAAGACAATTCGACAGGTTAAAACAAGACCAGCAACACCGCCCGAATGTGCCGACAAATCCCGATAGGAGCTGCACATATCTCTTTCTCAGGGCACACTCAGATTTCCTAGGTATGGGTAGGCCAGCCCAGAGTTGCCCCTGGTGGCCACCGGTAGCTGACAGGTGGACCAACACTCAGAGGAGCACTGGCCCGGGGGGGGGTAAAATAAGATGACCCTTGAGTCTGCAGAACCCAAGGGAAAGGAAAGGCTAGGTGGCGAATGGTAAAACCAATGTTGGGCATTGCTGGAAAAGCTTTAATCAAGGCTAAATATCAAGGGGTTCCCATTATAACCCAACCACGTAAGGAACGCAAAATCCGGGAACATAACACCGATATGACAGAAACTAGAGCGGCAAGAGTGGAACAAAACACTAGGCGAGAGGCCGAGCCTTCCACCCTTAACCAAGTATATAGATGCATTAAGATAGCAAGATAATATAATGATATCCCAACAAGTAAATAAAAGATGTTCCAACAAGGAACGGCCTCCAATCTTCACCTGCAACTAGCAACGCTATAAGAGGGGCTGAGCAAAGCGGTAACATAGCCAATCAACGGTTTGCTAGGACAATGGTGGGTTAGAGGTTTCAACATGGCAATTGGGAGGCAGACAAGCAAATGGTAGGCATCGTAGCATTGGCATAGCAAAAGAGCGAGCAAACTAGCATAGCAAAGATAGTAGTGATTTCGAGGGTATGATCATCTTGCCTACAAGGCTGTCAGAGTTGACTGGATCCTCACAAGCAAACTCAACGGGCTCCTCGGTAGCGAACTCGTCTCCCAGCTCTACCCAAACAAGACAAACAAGCAACAAGGACATAATCAACCACGTGCAAACTCAAACAATAAGATGCAATGATGGTATGCTATGCGAGATGTGATGCAGGATGCAAAATGCAAGATATGACAGGAAATGCATGAACCTGGCCTCAACTTGGAATTCCAAGGGTGCCACTGGAAAGATGAGATGAAATCTCTTGAAAACAATATAAATAACGCCGGAATCGGAGTTACGGTTTGGAAATGGCAAGCGTTTTAAGATATGACACCGGTCTGCGATTTACAGCAAGTAGGCATCTAAATGCAATGAAATGAACATGCTACATCCACCAAACATGACAAGAAAATACATGGCAGGGATGCACACAAGATGCTTAACAAAAGACTAGCACTGAGCCACGGCCAATTCTTCCATTCTGAGGTTCAAACAAGCATGGCAAAAACGCAAATGCAAAACAGATCTCAGACTTAGTGAAATTAACACTTGTCTGGAATTTCAGACCACGAAGCCCTCTTCGGAGCAGCAAAACAACATGATACATGACCTCATTAAGATAAATAAGAACATGGCATGGAGCTACTCAACAATCTTAACAAAAGTCCCTAAGTGACCTGGGGCCAAAAGGGATCACAAAATATATAAACGAGCACACGAACATAGCTCAAACACAATCAGTTTTCAGACTTGGTGAAAACTGAGACATGCTGAAATATAACTCATGAAGGCATGTAAACAAGCTCGATGCACTCACTACGGTGCAAGTCATGGCAAGACAAGCATACTTGCATTAAGAAGGCACAAAATTCTAGCTATACATGGCAAGAACAATGGCATAGCATGCACGGATCAACTACAATAACATCGGCAAAATCGCAAACGAGTTGACGATCTGCCCAGATTCACAACGAAGCAAAAGTAGAGCTCGAATGAATCAAGCTAGGGTGCTCCATAATTGCAAACAAAGACATGGATGGATAGAGCATAACATGATTAACAAAACTCCTTTACTGATCATCCTCAAAAGAGGCACGGATCACTAGGAAATAAGCTTAACATATGGCATCAAGAACTAAATAATCCCAGACTTAGTGAAAACTACTAAGTCCCTGAAAACAGATTTACCGGGTGCCTCACTTTGCAAGCTTGCACAAGTCACCACACACATCCTAAAAATCCATGGGTTGCACCTCTGGAAAGAAGACAAAATTCTTAACAAAACATATGAAGGACTCACAGGCATATCATGCACACATAAATCATGGCAAAAATGACAAAAGTCTAAGATGAACTAGCAGATCTGACAATTAACTCACGAAGCCTCCTTCTAACAGCATTTCTGGCATCAAGCTGAGCTCAAATGAAAATGATGGACTGGAATGAAATGATGTACTCTCTGAGGTGAACATTTTGATATACTATATGCCCAAATCGGAGCTACGGATGCAAAGTTACGGAGCCGCGAACATGAGCATATGGATCAAGAATTCTGGGACAGTAAAAAAAATCAACCTCTCCCATCAGATCTAGGGTTTCGCACGGAAACCGAGGCGCGGCGCTGCACTGTAGCTGCCCGAGGTTCGCCGGAAGAAAAAAAAGGGTGCGGCGGCCGGAGCTCTCGCCGGAGAGGCCGCCGGCGACGAGGAGGCGGGGCGGCGG
>NC_041386.1:349960704-349999449 GCF_002162155.2 Triticum dicoccoides
GGGAGGCGGCGGCTGCGGGCCGGGGAGGCAGGCGGCGGTGGAGGCCTTCGGGCCGCGGGGGCCTTCCCCGGGCCGCGCGGGCTTCGGCAGTGGGAGGCGGCGCCTGCCACGTGGAAGCTCGGGAGAGGGCGGCAGCGGTGTCCGGCCGGGTCGGACAATGTCCGGCGCGGCGCGGGGCGATTTTAGGGTTTCGTGAGGGAGGAGAGATCCAAAATTCGGGGGGGTCTATTTATAGGCATAAGTGGAGCTAGGAGAGTCCAAATGAGGTGCGGTTTTCGGCCACGCGATCGTGATCGAACGCTCTAGGACATGGAGCAGAGTTTGGTGGGTTTTGGGCCAAATTGGAGGGGTGTTGGGCTGCAACACACACGAGGCCTTTTCGGTCCCTCGGTTAACCATTGGAGTATCAAACGAAGTCCAAATGGCACGAAACTTGACAGGCGGTCTACCGGTACTTAACCAAGGCCGCTTGGCAAGTCTCGGTCCAATCCGGAAATGTTTAATCCCCACACACGAAAGAAAGCTAGAAATGACCACCGGAGGAGAACAAAGCGCCGGAATGCAAAACGGATAACGGGGAAAATGCTCGAATGCATGAGATGAACACGTATGCAAATGCAATGCACATGATGACATGATATGAGATGCATGACAAAGAAAACAACACACGGAGACAAAGAAACGAACCTGAGAAATAAATATAGCTTAACGCCGGAAACGGCAAGAGTTGAAGTACAAATTGGGAAAGTTACATCTGGGGCGTTACAAGTTATTACCATCCCATCAGACGAGAAGGATGCTATCATTTGTGTGGACAAGATGTACCTGGACGCAGTCACGGTAGAGGCAACAGCAGTAGCAGTTCCCGCCAATGAGGACAGAGGAAAGAAGAAGGGTAGCAAGGACGCTGGCAAGGAGTCCAGGAAGCGTACCTCTTCGGAGTGTGTTGCGCCTGTTGATGACTTGCCGGAGAGTTCCAACAGCAAGAGATCCAAGGTCATTGCTCCCCATGTGAAGAAGGTCCTGGTAGGGCTGTATGGCGTTGATGGTACTTTCACTATCAGCGCCACCCTCGATGACAAATAGGAAAGCGCGCTCGTTGCCTTCCTGCGGGCGAATATCGATGTGTTTTCCTAGCAACCATCTGATATCCCCGGTGTTCCTAGGGAGGTAATCGAGCACCACCTTGCTGTCTACCCACACGCCCAACCTGTCAAGCAGAAAGTCCAGAAGCAGGCCTTGGAGAGGCAGTAGTTTATTGCGGTAGAGATAAAGAAACTTAAAGCAGCTGGTTTGGTCAGAGGAGTGCTACATCGCACGTGGTTAGCAAATCCAGTGGTGGTTCGGAAGGCTAACAGGAAGTGGAGGCTTTGCATTGATTTCACAGATCTCAGCAAAGCATGCCCGAATGATCCGTTTCCCTTGCTATGTATTGATCAGATTGTGGATTTCGCATCAGGCTGCTATTTGCTCTCCTTTCTGGATGGATAGTCTTGGTATCACCAAAGGTTCATGTCCAAGGAAGACGAAGAGGAGACATCGTTCATCACTAAATGTGGTTTGTACTATTTTATCCACATGCCATTTGGATTAAAGAGTGTCGGGTCCACTTTTGCAAGGGCAGTTCAGATTGGTTTCGAGCCATAGCTGCACAGAAACATTGAAGCTTATATGGATGATATTGTGGTCAAGACCAAGGATAGAGCCACCCTTATTCAGGATTTGGAGGAAACATTTTCTTATCTGTGCAAGATCAATTTGAAGCTCAACCCGGAGAAGTGTGTGTTTGCCGTTCCTTGCTTGGGTTCTCTGTGTCCCATCGGGGGATCGAAGCAAACCCTGTCAAGATTAAAGCTATTGAGCAGATCCAAGCACCTAGGACAGTTAAAGATGTGAGGCGTCTGACAGGGTGCTTTGCTGCGCTAAGCAGATTCATTTCCAAGTATGCCGAGCGTGCCCTACCATTCTTCAAAATTTTGAAGAAGGTAGGGCCCATGAAGTGGACTCCAGAGGCATATGCAGCTTTGCAAGAATTGAAGACATACTTGTCCTCTATGCCCACCTTGGTTGCCCCAAAACCGCAAGACCCTGTGCTGCTATACTTAGTGGCACCCAACCAAGTGGTTAGCGTGGCCTTGGTGGTGCAGTGTGAAGTGGACGAAGCAAGGAGTGAGCAAGGACCCGCAGAGCCAGAGAAGGATCAGGGCAGTAATGAACACGTCATCGAAAGCAACCCCAAGGACAAGGCAAGGAAGAAAGTGGTGCAGTGCCTAGTGTACTTCGTTAGCTCGTTACTATAGGGGGCTAGATCGAGGTACTCTTGATCTTTGGTATCATCATGGCCTCAAGGAAACCACGCCATTACTTCCAAGCCCACAAGATTATAGTTGTCACTCGTTTCCCGTCGCAAAGGATACTCTGAAACCCTGAGGCTATCGGCATAATAGTGGAGTGGGCTTTGCATTTATCTAGTTTTGGTTTGAAGTTTGAGAGCACGAGAACTATCCATAGTAGGGCATTGGCAGAGTTTATAGTAGAATGGACGATAACCCCTGATGACGAAGTGATAGAGACAGTTATCCCCGGCAAGGAATCACCCCAAGAATGGATTATGTATTTGGATGGTGCCTTTTCCCTGCAAGGTGGAGGAGCTAGCTTGCTTCTTGTCGCCCCCTCCGGGGAGGACTTGAAGTACATCGTCTATATGCATTTTGCCTGGGAAGAGGCAACCAACAATACAGCAGAGTATGAAGGGATCCTTGTCGGGCTCAGGATTGCCTCATATTTCGGAATTAAGAGGCTGATCATTCAAGGGGATTCACAGCTTGTGGTGAGACAAGTCAATAGGGATTTCCAAAGCCCACTGATGGAGGAATACATCAATCAAGTGAGAAGAATGGAGGAACGCTTTGACGGATTGCAAACAGAGCACATACCCCGTGCAGAAAATAGCATAGCTGATCATCTGTCAAAGTGTGTTGCGCAGAAGCTTCCTGTGGAACCAATGACTTTTGTTGTCCATCTTAGTCAGCCCTCGGTATCCCCAACGACAATGGCCCAGAAAAGGAGAAAGTTGGACTCCGGTAAGCCTCAATTTCCCTCAGTTAGACAACCAAGGTATCAATCCAGTAGGAGACAATGCACAAATCACAATACCTACATAAACAATCAAACAACTTGCACCCAACGCGATAAAGGGGTTGTCAATCCCTTCATGGTCATTTGCAAAAGTGAGATCTGATAGAGATAGATAAAACTAAACAAAATATAAAGTAAATATTTTTGGGTTTTTTGGTTTATAGATCAGACAGTAAAAGATTGCAAAATAGTAGATCGAAACTTATATGAAGGAAAATAGTAGATCAAAAACTTATATGATGGAGAATAGACCCCATGGCCATAGGTTTCACTAGAGGCTTCTCTCAAGATAGCAAATAATATGATGGGTGAACAAATTACTGTCAAGTAATTGATAGAAAAGTGCCAAGTTATGATGGTATCTAAGGCAATGATTATGAAATATAGGCATCACATTCATCTCAAGTAGACCGAAACGATTCTGCATCTACTACTATTACTCCACACATCGGCCGACTCATGCATCCATCTAGAGTATTAAGTTCATGAAGAACAGAGTAACACATTAAGTAAGATGGAAACAATACAATACGTGCCATCTTTTTATCCTCGATGGAAACAATACAATACGTGCCTTGCTGCCCCTATTGTCACTGGGAAAGGACACCGCAAGATTGAACCCAAAGCTAAGCACTTCTCCCATTGCAAGAAAAACAAATATAGTTGGCCAAACCAAACCGATAGTTCAAAGTGAATTACAAAGGTATCAAATCATGCATAAAAGAATTCAGAGAACATTCAAATAATATTCATAGATAAGCTGATCATAAATCCACAATTCATCTGATCTCAACAAACACACCGCAAAAGCAGATTACATTGGTTAGATCTCCAACAACATCGAGGACAACATGGTATTGAGAATCAAAAAGAGAGAAGAAGCCATCTAGCTACCAGCTATGGACCTGTAGGTCTGATGTAAACTACTCATGCTTCATTAGAAAGGTAATAGAGTTGATGTAGAAGCCCTCCATGATTGAATCCCCCACCGGCAGGATGCCGGAAAATGCCCCAAGATGGGATGTCATGAGAACAGCAGGTTGCGATGGTGGAGAAGTGTTTTCGTGGATGCTTCTGGTGGTTTGGGAATATATGTGAATATATAGGAGGATGATCTAGGTCAGGGGGTCACTGTCGGCGTTCTGGGAACGGGGGCACCCAGACTTGCCTGCCTGCGGCCCACGGTGTGGCTCCATTGACGGCCTAGTACGGCCCACCTTCAGCATCAATAGCTCAAGACCCTCAGGAGGGGCCAAGCCTCGCGAGGCGGACGAGACGAAGACCTCCAGAAGGAGCAGCATCCTCAGGCTGTCTCCTAACGAGCAGAGATTCCTATGCTAGCCTCAGCTTGTGAGGTTCAGATGACATGAGCCATGACGACCAAGGCCAGGCGGGCGCCAGAGGGCATAGGATGGCAGTTTCCTCTTTGGTGCTATGAAGGCAACCGCAGGCGCGGAGTCCCGAGGAATCAACTAAAGGTTTCCATTCCGGTGCAACAAGACCAAGACCGCCAGGACGGCAGGACAGAGGTCATCGCCGAGCCCACCACGGTGTCACGACCAGGAGCTTTGCAGGCGTAGACTAAATTTGTTAGGATAATTCCTTTCTTATTAGTTTCCAAGTGCAAAATGTTCATTGCCTTGATCAGAGCCTTTTAGCCTTTTAGAAGCGAGCATTTCCGCAGCTTCTATTTTTCCTAAAGCTAATGAACCGAATGGAAGAGAAAAACATGGAATAAATAATAAAGAAGAAACCAACAAGAAAATAAAGAATTGTTCCAACCTCGGCTCGGGGTCTGTCTGGAAATGGCAAATAGTTCTGTCTCTCCTCTCCTCTTGCCATAGTGACAAGAAAAACAAGTGAATAATTGGAATAGAACACATCGTCAATCAAAATCAGGTAGGATGTATTATAAAACAAAGCCTTGCCTCACTTGATAAGATGCACTAGCTGTCTCCCTTTGAATTTGGTCGTTGTGGGATCCCTTCCCGCCTTCACTTTGGAAGAGGACCAATGCCACAATAAATAGGACCTAGCCACCATCATAGGGGACAAGAGACCGGATCGGATCCGTTCCATCCTCACCAGCTCACCAGCCCACTCGAGAACATGAACACGCTTCCTCCTGAGGTCGTTCTTCCACCTCACTAGTTCATCATCAGCCCCTTGAGGCCAATCCACCACAAAGTAGGAGTAGGGTTTTACACCGAAAGGTGGCACAAAACTGGGTAAACGGTTGTGTTCCATTTCCTTCCAGTTTGTCGAGCTAGGCCGTGAGATTAGTGAGTAGGCAAACTGGGAGGTTGAGTTCTTCGCACGCACCCTAGAGTTCAAACCTCTCAAGGGTCCGTGGAACCCGAAATTCGACATTTGGCATGCCAGGTACGGGTGCATCAGAGCCTCTCTTCCACCGGTCGATTCGCCACCACTCCACCACTCCCATGGCTGACGCTCATCGAGCTCAGGCTGAGCGCCGGGCTGCCCTCGCTGCTCACGTCACTCAGACGGTACCAGCGGGTGATGGCTGCCATCGTCGTCCCCGTCCCATGTGGCGAACGCTACCACCGGCCCCGCGGGCCATGAGTAGCAAGCTTCATCGCTACATCCCTCTATGCGGCGAGACTGGTTCACTACCACCCCATCGCTGACTCCGGTTATTTTGTCTTCCTAGGCTCGTCGTGGTCCAGCGAATGCGCATGCCGCGCTGCTCATGGCACGCGAGCTCCTGTGCTATCGCACGGTCGACAAGCTCTATGAGGACTGGCTGGACCGCATCATGGAGCTCGTCAGCACCGCCGAAGAATCGCCTACACCATCTGGCTCGCTACCTCACCCACCACCTCCCGCGGGTAACGTTACTCATGGAGCACCTCCTCCACCTCCCAGGCAAGACGTCATCATCAAGCCAAGCTGGGAGGCTCCTTAGCACGATCTGCATTATAGGGCGCCCGCTCGCGACGAGGCAAGCTGCCAGGTGGTGCCGCGGCTGCAAGAAGATGCGCGTGTGCTCCCAGCTCTGCCACTTCAATACTGTGCGCCGCCTATGATGGTGGCGCGCGAGAGCCAAGATTAGGGTCCACCTCCACGGTGGGCACTGGTTTCCCATGGCCCTCAAGGACCACGCATGCTCATGGCTCCTGAACCTCCCCGCGGGATCGATCTCCTGCTGGGACGAGATGCGGGAGCGTTTCTTCGCCAACTTTCAGGGCACTCGCAACCGCCCACCAGCCGCAAGTGACTTATGGCACATCAAGCAGTAGCCGGGAGAAATCTTGTAGAAGTACATCCAACGCTTCAACAGTGTCCACCTCAAGATCCCCAAGGTGTCGGATGAAGCCATCATCTCGGCATTCACTGATGGCGTCCGCGACGTCAAGATGAAGGAGGAGCTCGCCATCCATGAGGACATGTGCACGACTCTGGACTTCAACATGGCAACCAAGTGCGCAAAGAGCTAAGGAGGGACGCCTCTCCCTCCTCGAGCTCCGAAAGCTGACCAAAATACAAGAAGACCAAGGCCAAGGATGTGATGAGCAAGGGGCGGCCATGCTTGAGGATGAACCAGAGATGAAGTGCGGCTGCGACCACTCGAAGTCATCCAAGGGCACCGCCCGTTCTGCATTTTCCACAACGTACACACCCACAACACCAACCATTGCCAGGAGCTCAGGGCCATCGCCTATAGGCGCCTCGGTCGTTGCCTCGAGCGCAATGACCGAGGCTACAACCGCAGAGGTGGCAGAGGCGGAAGGCGCTGGGCAGGCCGTGACCCACACCAGGACTACTGCGACGAGCCTCGTAAGGACCGCTAGCAGGGCCAGCCTCGTGAGGGTGCCTAGCATAATCAGCCTCAGGAGGACCGCCCTCAGGGCAATGCTGGCCCTCCCCCGCTACCACCACCACCATGAAGGAATGATGACCACCACCAGGACGAGGGGGCTGGGGTATTCCAGGAGCCTCGCGTCATCACTTGCATCCTGGGTGGCGCTCAAGCCCCCGCCTCCCATCATATCTTCAAGTAGTTCGCCCGCGAGGTGAACGCGGCCCTCCCCAAGCTCGAGGTAACACGTCCGCTCCGGTGGTCCAAGTACGCCATCACCTTCGACTCTTCCGACTAGCTCAAGTGTGTAGCCACAGCCAGTGCCCTCCCGATGCTCTGCTCGCCCATCATCAGCATTGTCCTCATCACCAAGACACTCATCGATGGCAGCGCGAGGCTCAATGTTCTCTCTGTCTAGACATTCGACAGGCTCCATGTGTCGTACCACCAGTTTCAGCCTACCAAGCCCTTCTTAGGAGTGACCGACGGCTCCACCACCCCGATAGGGCTGGTCCGGCTCCCTGTCACCTTCGGCAAGCGTGACAACTACTGCACCGAGCTCATCGACTTCGACATTGCCCACATTCGCCTCCCGTATATTGCCATCCTCGGGTATCCTGCCCTGGCCAAGTTCATGGCTGTGACCCACCATGGCTACACCGTCCTCAATATGCCAGGAAGCTGTGACATCATCACCGTCGCTTCCAAGGAGAAGGACGCAGTGTGCTCTCTCGACCGTGCTTACCAGGTTGCGGAGGTCGAGGACCCAGACGATGATAGCGCTGCCTACCCTCCTGAGGCTGTCCCCAAGAAGAAGAAGCAGCTGCTCCGCCAAGGATCTCAGGAGGATGGGGCACCCGGCGGTGCTGCCTCAAGCCCTATGCCCACTCATGGGGCGCCTTCCCCTCTCAAATAGCAACGCGGGCCCAGCGCCCCTCTCAGGTTGGGATCAGGGGCTCTCCTCTGGAGTGCCTCAGACCTGGCCAACGTCACGAGGGAGGTGCTCGGGCACCATGTGGAGGCGTGCTTCAATGCGCGCTTCCCTGAGAAAAGTGCAGGGTGGTAGGCGCCAGGCCCTCAGGACTTCATCACCAAGGCAATGGAGGAGCTTCAGGAGGCAAGAGCTATGCGGGGCGCCATCGCCCACCACCCGGCACAACTCCCTGGCCCGGTGAGGATAGTGAGCTGCGCGCCTACGTCAACATCATTGGGCTCAATAGGGCCACGTCTTATAGGCTCTTCTGGCCATCCCACGTTTGCCGAACAGGGCTGCCATGCATCAACGCCATACACGAGGAGTCCTGGCGGCTCGGGAGGCCAGGCACTAGGTGATCCTGTTAGAGGCGGTGATGGACCTGGCGGGGCCCCCGGTCCTCCGGAGCCTCCCGAGGTTCGAGGCCTTGGCGGCTCATGAGGGGCAACTTCTACAGCACGCGTCTTCAGCTACTCCAACACTTCTTCGGCAATGTTGCCAGGTGACATTTTTGTGGTTTGTTTAGTTGGGGGCGCCCTTGGGCTGCATCATCCCCAAGCCGTGTGGGTCCATCCCCGCGGCATGTATCCTTCTTGCATCTACCAGAACTGGCTTTACCCTATTCCATGAGTTGCTTTATGATTATCACTCACCTGTCTAGTGCCCTATCGCCCTTCGCGGCCTTCCCGCATTGTTGACCGGCCTCTTGCTCATCCCGCAACGAGGGCTACACATGCTGGCATGACTCTTGTGCTCGGGTCCGTCCCTGCAATGCTAACAAATCTGAGTGATCAAGCTCTGGCTCGCGGCTTACCCCACACGCGTCACCTATCTAGGTCCTCAGTGCCTCATCTTCTTGTGGAAAGATTAGCGGCTAGATAGCAAGCACGGTTATGGGTTGTATTCTCCTCCTCGGACTAACTCGCAGGAACCTCTGGAGCCCAATTGCGGACAAGCCCGCCAGGATCTCCTTTTTCCATGAAAATTTGCTTGAATGTTAAAGGGGGGCCTCCAGAGCATCGTGCCTCAGGGGCTCCTATTGGCTCTCGAGCCCTCGCCCCTGTCCTTGACCACGACATCACGACCTAGCATACTAGCAGCGGGTGTGCCTCGCTCGAGGGCCGGGATCCGAGGATGTAGAGCGCCTAGTTGAGAGAGGGAAAGGGGGGACCGACATGAGACCTACCTAGAAGCATCACCACTAAGGCACGATCAAGAACTGCGGAAGGGAAATCGCCGCAGGCTCACTAAGATAAGTTGCCCATACATATCAGCGTTAACCTCACGACCCAATCTCTCGACCCTCACAATCTCGCTCGGGCAAGGCCGCTTTCCTTTTTGGTCTTCACGGGGCTGCTTGCACACCAAAGGGGACCTCTCGAGCATCGCGCCTCAGGAGCTCTTAACGGACCTCGGGACACTCACCTGCTGGCCTTGACCACGGCATTGCGACCTGGCATACCAGCGAGTGCTGAAGCCTACCTGGAGACTGGTTCCTGTCGGCGTAGAGCACTAAGCTACCAGGAGAACAAAAAGGGGGAGCCCTGCTGGGGTGACATACGCAATTTCAACACTATACTACGGAAGATAGCATTAAAGAAAAAGCACTACGGTTTTTTACATGCCCCATGGGGCTCGTAACAATTCCGCATAGGGAAACAAAAGTGCAAGATCTCAAAGGACCCCGGCCGCTGGGTATCACCGACAACACCGAGCGGACGCCGCTGCTTCGCTCCAGGCACGGCGAGAGCTCAGCGACATGTAGCTATCGTCGCTGGACTCCGGAGACTCGCTAGGCTTCGAACAGTAGCTGGAATCTAGAGAGTCGCCGCTACTGCTGGTGGAGCTACCGGCAAGGCCAGAGGCATGTTGAGCACCTGTGGTCGCGCCACGTGAACCGCCTCTCCTGGAGCAACACTCCAGACGCCGGCCGTCCTCGTCGAAGACCTTGAAGTACAGAGTGGAGGTGCCGTCGTACTCAAAATGGATGGCGAGGGCACCCTCCGGCCAGTAGGCGTGGGCGACGTCGCCCCATCCGCGGGTCATGACGAGGTCACCGGAAGGGACGACCTCGACCTTCGCCTCCATGGCTAGGCTGCAGCACCCAGTGTGTTGCAGCCACAGCTCGAGCGGTCCCCTTGGCGGCATCTCCTCGGCGAAGAACCTCGGGAGCCGGTTCCACATGCGCGGCAACATTGCCACTCACACCACAAACTCGCACGATGTGCCCTCGGTGTGGGTTCATGGGCCGGTTGGCTGGATAGCCACGGCTTGCCCACCATGATCCCGGGCCAGGCGGCGCTGGGCGTGGCCGCCTTGCCTAGGGCTTTGCACGTGAGCGTAGAGAGAGACCGGGAAGCCAGGCGGAGGCCGCGTGTCCTCCTGCCCTTCACCGTCATCGCGAGGGCGGCTAAACCTTTTCTTTGGCAGCAGTGGCTCAGGCTCCTCCTGAGGTGCTTTTCCCTTCTCCGCCGCGAAGAACATCCAGATCGGTGCCATAGATGCTACATCAAGGCGGTGAGATGAAAAAGAAGAAGAAAGAGTGGGCTGCGATAAGATGGAGATGAGCAAGGGAGGCTCCTCCGCTCCCCTCATTTATAGTTGGAGGGGGCCCAACCGCCGGCCTCCACTATTCCACACAATGACGATCTTTCTCTGCATGCGGCAGGCTCTTGTCGGGTCGAACGGTTGCCGAGGCCGCGTGGGGAAGGAGAGACTCCCACGTCCCATCAATCGCCATGCATCGACCTAGGCCACGGGCGGTTAAGTCCCACGGCGCTCTGCACTTGCCCTTTGGCTTCGCCTCAAACACAAGTTCAAGCATGCCTTGGGACCGGGGCTACTATCGGGCGTTCTGGGAATGTGGGTACCTAGACTTGCCTACTTGCGGTCCCATGGCATGGCTCCATTGACGGCTTGGTATGGCCCACCTTCATGATCAACAACTCAAGACCCTCGTGAGGCAAACAACACCAACACCTCCAGAAGGAGCAGCCTCCTCAGGGTGGCTCCTCAGGGGTGGAGATTCCTATGCAAGCCTCACCTCATGAGGTTTAGATGATGTGAGCCATGACGGCCAAGGCCAGGCGGGCGCCAGCGGGCGCAGGACAACAATTTCCTTTTCGGTGCTAAGAAGAAACCCTGAGGAGTCCCGAGGAATCTGCTAGAGGTTTCCATTCTGGTGCAACAAGATGAAGACCGCCAGGATGGCAGGACGGAGGTCATCGCCGAGCCCACCATGGCGTCACGACCAGGAGCTTTGCAGGCAAAGACTACTTTTGTCAGGATAAGGTGTACTAGTTGTCTCCCTTCGAATTTGGCTATTGTGGGATCGCTTCCCACCTTCACTTTGGGAAGAGGACCAAAGCCACTATAAATAGGACCTAGCCACCACCATAGAGGGGTCGAAAGACCAGATCAGATCCATTCCATCCTTACCAGCTCACCAGCCCACTCGATCACAAGAACACGCCTCCTCCTCGGGTCGTTCTTCCATATTTCTAGTTCATC
Source organism: Triticum dicoccoides (assembly GCF_002162155.2). Lineage (NCBI taxonomy): Eukaryota > Viridiplantae > Streptophyta > Magnoliopsida > Poales > Poaceae > Triticum > Triticum dicoccoides. Next base: position 349,972,146 of record NC_041386.1, read on the forward strand.
ATCAGCCCCTCGAGGCCAGTCCACCATAAAGCAGGACTAGGGTTTCACATCGCAAGGTGGCCCGAACCTGGGTAAACTACTGTGTGCCATTTCCTTCCAGTTTGTCGAGCTAGTCCATGAGATTAGCGAGTAGGCAGACTGGGGAGGTTGAGTTCGTCACACGCACCCTAGAGTTCGAACCTCTCAAGGGTCTACGGAACACGAAATCCGACAATCACTAAGGGGGCCATAAGGTAGGGGGCGCACCCTCTACCCTTGTGACCGACTCGTGTCTCTTCTGACTTGCACTCCAAGTCTCATGGGTGTCTTCTGATCGAAGAAAAATCATCACGAAGGTTCTATTTTGTTTGGACTCCATTTGGTATTCCTTTTCTGTGAAGCTCAAAAACATGGAAAAAACAAAAACTAGCACTGGGCTCTAGGTTAATAGGTTAGTCCCAAAAATAATAATAAATAGCATATTAATGCATATAAAACATCCAAAACAAATAATATAATAACATGGAACAATAAAAAATTATAGATACGTTGGAGACGTATCAAGCATCCTCAAGCTTAATTCATGCTCATCCTCGAGTAGGTAAATGATAAAAACAGAAAATTTTATGTGGAATGCTACCTAACATATTTATCCATGTAAATTTTCTTTATAGGGGCTTGAATGTTCAGATTTGTAAGATTCAAAACAAAAGTTTAATATTGACATAAAAACAGTAATACTTCAAGCATACTAACAAGGCAATTATGTCATCTCAAAATAACATAGCCAAAGAAAGCTATCCCTACAAAATCATATAGTCTAGCTATGCTCCATCTTCATCACAGAAAATATTCAAATCATGCACAACCCCAATGACAAGCCAAGCAATTGTTCCATACTTTTGGTGTTCTCAAACCTTTTCAACTTCCACACAATACATAAACGCGAGCCATGGATGTAGCCTTTAGCTGGAGTAGAACATGGCGGCTGTGGGGAAGACAAAAAGAAGGAGATAGTCTAACATCAACTAGGTGTATCAACGGGCTATCACTACAAAAAAACGACACATCCATGACTTTTTGGGCTGAATGAAATTTTTTCTATCATGTTTATGACACTTCTATGACGATAATTGTGAGAAAACCCGGAATCATCATAGATGTGGTGGGCTCCTACTTCTATGACAAAAAATCATGACAGAAAATGGGCTTTTCGTCCTGGGCGGGCCGGAGACGTAGCTGCATGACATTCTTTGGGTCGTCGATGATGGAAAAAACCGTGGTAGAAGCGAGGGCGACGAAAATATGGGGGAGTTCCTGAGGGAGTCCTGGACTAAGGGGTCCTCGGGCGTCCGACCTGTTATCCATGGGCCGGACTAATGGGCTGTGAAGACATGCAGGCCGAAGACTATACCTGTGTCCGGATAGGACTCTCCTTGTCATGGAAGGCAAGCTTGGCGACCGACTATGAAGATTCCTTATGTAACCGACTCTATGTGAACCCTAGATCCTCCCGGTGTCTATATAAATGTCAGGACCCCGATTCCAAGTCACATCGATCTAGCCGGTAACACTTCATATCACTTTGCAGCCTCACGCACGGTATTCCCACGGTGTTGCCTTACCATGGCCCGGGACCGTTTGCGCCTTTTGGCTCACGTATATGATAGTGTCGCTAGCATCCATATGACAGGGAACCCGGGCCGACATGGCTAGTCGTGAACCCAAAGCGGCATGAACCTATGGGGACAGGCATACATGAATCACATCGAGCATGTCGGTCAGCAGCGTGTGAATCCGAGCTGTAGCACTGGGCTAACAGGACTCCAGATGTCACCGCGTGACATTTCCCTGAGGGGACAGACACCGGAACCAAATGAAACACATGCTGGCCAGTCAAGTGTCCTGAGCAGTAGTGCTGGGCTAGCAGGACTCTGGTGAACCGGGCTGTAGCGGACTACTATGGCTCATGGAAGCACTAGACTATATTTTCCCAAAAGAGAGGCTGCCAAGGATAAACAACTAGATTGTCGGATCCCACACATACCAAGCATTTCAATCATACACACAATATGCTCGATATGTGTAAATACAAGATGGCATCACAACATAACTCTACGACTCAAATATTTATTCATTAGGCTCCGAGGAGCGAGATATTACAAACATGGGTCTCATGACCCAACAATCATAGCATATAAATCAGAGCACATGCGGAAGCCTAACATGTCTGAGTACAGACATCTAGAAATGAAAAAGGCTGAGAAGCCTGACTATCTACTAGATCCTGCCGAGGGCACAAGATCGTAGCTGAGGTATCAAGCTAAACGTCGAAGTCCACGCGAAACTACTAGCGAGACTGAAGTCTCTCTGCAAAACATAAATTAACAAAACATGAGTACAAAAGTACTCAGCAAGACTTACATCAGAACTAGCTACATATGCATCGGTATCAACAGGGGGGAGGTGGAGTTTAACTGTAGCAAGCCAGCTTTCACTCGGTGGCTATCTTAAACTACGACTGCAAGTAACTCTTTTGAGGTGGCGCACATGAGTCCACATATTCACCATAACAATACACCACTATGGATCTGCTCTCATCTCCCTACGAGAACGCCATCCATAGCACTCACGCTTATCTTGCGCATTTTAGAGTATCCACTTTCACTTGTCTATGAACTGTTATAGGCAACCCAAAAGTCCTTTACCGCGGACGCGGCTATTCAAATAGTTTTATACCCTGCAGGTGTGTACTTCGTCACACTTGTTTCCACCACTTAGTGTCTGCACACGACATGTGCTCGGCAGACTTCAAGAGGAAGCCGGCGTGGGTGTAGACCACGACCTGACTAACCGCACAAGTCTCTAGTCCAGGTTTATTGCCTATTCGGGTTCCATCCACGAGGAGATCCGGTCGGAGTTTCACTCACATCCCCAAACAATGTGTGCAGGGTTCCCGAGACACCAAACGGGCGCCCGATACACTGTGCCACGGTGTATCTACCGCATCATAGCCCACCCCTAGGGTCAGCGCTACGCACGGCCGCCAGCACATATCCTATAAACACTAGAAACTAGTTGCAACTCCTGGACAGAGGACGAGAGGGGTCAGTAAGTCGAGCGGGGTCATATTTCAGGGCCCAATGTGTGGTAGTAGCTGTTTCATGGATCACAAACACAGAACTCAGTTCCTAAGAACGGTTTTAATGAGATAACCCACCATGTACTCCTACATGGCCTCTCACCGCTACCTTCAGCAAATCATGTTCACACACTTAGCTCACACAAAGTAGGACATGTTCACAACTTTCCAATTCATCCCCGATGAATCAGACCTGACACAACTCTAAGCAATAGCAGGCATGACAAGCAAACATGAATGAGTAGGCACATCAGGGCTCAAACAACTCCTACTCATGCTAGTGGGTTTCATCTATTTACTGTGGCAATGACAGGTCATGCAAAGGAAAGGGGTTCAACTACCGCAACATTTAACAGTTGAATCATTGTTGTCCTAATGCAGTAAAAGAGAGCAGCAGTGAGAGAGTGGGTTTGTATCGGAATGAACAAGGGGGTTTTGTTTGCCTGGCACTTCTGAAGATAGTATAGTTCTTCATCGGTGTCATCGAATTCATCGCTGGATCAACGTCTACTGAGGGGGGACAAACACCGACAACTGAGAAAGAACACAATCAACACATGATGATATGCAACAATATGATGCATGCTATGACATGGCAATATGAATATGTTTTGGGCTAATGCAAGCTAAACATATTGAAATGAGTCTATTTGAACCAAAGATTCAAATGCAAACCCATTTTATGAAGTCATATTAGTGCATTAAATTGCTTCACCTAAACAACAAGGTTAAAGTGTTCTAACATGCATGAAACTAGTACATATGGAAAGATTGGATTTTTCCGATCATTTTTCATATATAATTTATCTTATTTGGAGTTATAGATAACTATCTATGATTTTTAGAAGTTTTGGGCATTTTATAGAATTTCCTAAATAAACTTAAATCCAGAATATGAGTTATTGCGTCAGCACTGCGTCATTGTGACGTCAGCTGGTCAACTGGGCACCTCCAGGTCAAAGCTGACCAGTAGGGCCCACTGGTCAGTAGTTAGTTAACTAACTAGAGTTAGTTAGTGTTAAACAGTAGTTAGTTAGTTAGTTAGTGGCCTGGGGCCCACACGTGAGTGAGACAGAAACTAATCCCGCGTTGACTACGGCTTTAACCCGCTGCGGGGCCTGCTGTCAGCGTGTAATGGTGGTCCAGCTGGCGGGGTTAGTGCTAATGGCGAGGCCACATCGGCACTCACCGGAGCATGGCCGGCGGCGACCAAAACGATGGCGGCGCGGCTCGGATTTGAGCTTCGGGCAGTGGTTTGGCATGCTGAGCGCACCGGGGAGGATCTCTTGCTCGTCCGCATCCAATGGACCATACGGGAGGCCCCAGGGTGGCTGGAAGCAACGCAGGCGTTGAGGTTAGCGGTGGCCGGAGCTACGGGATCGACGGGTTCGACACTACGGTGATCTATAGGAGGATTTGGTGAGTTCTACAACTTCCTGGGAAGGCTCTAAGCACATTGGTGTGCTCGTACGTGAACTGCAATGACTATGGCCACGACTGCGCCATTGTCGGCAGCGAGGAGCTCACGGCTCCGGTGGCTAGGCTAGTTAGGGGAAGAGATTCACTGCGGGGAGAGAGGGGTTCGGTAGAGGAGCTCACGATTGGGGCGTCGGTGATCTTAGCGTGCTTAGGGATGGCCTGGTGACGACGAATCAGGCGACGATGGCCGTCGGTGCAAGGGCGGAGATGGCGTCGACGATGGCGCTCCAGGGCGTCCGGCATCATGTGGCTCGGCGGGGAGGACCGGGGCGTCATGGTGGAGCTCAGGGGTGCGTCGGAGGGGCTCGGAGATGGCTGTGGCCATGGGGGAGCTCGTCGGCGGCAACGTCTGTGTTCGGCCACGCTCGTGGAAGGGGCTAGAGGGCAAAAGAGAGAGCAGAGAGTGAGGGAGAGGAGCGAGGGGACAGCGGGGCGTCTCCAGACGCGTCAGGGGCGCATCGGTGGCAAGCAGGAGGTGGCCAGTGCGGCGTCGGTGCTCGCCACCGAGCTGCTTCGGGGCGAGGGGGAGGAAGACGACAAAGGGGAGGAGGTGGGCTGGGCCGGCCTGCTCAGATGGGCCGCTAGGTGGGCTAGAGCGCCAGTTAAGTGCCGAGGTAAGTCTCTCACTCTTCTATTTCTGTTTTCTATTTTCTGTCTGTTTGTTTTGACTTTATTAAAAATGCTAGAGCATTTTCAGAAATCATGAGACTTCTTATGGCTACTCTTTGGATTATTTCCAACAGCAAACATTTCAGGTCATGAATATTTGGACATTCAGAATAATATATAGAATTTAAATGCCCAAATGCAAATAAGGTATGATTTAATTCAGAGCCCAAATATGTCATGGAAAAATGTGCATCACCTCTGGTACCGTTTACAGCATTTTCCATAAAATGATGAACATTTTTGAAAGCCATTTGGATTTACTGAAAATATTTTAGGTGAACCTAGTGAATTCCTTTGATGCTAGGGGTTTAGGAAATCCCCATTTCAAGTTTCTTTGGAATTTAAACATGATGGCAAGAAGAACAAGCAAAGTCAACTAAGGGCTGAACTGGGGCTGTGACAGCTCACCCCCACTAAACAAGAATCTTGTCCCGAGATTCAAGCGTAGGGTTAAGGTGAAGGGGGGAACAGAAGCTAACATAATCTTCACGATCCAGGTTGCACCTCATAAGGTTGTTGATTCAATCACCATCATTGTCTCGATGTCTTGCCCCAAGAACTCCAACTAACATGACAATGAGAGGAAAGAGAAAACTCTAGAAGGATCGATCTTATCGAAGATCGAACAACTCAAGATCAACTCATCGAGCGAGACGCTGAAACAACTCTCGAGCTGAGACACGAAGCATACGTCCATAGGGATGGAGTGAAACACATGACAAAGGTTCACTAGGTAGGCAACAATTCCACACCTAAGAAGGTGGTGAACGGGTGTCAATGTAGCGAGAAGTTGAGTTGCCATGATACCATAACGAGACATCTTAAGGAAGGTGACTCGCAGAAGTATTCCCTTAAGTGGCAAAAAGAATTACTTTTGATACAAAGATCACTGAAATTCTTTATACCAGCCTAAGGCAATCACAAATGATCGTGTGAACGAATTCGAATGTATGGCATACCCATACCAGAATGGATGATGTGGACTACCTTGTTGAAGACAACGTAATGGATGACTTTTGCTTATCACCGGAAATGGATGGGACCCATGACAGGACCACTTTGAGGATGATCCTGGACAACAATTACTGAGAGGGCAGCTCATGGGAATTGGCACAATGGAGGTGCAAGCTGGGAACAAAACGCAAATGCTAGGAATGATTCTGGTAACTGGGAATAACTCAACGATAGTGATTCCACCGTTTGGATGGTTATAGCATAATCGAACAAACTAGGAGTACAAGGATCCGTAAGGAACATCTTCTAGAATATTTTGCACTAAATCCTCATGGAGAAGATGGTCAAATAGCTCAATCAAGATAGTACAATGATAGATCTTCCGGCTAGGTGTGTCGGCCAACATCAACCTTGTTGGAACCTACACAATAGATCTTGGACTAGTTCCAACCATCATATCTGCCTGAGATTCAGATCTGGTTGGTGTCAGGATATTCCAGACTCAGCATGTCCGAAAGAAAGTTTGCAACACAAATCGACGAGATGACGTTGCGAGATTCTCGGGATATGAACTACGATAGCAGGCTCCAAAACATGAGCCAGTTCTGCTACATACATGTGAGCAGGTTGTCCAAGACAAGAATGGCCACGTAGTAGTCTTATAATAAAAACACTATCGAGTTCTGGTTGGGAACCATCATTGGGATAACGAAGTCTTGTGCATATCCGTCCAGGCCCTTCAGGGTTAGCGCATGAACTTATTTTCTTTGAACATATCAATCAGTGGCTTGGTGTGCTAGGAAATACCGATGGAATGGAGGTAGCTAATCTCTCAAGCCATAGTATACTTCACACGTGCATGACTGACTTGGTATGATTCCCGAGGAAGCAAAAACTAACTTTCTCGAATTCACGACGACAACTTGCACCTAATGCACGTGAACTTGGAGAAAGCCACTTCTTGCACCAAACATATACCTCATGAACGCAACATGAAGGCAATGGTTACAAAGTTCCCAATACTAGCTTAATGTTCAACATGAATCATGGGGGAGATAAAATGTTGCTGATGGGCTCAACAGCAACTCATCGGAGTTTCCATATCACTGGACTTTCACCATCATGTGAACACGGTGATAGCATTGGTTAGACCAAAAGATGTAATGGTGTTTACTTGAGGGATCAACCACGAGTAAGACAACATTACGAACATCGTTGGTTCTGATTTGACTTGACGATAGCCCATACTCAAGTCAAAGTTTTGACAAGACAACAAATCCAACAACTGATCACGAGGACCAATTGGTGAAGATATCATCTTTCTTCAACACACGCACACACAAAAAAGATATCCCTTAACATGAACTATGCCAGACAAGCTTTTATCTTCCAACTCTCCAAGTTGTTGTTTAGCTTAACCAACTAGGTTAGTGGTATCCAACAACGATTCTTGGAGAAAAGGCGTGGCTACAAGAAACCAACTTGATCACGAACTCAATATAGCAGTCAGGTGACAACCTGGTAACACTTCCGAGAAGATATTCGGAAAATCACGAACAACCGATATGCCACTAAGCTCGAGAACAATCTTGCTTTTCAGGGCAAGGCGATATGATCAAATACGCAAGGATAGACACAGTCCCAACTTTTGATCGAATAGTGCACTAGGAAAATGGACTAGGTAGCATGATAAATCTTAGAATGATGACTCAATAACCAACACACTAAGAATGAGAATATTGTCCATTAACTACCAAGCAACACAGTTGCTAGGAGTATTGATTTCACACATCACGATTCACTTGTCGGCATTCCATTGCGACAACACGGCACCGAGGAATGAAAAAATGATGGCAAGAAGTATCACTGCGTCAAGAATTCATGAGAGATGGTGCAATTCTCATGAAAATCCTGACATAAAAGGGGTAATACTCCAGGGTAGAACAGAGCAAAAACTGGGTTGGCATTTGATCTGCAGAACACAACTACTTTGACCCAATCCTGGATATGGATGAGGAACTAGAGTTTGTTTCTCCTAGTCATCCTGAAATAGAATGGCTTAACGGACCACAAGAATAATAGGCATCGTTGGACGAATGCACGCATACCCTTGACTATGAATTGATATCCGAAGGTCAGGAAACAACTAAAGAGGGACAACTCAAAGGAACATATAACTTTCTGAGTTGTGGATGCATAGATTAACTTGTCGAACGAGTTCAACATATTTCTTCCGGATAACCCATGCAGAGAGGTAGGATTGGCAGAGTCACAAGTATAATAGAGAACTCATCAAGAGCACTCTAGTTGTGATCTTTTGGTTCAAAGAACTTCCGCCAAGGATGGTTCAGGGTATCTGGAAGAATGATATACCATGGACCTCGAGGACTATCACAAGGGTTACTAATTATCCTAAAGGAACTAGCAAGCACTATCAATATGAATTAAGTAAGGTGAATCTCGGGTTCAAGAACCCAGGAATAGAATACCTACTAACTAATAACATCACGAGATGCTTTCGAGAATGATGGCCAGAATCATCACACCGGGAACACAAAACATGGCTAGATTACTAGGTGACTCCCTAAACACCTAGGGTCATAATAATAGCTCCAACATATATGTCGAGGAGTAGAGTACCTCAACAGACCGTTAGTGTGCTTAATCTGGCCCAAAAGGACATCGGAAACGGGAAGAAGGGATTTGCAAATGCATCAGACTAGTTAGAGACCTGGGATGACTCGGACATCATAATGGCTGTAAATGCTCAAAAAATTTGAGATATCCTGCAAAATGGTGGCATAACCACTCAACAACACAATCTCAAGGTTCCGAGATCAACTGTCAACATACGGAAGTAGTAGGAACGGAACTGAGGCGTGAAACTATCAATTCTATAAGTCTATGGATTAGTAACACGTCATCCTGATAGATAAATGAGAAGGCCTAGTTCTTAATCCCCATAGAAAAGAAGAGGTTGACTCAGATCAGAATGGCATAGGGTAAAGGAGTAAAAAGAGCCTTATGTTCCCTTCCACAATCAATTCCCTTACATAACTAAAGCATTTCTAGACTCGACTTCGACCAGTTTGGCTTGGTAATCCTACAGGCAGTTAGGCTCTGATACCAAAGCTGTCAGGACCCCGATTCCAAGTCACATCGATCTAGCCGGTAACACTTCATATCACTTTGCGGCCTCACGCACGGTATTCACACGGTGTCGCCTTACCATGGCCTGGGACCGTTTGCACCTTTTGGCTCAAGTATATGATAGTGTCGCTAGCATCCATATGACAGGGAACCCGGGCCGACATGGCTAGCCGTGAACCCAAAGCGACACCAACCTATGGGGACAGGCATACATGAATCACATCGAGCATGTCGATCAGTAGCATGTGAATCCGGGCTGTAGCACTCGGCTAACAGGACTCCGGATGTCACCGCGTGACATTTCCCCGAGGGGACAGACACAGAAACCAAGTGAAACACATGTCGGCCAGTCAAGTGTCCTGAGCAGTAGTGCTGGGCTAGCAGGACTCGGTGAACCGGGCTGTAGCGGACTACTATGGCTCATGGAAGCACTAGACTGCATTTCCCCATAAGAGAGGCTGCCAAGGATAAACAACTAGATTGTCGGATCCCACACATACCAAGCATTTCAATCATACACACAATATGCTCGATATGTGTAAATACAACATGGCATCACAACATAACTCTACGACTCAAATATTTATTCATTAGGCTCCGAGGAGGGAGATATTACAAACATGGGTCTCATGACCCAACAATCATAGCATATAAATCAAAGCACATGCGGAAGCTTAACATGTCTGAGTACAGACATCTACAAATGAAAAAGGCTGAGAAGCCTGACTATCTACTAGATCCTGCCGAGGGCACAAGATCGTAGCTGACGTATCAAGCTAAACGTCGAAGTCCACGCGAAACTACTAGCGAGACTGAAGTCTCTCTGGAAAACATAAATTAAGAAAACGTGAGTACAAAAGTACTCAGCAAGACTTACATCAGAACTAGCTACATATGCATCGGTATCAACAGGGGGGTGGTGGAGTTTAACTGCAGCAAGCCAGCTTTGACTCGGTGGCTATCTTAAACTACGAGTGCAAGTAACTCTTTTGAGGTGGCGCACACGAGTCCACATATTCACCATATCAATACACCACTATGGATCCGCTCCCGTCTCCCTACGAGAACGCCATCCATAGCACTCACGCTTATCTTGCGCATTTTAGAGTATCCACTTTCACTTGTCTATGAACTGTTATAGGCAACCCACAAGTCCTTTACCGCGGACGCGGCTATTTGAATAGTTTTATACCCTGCAGGGGTGTACTTCGTCACACATGTTTCCACCACTTAGCGTCTGCACACGACATGTGCTCGGCAGACTTCAAGCAAAAGCCGATGTGGGTGTAGACCACGACCTGACTAACCGCACAAGTCTCTAGTCCAGGTTTATTGCCTATTCGGGTTCCATCTGCGAGGAGATCTGGCCGGAGTTTCACTCACAGCCCCAAACGATGTGTGGAGGGTTCCCGAGACACCAAACGGGCGCCCGGTACATCGTGCCACGGTGTATCTACCACATCATAGCCCACCCCTAGGGTCAGCACTACGCACGGACGCCAACACATATCCTATAAACACCAGAAACTAGTTGCAACTCCTGGACAGAGGACGAGAGGGGTCAGTAAGTCGAGCGGGGTCATATTTCAGGGCCCAATGTGTGGTAGTAGTTGTTTCATGGATCACAAACACAGAACTGAGTTCCTGAGAACGATATCAATGAGACAACCCACCATGTACTGCTACATGGCCTCTCACTGCTACCTTTACCAAATCGTGTTCACACACTTAGCTCACACACAGTAGGACATGTTCACAACTTTCCAATTCATCCCCGATGAATCAGACCTGACACAACTCTAAGCAATAGCAGGCATGACAAGCAAGCATGAATGAGTAGGCACATCAGGGCTCAAACAACTCCTACTCATGCTAGTGGTTTTCATCTATTTACTGTGGCACTGACAGGTCATGCAAAGGAAAGGGGTTCAACTACCGCAGCATGTAACAGTTGAATCGTTGTTGTCCTAATGAAGTAAAAGAGAGCAGGAGCGAGAGACTGGGTTTGTATCGGAATGAACAAGGGGGTTTTCCTTGCCTGGCACTTCTGAAGATAGTTTAGTTCTTCATCGGTGTCATTGAATTCATCGCTGGATCAATGTCTACCGAGGGGGGACAAACACCGACAACTGAGAAAGTACACAATCAACAAATGACGATATGCAACAATATGATGCATGCTATGACATGGCAATATGAATGTGTTTTGGGCTCATGCAAGCTAGAACATATTGAAATTAGTCCATTTGAACCAAAGATTCAAATGCAAACCCATTTTATGAAGTCATATTAGTGCATTAACTTGTTTCACCTAAACAGCGTGGTTGAAGTGTTCTAACATGCATGAAACTAGTATAGATGGAAATATTGGATTTTTCCGATCATTTTTCATATATAATTTATCTTATTTGGAGTTATAGATAATTTTCTATGATTTTTAGAAGTTTTGGGCATTTTCTGGAATTTTCTGAATAAACTTAAATCCAGAATATGAGTTATTGCGTCAGCACTATGTCATTGTGACATCAGCTGGTCAACTGGGCACCTCCAGGTCAAACCTGACCAGTAGGGCCCACTGGTCAGTAGTTAGTTAACTAACTAGAGTTAGTTAGAGTTAAACTAATGCTAATCCTAGATTAGTTAGTGGCCTAGGGCCCACACGTCAGTGAGACAGAAACTAATACCACGTTGACTACGGCTTTGACCCGCTGCAGGGCCTGCTGTCAGCGTCTAATGGTGGTCCAGCTGGCGGGGTTAGTGCTAATGGCGAGGCCACGTCGGCACTCGCCGGAGACCGGCGGCGACCAAAACGACGGCGGCGCGGCTCGGATTTGAGCTTCGGGCGGTGGTTTGGTGCGCTGAGTGCACCGGGGAGGATCTCTTGCTCGTCCGCATCCAATGGACCGGACGGGAGGCCACAGGGTGGCCGGAAGCAGCGCAGGCGTTGAGGTTAGCGGCGGCCGGAGCTACGGGATCGACGGATTCGGCACTACGGTGATCGATATGAGGAGTTGGTGAGTTCTACAACTTCCTGGGAAGGCTCTAAGCACATTGGTGTGCTCGTACGCGAGCTGCAATGACTATGGCCACAACTGCGCCATTGCCGGCGGCGAGGAGCTCACGGCTCCGGTGGCTAGGCTAGTTAGGGGAAGAGATTCACTGCGGGGAGAGAGGGGTTCGGTAGAGGAGCTCACGGCGGGGCGTCGGTGATCTCAGCGTGCTCGGGGATGGCCTGGTGATGACGAATCGGGCGATGATGGCCGTCGGTGCAGAGGGCGGAGATGGCGTCGACGACGATGCTCCAGGGCGTCCGACATCATGTGGCTCGGCAGGGAGGACCGGGGCGTCATAGTGGAGCTCAGGGGTGCGTCAGAGGGGCTCGGAGATGGCTGTGGCCGTGGGGGAGCTCGTCGGCGGCGACGTCTGCATTCGGCCGCGCTCATGGAAGGGGCTAGAGGGCGAAAGAGGGAGCAGAGAGTGAGGGAGAGGAGCGAGGGGACTGCGGGGCATCTCCAGACGCGTCGAGGGCGCCTCGGTGGCAAGCAGGAGGTGGCCAGGGTGGCGTCGGCGCTCGCCACCGAGCTGCTTTGGGGCGAGGGGGAGGAAGACGACAGAGGGGAGGAGGTGGGCTGGGTCGGCCAGTTCAGATGGGCCACTAGGTGGGCTAGAGTGCCAGTTTAGTGCCCAGGTAAGTCTCTCACTCTTTTATTTATGTTTTCTATTTTCTTTCTATTTGTTTTGACTTTATTAAAAATGCCAGAGCATTTTCAGAAATCATGAGACTTCTTATGGCCACTGTTTGGATTATTTCTAACAGCAAACATTTCAGTTCATGAATATTTGGACATTTTGAATAATATATAGAATTTAAATGCCCAAATGCAAATAAGGTATGATTTAATTTAGAGCCCAAATACGTCATGGAAAAATGTGCATCACCTCTGGTACTGTTTACAGCATTTTCCATAAATGTTGAACATTTTTGAAAGCCATTTGGATTTACTGAAAATATTGTATGTGAACCTAGTGAATTCCTTTGATGCTAGGGGTTTAGGCAATCCCCATTTCAAGCTCCTTTGGAATTTAAACATGATGGCAAGAAGAACAAGCAAAGTCAAGCAAGGGCTGAACTAGGGCTATGACAATAAACCAGAGGGGTTAGTCCCAAAAGGATATACTCATTACGATAGTCATACAGGCTAGGATTCTAGGGTTTAGCCATTACGATCTTGTGGTAGATTAACTCTTGTAACACTCATATTCATCAAGATTAATCAAGAAGGACGTAGGGTATTACATCCATAGAGAGGGCCCGAACCTGGGTAAACATCATGTCCCCCGTCTCCTATTACCATCGATCCTAGACGCACAGTTCAGGACCCCCTACCCGAGATCCTCAGGTTTTGACACCGGCATTGGTGCTTTCATCGAGATCCACTTTGTCATCAACGAAAGGTCCGATGGCCCCTCCAATCGTCTATGGCGACACTGTCCAAGGAGAAACCTTCCTCCCCGGACAGATTTTCGTGTTCCGTGGTGTCGGTGGGAACGACACCTATGGGATCACAAGAATCCCTACTGTGGTTAGCGGGACGCGGGGTCGTGAGAAGAGCGGATGAAACAGATAGCACATGGTTCATTTATCCAGGTTCGGGCCGCAAGGATGCGTAAAACCCTACTCCTGCTTTGGTGGATTGTATATCTGTGTTCTTGAGCTAGCTATGGGGCGTGAGGAGCTCCAAAATGCCGAATCGTTCCTCTGGTCGCATCGGGCCTCCTTTTATAAAAAAAGGTGTTGCCACAGTGGCACACAAGAGGTGGAAAGGGTATAGTGCTGCAATGTTATCCTTCGCATCACATGACAAGGCGCATTTAATGCGTCTTGCTTAGGTGTCCTTGCTTTATCGGGGACGGGGGAGAAACCTGTCTCGTCCATCGCCGCTCCTTCTTGTGTCGACACGCGCCCTGGCCAGCAACGCCTGCGATGCCATGTAGGTAGGCAGGCAGCTGAGGTGGCGCAGCGGTGGGTCTTCATGAAGATCTGCATGCTGCCACATGGGTGCCTGCCCAGCTGGTTGGGTCGGCAGCTGCATGCATGCGGTGGTGGAGGTTTAGTCGGCGTGGGCCTGATGGTGGCCCTGCGGGTGTTCTTGGCAAGGGCCTTGCCGGGGCCCCGGCAAGGATCTTGCCGAGGCGCCTGCTGTCATCCCCGGCAAGGCGCTTGCCGGGGGCCTAGTGGTCTTCCTCGGCTGGTATCCCGCCAAGGGTTGTCGTCTCCTTAGTGCGTATCTGATCTTGAATGTCTTCACAAAGATCTGCATGCCGCCACGGGGATGTATCCCGAATCCTTGCCCTTTGGGGGCAGTGGACTCAAGGTGATTTGCTCCGTAGGCGCGGGACGAGACGCCGCGGCAAGGGTCTTTTTGGGGCTGCTAGAACTGTATCCCGGCAAGGATCTTGCCGGGGGAGTCCGCTTCGTCCCCTTTGCTCTTTGTGGTATTGGCCTTGGCGGTGTTCTAGTTCTCTTGAGCTTCGGTCTTACCCTGGCTCACCTCCCTTGCCTTGCTTGGTGTGGTGGTATCTGCGGCTCAGACTGCCCGTGCACAGTTATAGGGGTACAAAAAGTGTAGCCCTATTTTTGTACACCGACAGGAGCCCTCGGGCCTGGGTCACACATAAGCGCAACGCATTGTTGGGCTAGACCCAAAAACGGTGCGCGGGCAGGCGGGGCGGTTTTTATCGCGGTAAGATTCTTCGCGCACTGCGCTTCCCACAATTCCCACGCGTGGCGCGGCGTGGGGAGGTGCGTGTGACGTGGGCGGCATGCGTGGGGTTGGTTCCTGCAGGCATGCGTCACATCGTAGTAAAGGGGCGGTTCGCGCCTTCCCCATAGACGGAGGGAGGCGTGGAGGCGCGGCCCATTTACTGAATGGGGCTGAGGCGCTGTCTTCAAGGTATCCACTCCCCACGATCACGGGGTGGGGAGTGGTCGTCTCACCCGTCCCCTCGGTTCTGCACGTCCGCCACGTGTCTCCCATGTGCCTAGGGTGGCAAACGGTGGAGGCGGGAAACCGGGCCGTCGCTGGTTGGGGTGGTGGGTCGGTCCTGGCTCCCTGCGCCTTACATATCTTGATTGGCCGAGCAGGGCGGCCGAGCCCCAACCCCGATCCTATATAAAGAGCGGGACGGGGGATGGCGTCCCGCATTCTTTCATCTTCTTCTTCCTTCAGCTTCTGCTTCTCCCTTCCATCCATCATGGAGAGAGGGAATCCCGGTCCTTCAACAGTGGCGGCGAGGGTCGCCGCTCGACAACGCGTCCCTCCTTCTCCTACGCCTGCGGTGGCAGAGCCAGCCGCGAGGGGAAGGGGGAGGGGGCGAGGTAGTGGGCGAGGCCGGGGTGCTTGGGGAAGGGGAGGACGGGGCGGCGCGCCGGCCTCGGCTCCTCAAGTAGCTCCTCCTCCAATGGAGGGCCATGTTGGGGATGACCCTTGTGAGTTCTTCGTCAGGCTGCGCCGGCCGCCGCGCCATCGCCTTCGTCTCCCGACTCCATTTGCGCGGGAGATGGAGCTGGATCCGCCGGAGTCATGGCGGCTGCACATGAGGCGCTGTGGGATCAGTGGCACGCGGGTCCGCGTCGACTTCCCCGCCCCTCACGTGATGTATCTTCGTCGGGGATGGAAGACGTTTGCTCATATCCACCGCTTGACGGAAGAGCTCACTCTCCATTTTAAGATGATGGAGGGTGGCTCTTTGGGACCCGTGCAAGGTGCTGCGTGGAGAGCTCTTCTGATAGTGAAGACCCCTCCTCGGGCGGGAGTGACGAGGAGGACAGTGGCAGCGACGACGAGGGTAGTAGGCGGCAAGATGACGGGTCCAACTAGGTGTCAGGTGCCGATCCGTGCGGCACCTACGACCCCATCATATGTGTCGCTGGCTCCCTGAACTTCTCGGGGTCGTCTCCTTGGGCGGCTGGTGTTGGGAGGCTACGAAAGAGGAAGAGGGCAGGCGGCAAGGCCGTCAAGTCGGAGTACACGGGCACTGATTCCTTCGACGCGTGCTGACGTCCTGCCGCCTCGTCTTCGAGCTCTGCTTCCAGCGCCGCCATCACCATCCAGCCTTTGGACGGCCACCAAGATGTTCTCTTGGTGTCTTCTGCCACCCGTAGCTCGCCTAGGCGCTCCTTTTGTCCTTTTCGCCTCCTTGACCTGCCTCCTGAGGAGAGGGACAAGAAATTGTTTACGGGCACCTTATCTCTTTTTAGTTTGCAAGCCTTCGGGCCTTTGTTGAATTTAAAACTTGTAATCCCATCATTCATGTTTTTGCATTCCCTATGAACTGTACCTGAGTGGAATGTTTTTTTAATGAAAAAGGGATGCTTGCCGGGTCATTTGTTTGCGGGTGGAACCCACGAGAAGGAGTAAATCCTTGATATCTTCAAGATAAAAATTTCCTTGCCCGGCAACAGGCGTTGCTGTCTCCCCACTTCGCTCGACCTTCCTCACGCCTTTGGCGGAGGCAGGGATGAGGTGGGTTCAGGCTCCTTGTTTCACCCTTTCGCTACCGCGACTATGACCAAACTTGGCCCCAGGAACGAGCCCTAAGGCCTAGAGTTAGGGGAGCACGGTAGCTTAGGGGAAAACGAGGTTTCACATAACTCAGTCCATAATGGAATGCATGATAAGGGATGAAGAACTTATCTGAAGCTGCAGTCCCCGGCAACCCTGGTTCGCCATGGGTGAATCTTTGCTCTTGCAGCCCCAGGCAATACTGGCTTGCCGAGGGCTAGGTGCTGGTCTGTTCCTCTTTTTTTCTCCCCAAGTGGTTCGGCACGGATATCTATGTGTCCTGTGAACCAAAGAAGACAAAAGAAAGACAAAGAGATGCACACTCGACCTCTAAGCTAGGGGTTAGTCGCTGCTAAGCACTATCAACCCTAACCAAGGACGAGACTCGACCTAGCATGCATCCTATAACTTAGGGCGCCAGCACTTCATTTATTTATGCTCAGGGTCTGCGCCTGGCTTTGTACAAAGGGTTACATGCGTCATCGGCAAGGCTCGTACAAAAGGTGGCTTGCCTGGGGGCCCGGCAAGCCGCGCCTCATGGGTAAAACTTGCGAAGATGCTCAATGTTCCAGGAGTTACTCACCGGAACGACATCTTCGGTCTCCAGGCGGACTGCGCCGGGCCTGGTGACTCGTATTACCCGATAAGGGCCTTCCCACTTTGGCGTCAACTTGTTGGAATTCTTCGCCGATTGAATGCGCCAAAGAACAAGGTCGCCTTCCTCAAAGCCTCGGGCATGAACCTTGCGGCTATGGTAGCGGCGCAAGGCTTGCTGGTAGCGCGCTGCTCTCATAGCCGCCCGAAGACGATCTTCCTCAAGGAGCGTTGCGTCATCTTGCCGTAATTGCTCTTGCTCAAGCTCGTCATAAGCGAGTACTTGAGGTGAACTGCTTCTGCCCCGTATACCAGGGCAAAGGGTGTGTGGCCGGTGGCTCGATTTGGTGTCGTTCTGATTGACCAAAGAACCGCCGGCAATTCATCAATCTAGCGCCTTCCACTCTTGTGCAGTCTGTCAAAGGTATTTGTCCTCAGGCCTCACAGTACTTCAGCATTTGCCCTCTCAGCTTGACCATTTCTTCGTGGGTGAGCAACGGAAGCGAAACAGACCTTGCTGCCGAGGTCTTGAATATATTGCATGAAGGTGTGGCTTGTGAACTGCGTGCCGTTGTCGGTGATAACCCTATTGGGTAAACCAAAACGGCACACCAGTCCTTTGAAGAACTTGACGGCTGACTGTGCTGTGACCTTCCTCACTGCTTCCACTTCCGACCACTTTGTGAACTTGTCGACTCAACGTACAAGTACTCAAAGCCCCCGACAGCGCGGGGGAAATGGCCCGGTATGTCGAGCCCCCAGACCGAGAAAGGCCAGGAGAGAGGAATGGTTTGAAGGGCTTGAGCTGGCTGATGAAGCTTCTTTGAATGGAACTGACACGCTTCACACCTGGTGACTAGTGTCGTTGCATCCTGGAGGGTGGTGGGCCAGAAGAAGCCTTGCCGAAACGCTTTGCCGGCAAGGGCCCTTGACCCGATGTGGGATCCACATATGCCTCCATGTATCTCCGCCAACAGCCCCAGTGTCACAGCCCTAGAATTTGTTTGTCATTAGTTGCCTTAAGGCATTCATGCATCATGTTTAAAATTCATGAAACTTGAAATGGGGATGACAAACCCTAGCACTAAATAAAATGCAATTAGGATCAAAATAAAAATATTTTCAATAAACCCAGAATGCCCTTTAGAAAAGTTCATTATTTTTTTTAAAGGTGAAAACCCCTGCCATCAATGATGCACATATTTCTAGGCCATTCTGGATTTTTGAATTAAATCCTATTGTATTTGACCTTGGGCATTTAAATACTATAAATAATTTAAATGTTCAAATAAATGTTGGAAATTGTTAAGGGTCACTGAAATAATTCAGGAAGCACCCATAATTGTTTCCAGGATTTTGTAAAATGATTTGATATTTTAAATCAAATCAAAACAAACTACAGAAAATAGAAAACAGAATTAAATAGAAATAAGAGAGAGAGAGCAGAAGATCTTACCTGGCGCTCACCTGGTAGCCCACCTGGCCCAGCACGGCCCAGCCCATCTCCACTCCCCCCCCCCTGTCGTCTTCCTCTACCAGTAGGCAGAGGCGAGGTGTGGCGCGCGCCCGAGAGGCCTCGGCCACCTCCTGCTTCCCCTGGCCACCTCCTGCTTCCTCCTCGACACCCCGGACGCCTCCATGCGTGCCACGCCACCCCCCTGGAACTCCCTCACTCTCCCGAACTCTTCCCCCCTCCTCTGCTTCCTCTCTCTCTCGCCCGGACCGAACGGAGCCGCCACCACCGACGAGCTCCCTCACGGCCACCGCCACCCCCTCTCCTCTCCGACGCGCTCCCGAGCTCCGCCGGTCCTCCCTCGTCCTCCTCGTCATCTCGTGCGACCAGAAGAGCCCCTGGATGCCGCTAGCCTCGCCGTTCCCCTCCTCGGCCACCGAGGATCGCCGTCGTCAAATTCGTCGCCGTTCGGCCTTCCCCGAGCCCGCCGTCCACCTCTACGGGATCCACGTGAGCTCCTCCGTCGTTTCCCCCTCTCCCCTGACTCGTTTTCTTCCTCTAACACCGACAACCGTCGGAGCCGAGAGCTCTTCGCCGCCGGCCATGTCGCCGCCGTAGCCACGGTGGCCTAGAGCTGCAACCGAGCACGCAGCCGTGCTCAGTGCACCCCCAGCAGGCCATAGCACCCATCTGCTCCCTCTGCTGTGCTTCCTAACGCCGACTCCGAGCTCACCCGAACTCCGGCCGCCGCCTTGGAGCTCGCCGTCGTCAGCTCCGGCCTCCCCACGACCCAGCAACCGCACCATTCGATGCGCGGGAGCAAGGGCTCTCCAATGAGCCCAAGCACGGCCTCGCCCGTGCCCTATAGCGTGTTTCCGACGGCCGCCACCGTCCCGGGCCTCGCCGGCGTCGAGACGCCAGCGGGGTTGACCCACTTGACCACGGCGGAACCCCCCCTACGTCGATGACAGGTGGGGCCAGCCCCTGTTAATTAGTTTAGGTGTTAGATTAGTTAACACTAATTAATTTAGTTAATTATTTAAGCCACTGACATGTGGGCCCAGCCCTGCTGACATTTTCGTTAGTAGTAGTTTAACCCTAATCAACCCGGTTAACCAACTGAGTCACTGACACGCGGGACCCACTGTCAGGTTTGACCTGGGGCACCCAGTTGACTCTGCTGACGTCACAGTGACGTGGTGCTGACGCCATAATTCATTTCTGGATTTATATTATTCAGGAAATTCCAGAAAATTGTATAAATTTCTAAAATTCATAGAAATTGAACCGTAACTCCAAATTAAACAAATTATATATGAAAAATTATCAGAAAAATTCAAGGAATCCATCTGTACCATTTCCATGCATGTTAGAACAACTTATCACTACTGTTTAGGACAAATGAAGTGAATGGCATTTAAATAATCACATATGGAGTTTGAATTTGAATCGTGTATTCAAACCAACCCCATTTAACTTGTTGCTAGATGCATTAGCCCAAAACACATTCATTTTGCCATGTCATGATCATGCATCATATTGTGCATTGCATTGATTGTGTTCCCTTCTGTGTTGCCTTTATTTGTCCCCTCTCGATAGACGTGATACCGATGATGTGATCGTTGACACTGATGAAGACTCAATGTTATCTTCAGAAGTGCCAGGCAAGCAAAACCCCCTTGTTCATTCCGAGACAATCCTACTCTCTCGCTCCTACTCTCTTTTATTGCATTAGGACAACACCGATTCATCTGTTACTTGCTGCGGTAGCTGAACCCCTTTATCCTCTGCATGACCTGTCATTGCCACAGTAAATAGATGAAACCCACTAGCATGAGTAGGAATTGTTTGAGCCCTGTTGTACCTACTCATTCATGCTTGTTTGTCATGCCTGCTACTGCTTAGAGTTGAGTCAGGTCTGATTCATCGGGGATGAATCAGAGGTGTGTGAACATGTCCTACTGTGTGTGAGCTAAGTGTGTGAACACGATTTGGTAAAGGTAGCGGTGAGAGGCCATGTAGGAGTACATGGTGGGTTGTCTCATTGAAGCCGTCCTCAGGAACTGAGTCCTGTGTTTGTGATCCATGATTCAGCTACTACCATACATTGGGCCCTGAAATATGACCCCGCTCGACTTCTTATTCACCCTTGTCCTCTGTCCAGGAGTTGCAAGTAGTTTCTGGTGCTTGTAGTATGCTGGAGGCCGTGGACAGCGCTAACCGTAGGGGTGGGCTGTGATGCGGTAGGCACGTGGCCAGGTATACCGGGCGCCCGTTTGGTGTCACGGAACCCTGTTCACATCGTTTGGGGCTGTGAGCGAAACTCCGGCCGGATCTCCTCATGGATGGAACCCGAATAGGCGATAAACCTGGACTAGAGACTTGAGTGTTTAGGTAGGTCGTGGTCTACACCCACGTCGGCTTTCGCTTGAAGTCTGCCGAGCACATGTCGTGTGCAGACGCTAAGTGGTGGAAACATGTATGAAGAAGTACACCCCTGCAGGGTTAATATCATCTATTCAAATAGCCGTGTCCGCGGTAAAGGACTTCTGGGTTGCTTATATCAGTTCATAGACAAGTGAAAGTGGATACTCTAAAATACGCAAGATAAGCGTGAGTGCTATGGTTGGCGTTCTCGCAGGGAGACGGGAGTGGATCCATAGTGGTGTATTGATATGGTGAATATGTGGACTCGTGTGCGCCACCTCAAAAGAGTTACTTGCAGTCGTAGTTCAGGATAGCCACCGAGTCAAAGCTGGCTTGCTGCAGTTAAACCCCACCATCCCCTTTGTTGATAATGATGCATATGTAGTTAGTTCTGATGTAAGTCTTGTTGGGTACATTTGTACTCACGTTGCTTAATTTATGTTTTTGCAGAGAGACTTCGGTCTCGCTAGTAGTTCTGCGTGGACTTCGACGTTTAGCTTGTTACCTCAGCTACGATCTTGTGCCCTCGGCAGGATCTGGTAGATAGTCAGGCTTCTCAGCCTTTTTCATTTATAGATGTCTGTACTCACACATGATAGCTTCCGCTTGTGTTTTGATATGTATGCTCCGAATGTTGGGTCATGAGACCCCTGTTTGTAATATCTCGCTCCTCGGAGCCTATTGATTAAATACTTGTGTCGTAGAGTCATGTTGTGATGCCATGTTGTACTTGCACATATCGAGCATATTGTGTGTATGTTATTGAAATGCTTGGTATGTGTGGGATCTGACAATCTAGTTGTTTATCCTTAGTAGCCCCTCTTACCGGGAAATGTCTCCTAGTGTTTCCACCGAGCCAGGGTAGCTTGCTACTGCTCCGGAACACTTAGGCTGGCCGGCATGTGTCCTTCTTCGTTCCTGCGTCTGTCCCTTCGGGGAAATGTCACGCGATGAATACCGGAGTACTGTTAGCCCGCTACAGCCCGGTTCACCGGAGTCCGGCTAGCCCAGTGCTACAGCCTGGATTCACTCGCTGATGACCGACACGTTCGATGCTGGGTCATGGATGCCTGTCCCTGTAAGTTTGTGCCACTTTGGGTTTACGACTAGCCATGTCAGCCCGGGCTCCTTATCATATGGATGCTAGCGACACTATCATATACGTGTGCCAAAAGACGCAAACGGTCCCGGGCAAAGGTAAGGCGACACCCGTGGAAATACCGTGCATGAGGCCGCAAAGTGATATGAGGTGTTACATGCTAGATCGATGTGGCATTGAGTCGGGGTCCTGACAACGTTGGTATCAGAGCTTGACTGCCTGTAGGATTACCAAGCCAAACTGGTCGAAGTTGAGTCTAGAAATTCTTTAGTTATATAATGAATTGATTGTGGGATGGAACGTAAGGCTCTTTTTACTCCTTATACCTCATGCCCTTCTGATCTGAGTCATCTTATCTTTCCTACGGGGATTAAGAGCTAGGCTATCTCTTCTTTCTATCAGGATCACGGGTTACTAATCCGTAGACTTATAAGATTGTTGGATTTAAGCTTGAGTTCAGTTTCTACTACTTTCGTATGTTAATTGTTGATCTCGAAACCTTGATATTGAGCTTCTGAGTGGTTATGCCACCATTATTGTGATTGTCTCAAATCTTTTTGAGCATTTACAGCCGTTATGCTGTCCGAGTCATTCCAGGTTTCTAAATAGTCTGATGCATTTGCAAAATCCTTTCCCTCTGGTTTCGATGCTCCTTTATGCCAGCTCAATCACACTAATTGTTGAGTTGAGGTATTCTACTGCCTCGACCTTAATGTTGGAATAATTATTATGACCCTAGGTGTCTCAGGGGATCATCTAGTGGTCTAGCCATGATTTGTGTCCTAGTGTGATGATTCTGGCCTTTATTCTCGAAAGCATTCCGTGATGCTACTTAGTAGTAGGTATTCTACTCCTGGGTTTTGAACCCGAGATTCACTCTACTTACCTCATGTTGATAGTGTTTGCTAGTTCCTTTAGGATATTAGTAACCTTTGCGATAGTTCTCGAGGTTCGTGGTACATCCTTCTTCCAATTACCATGAACCATTCTTGGCAGGAGTTCTTCTGAACCAAAAGATGACAACAAGAGTGCTCTCAATGAGTTCTCCATGCTATGTTGTGACTCTGCCAGCTCAACCTTTCTGCATGGGTTATCCGGAAGAATTATGTTGAACTTGGTTCGACATACTAATCTAGGCATCCACAACTCAGGAAGTTATATGTTCCTTTGAGTTGTCCCTTTTTAGTTGTCTACTGACCTTCGTCTATCAATTGATAGTCAAGAGTATGCGTGCGTTCGTTTATCGATGCCTATTACTCTTGTGGTCCGTCAAGCCATTCTATCGCGGAATGACTAGGAGAAACAAACTCCAGTACTTCTTCCATATCCAGGATTGGGTCAAAGAAGTTGTGCTCCGCAGAACAAATTGCTAATCCAGCTTTTGCTCTGTTCTACCTTGGAGTATCACCATCTTTTATATCGGGATTGTTATGGGAATTACACACCATCCTATGAACTCTTGGTACAGTGATACTTCTCGCCATCATTACTCATTCCTCGGTTCCGTGTGGTTATAACCGGAATGTCGACAAGTGAGTCGTGATGTGTGAAATCAATACTCCTAGCAACCTTGTTGCTTGGTAGTTAAAGGACAATAATTTCATTCTTAGTGTGTTGGTTCTTGAATCATCATTCTAAGACTGTTCGTGCTACCTAGTCCTTATTTCTGGTGCACTCTCCGATCAGTGAGTTAGGATAGTGCCAATCCTTGCTTATTTGATCATATCGTCTTGCCCCGGAAAGCAAGATTGTTCTCGAGCTTAGTAACATACCGGTGGTTCGTGATTTTCTGAAGATCTTCTCGGAAGTATTACCAGGTTGTCACCTGACCGCTGTGTTGAGCTCGTGATCAAGTTGGTTTCTTGTGAACCACCCTCTCTCCAAGATCGGTGTTAGATATCCCAGAGCTAGTTGGTTAAGCTAGACAACAACTTGGAGAGTTGGAAGATAAAAGCTTGTCTGACTTAGTTCGTTCCAAAGGGATATTCTTGTGTAGTGTGTGTTGAAGAAAGATGATATCTTCATCGATTGGTCCCTGTGATCAGTTGTTGGACCTATTGTCTTATCAATCCTTTGATTTGAGTGTGGGCCATCGTCAAGTCAAATCAGTACCAACGATGCTCGTAATGTTGTCTTACTCGTGGTTGATCCCTCGAGCATACACCATTATATCTTTTGGGTCTGACCAATGCTATCACTTGTTCACATAATTATGGAATTCCATTTACATGGAAATCTCGATGAGTTGTTGTTGAGCCCATCAGCAGCATTTTGTCTCTCCCATGAGTCATGTTGAACATCAACCTAGTGTTGGAAACTTGTGTAAGCATTCCTTCGTGTTTCGTTCATGAAGCATATGTTTGGATGAAGGTAGTGACTTCCTTTAATTCATGTGCATCTGATGCAAGTTGCCGCCGTGGATTCGAGAAAGTCAATGTTGCTTTCTTTGGAATCATTCCAAATCAGTCATGCACACGTGCAAAGAATTCTGTGGTTTGAAGACTTGCAACCTTCAATCTATATGTATCCCTAGCACACCAAGCCACTGATTGATTTGTTCAAGGAGAAGGAGTTCCTTCATAAGAGCTAATCCGGACTTGTGTAAGGACTTCGATACCCTTGTTGATGGTTCCCCCTCCTGAACTCGGTAGTGTTTCATTATAAGACTACTTTGTGGTCATGTTTGTCTTGGACAACATGTTCACATGTTGTAGCAGAACCGGCTCGTGTTTTTGGAGCTTGCTATCGTAGTTCATTTCCCGAGAATCTCGCAGCGTCATCTCGTCGATTTGTGTTGCAAACTTTCGTTTTTCTTCTTAGACTCGATGAGTCTGGAATATCCTGACACCAACCAGATCTGAATCTCAGGCAGATATGATGGTTGGAACATTTCCCAAAGAATTATAATATCGATCCCTTGGAAACCGGTAAAGTGGATGTCGTGGCCAACACATCCAGCCGGAAGACCTGTTATTATAATATCTTGATTTGAGGAAGTTGGCCACCTCCCCATAGGGATTTCGTAGGATTTACTCCCTAGTTGCCCCTATGGATTTCTGAGTTCCGAAGTCCGAACTTTTTACTTGATGTTCTAGATATCAAACCATATCTATGAATGGGTTACACTAGCACATCAAGGAGAACATTAGAAGCGGAGTGCTAAATGTCTCTCGGTCGATCATCCAGATTTCGTTCCCTTGGCCTCGCTAAGGTGAAATCTGAGAAGGTGTTATCTTCCTTGCATCTGCATCATCCATCATTAGCCATCATGGTAGTATGTTGTGTTGCCAGGATCCTTGACACGGATGTTGGTAAAACCTTGATGATTGTGGAAATGCTCAAGTTCTTGAGAGCACGCACAAGCGCTACGTGTTATCATCGGCACTAACTCGGATTCCTCTCAGTTTCCTCGGCAATGCTATGACCTTTTCAAACAGTGAATCCACTCTCTATTGTTGGGTTCTTCCCCAGCTACCAGAATCATTCCCAGCATTTGCATTTTGTTCCCAGCTTGCACCGCCAATGTGCCATGCTACCATGGGTCTCTTCCATTTCCGGTGATAAGCAAAAATCATCCATTGCGTTGTCTTCAACAAGGTAATCCACATCATCCAAGTCCGAGTATGCCATTCTACCGACCCCCCTCCAAACGATCGCTCGAGAATTGCCTTAGGCTGGTTTAAAGAGTTTCAATGATCTTTGAATCAAAGGTAATTCTTTTTGCCACTTAAGGGGATATTTCTACGAGTCACCTTTCCTAAGGTGCATCGTTATGGTATCATGGAAACTCAACTCCTCGCTACATTGACAACCGATTACCACCTTCTTAAGCGTGAAATTGTTGTCTACCTAGTGAACCTTCGTCATCTGCCTCACTCCATTCTTATGGATGTGTGCTTCGTCTCTCAGCTCGAGAGATGTTGCTATGTCTCATTCCGTGAGTTAATCCTGAGTTGTTCGACCTTCGAGAAGAACGATTCTTTTAGGGTCTTTCCTTTCCTCTCGTTGTCATATTGGCTGGAGTTCTTAGACCAAGACTTCGAGACAATGATGGTGGACGAATCAACGTCCATTTGAAGTGCAACTAGATCGTGAAGATTGTGCTAGTTTGCGTTCCCCCTTCACCTTACCCTACGCTTGAATCTCGGGACGAGATTTTTGTTTAGTGTGGGTGAGTTGTCACAGCCCTAGAATTTGTTTGTCATTAGTTGCATTAAGGCATTCATGCATCATGTTTAAAATTCATGAAACTTGAAATGGGGATGACAAACCCTAGCACTAAATAAAATGCAATTAGGATCAAAATAAAAATATTTTCAATAAACCCAGAATGCCCTTTAGAAAAGTTCATTATTTTTGTTAAAGGTGAAAACCCCTGCCATCAATCATGCACATATTTCTAGGCCATTCTGGATTTTTGAATTAAATCCTATTCTATTTGACCTTGGGCATTTAAATACTATAAATAATTTAAATGTTCAAATAAATGTTGGAAATTGTTAAGGGTCACTGAAATAATTCAGGAAGCACCCATAATTGTTTCCAGGATTTTGTAAAATGATTTGATATTTTAAATCAAATCAAAACAAACTACAGAAAATAGAAAACAGAATTAAATAGAAATAAGAGAGAGAGAGCAGAAGATCTTACTTGGCGCTCACCTGGTAGCCCACCTGGCCCAGCACGGCCCAGCCCATCTCCACTCCCCCCCCCTGTCGTCTTCCTCTGCCAGTAGGCAGAGGCGAGGTGTGGCGCGCGCCCGAGAGGCCTCGGCCACCTCCTGCTTCCCCTGG
>NC_041386.1:349999709-350029054 GCF_002162155.2 Triticum dicoccoides
TTCCCCCCTCCTCTGCTTCCTCTCTCTCTCGCCCGTACCGAGCGGAGCCGCCACCACCGACGAGCTCCCTCACGGCCACCGCCACCCCCTCTCCTCTCCGACGCGCTCCCGAGCTCCGCCGGTCCTCCCTCGTCCTCCTCGTCGTCTCGTGCGACCAGAAGAGCCCCTGGATGCCGCTAGCCTCGCCGTTCCCCTCCTCGGCCACCGAGGATCGCCGTCGTCAAATTCGTCGCCGTTCGGCCTTCCCCGAGCCCGCCGTCCACCTCTACAGGATCCGCGTGAGCTCCTCTGTCGTTTCCCCCTCTCCCCTGACTCGTTTTCTTCCTCTAACACCGACAACCGTCGGAGCCGAGAGCTCTTCACCGCCGGCCATGTCGCCGTCGTAGCCACGGTTGCCTAGAGCTGCAACCGAGCACGCAGTCGTGCTCAGTGCACCCCCAGGAGGCCATAGCGCCCATCCGCTCCCTCTGTTGTGCTTCCTAACGCCGACTCCGAGCTCACCCGAACTCCGGCCGCCGCCTTGGAGCTTGCCGTCGTCAGCTCCGGCCTCCCCACGACCCAGCAACCGCACCGTTCGACGCGCGGGAGCAAGGGCTCTCCAATGAGCCCAAGCACGGCCTCGCCCATGCCCTGTAGCGTGTTTCCGACGGCCGCCACCGTCCCGGGCCTCGCCGTCGTCGAGACGCCGGCGGGGTTGACCCACTTGACCACGGCGGAACCCCCCTGGGTCGATGACAGGTGGGGCCAGCCCCTGTTATTTAGTTTAGGTGTTAGATTAGTTAACCCTAATTAATTTAGTTAATTATTTAAGCCATTGACATGTGGGCCCAGCCCTGCTGACATTTTCGTTAGTATTAGTTTAACCCTAATCAACCCGGTTAACCAACTGAGTCACTGACACGCGGGACCCACTGTCAGGTTTGACCTGGGGCTCCCAGTTGACTCTGCTGACGTCACAGTGACGTGGTGCTGACGCCATAATTCATTTCTGGATTTATATTATTCAGGAAATTCCAGAAAATTGTATAAACTTCTAAAATTCATAGAAATTCAACCGTAACTCCAAATTAAACAAATTATATATGAAAAATTATCAGAAAAATTCAAGGACAAATGAAGTGAATGGCATTTTAATAATCACATATGGAGTTTGAATTTGAATCTTGTATTCAAACCAACCCCATTTAACTTGTTGCTAGATGCATTAGCCCAAAACACATTCATTTTGCCATGTCATGATCATGCATCATATTGTGCATTGCATTGATTGTGTTCCCTTCTGTGTTGCCGGTATTTGTCCCCTCTCGATAGACGTGATACCGATGATGTGATCGTTGACACTGATGAAGACTCAATGTTATCTTCAGAAGTGCCAGGCAAGCAAAACCCCCTTGTTCATTCCGAGACAATCCTACTCTCTTGCTCCTGCTCTCTTTTATTGCATTAGGACAACACCGATTCATCTGTTACTTGCTGCGGTAGCTGAACCTCTTTATCCTCTGCATGACCTGTCATTGCCACAGTAAATAGATGAAACCCACTAGCATGAGTAGGAATTGTTTGAGCCCTGTTGTGCCTACTCATTCATGCTTGTTTGTCATGCCTGCTACTGCTTAGAGTTGAGTCAGGTCTGATTCATCGGGGATGAATCAGAGGTGTGTGAACATGTCCTACTGTGTGTGAGCTAAGTGTGTGAACACGATTTGGTAAAGGTAGCGGTGAGAGGCCATGTAGGAGTACATGGTGGGTTGTCTCATTGAAGCCGTCCTCAGGAACCGAGTCCTGTGTTTGTGATCCATGATTCAGCTACTACCATACATTGGGCCCTGAAATATGACCCTGCTCGACTTCTTATTCACCCTTGTCCTCTGTCCAGGAGTTGCAAGTAGTTTCTGGTGCTTGTAGTATGCTGGAGGCCGTGGACAGCGCTGACCGTAGGGGTGGGCTGTGATGCGGTAGGCATGTGGCCGGGTATACCGGGCGCCCGTTTGGTGTCACGGAACCCTGTTCACATCGTTTGGGGCTGTGAGCGAAACTCCGGCCGGATCTCCTCATGGATGGAACCCGAATAGGCGATAAACCTAGACTAGAGACTTGAGTGCTTAGGTAGGTCGTGGTCTACACCCACGTCGGCTTTCGCTTGAAGTCTGCCGAGCACATGTCGTGTGCAGACGCTAAGTGGTGGAAACATGTATGAAGAAGTACACCCCTGCAGGCTTAATATCATCTATTCGAATAGCCGTGTCCGCGGTAAAGGACTTCTGGGTTGCTTATATCAGTTCATAGACAAGTGAAAGTGGATACTCTAAAATACGCAAGATAAGCGTGAGTGCTATGGTTGGCGTTCTCGCAGGGAGACGGGAGCGGATCCATAGTGGTGTATTGATATGGTGAATATGTGGACTCGTGTGCGCCACCTCAAAAGAGTTACTTGCAGTCGTAGTTCAGGATAGCCACCGAGTCAAAGCTGGCTTGCTGCAGTTAAACCCCACCATCCCCTTTGTTGATAATGATGCATATGTAGTTAGTTCTGATGTAAGTCTTGCTGGGTACATTTGTACTCACGTTTCTTAATTTATGTTTTTGCAGAGAGACTTCGGTCTCGCTAGTAGTTCCGCGTGGACTTCGACGTTTAGCTTGTTACCTCAGCTACGATCTTGTGCCCTCGGCAGGATCTGGTAGATAGTCAGGCTTCTCAGCCTTTTTCATTTATAGATGTCTGTACTCAGACATGATAGCTTCCGCTTGTGTTTTGATATGTATGCTCTGAATGTTGGGTCATGAGACCCCTGTTTGTAATATCTCGCTCCTCGGAGCCTATTGATTAAATACTTGTGTCGTAGAGTCATGTTGTGATGCCATGTTGTACTTGCACATATCGAGCATATTGTGTGTATGTTATTGAAATGCTTGGTATGTGTGGGATCTGACTATCTAGTTGTTTATCCTTAGTAGCCCCTCTTACCGGGAAATGTCTCCTAGTGTTTCCACCGAGCCAGGGTAGCTTGCTACTGCTCCGGAACACTTAGGCTGAACGGCATGTGTCCTTCTTCGTTCCTGTGTCTGTCCCTTCGGGGAAATGTCACGCGATGAATACCGGAGTCCTGTGAGCCCGCTACAGCCCGGTTCACCGGAGTCCTGCTAGCCCAGTGCTACAGCCTGGATTCACTCGCTGATGACCGACACGTTCGATGCTGGGTCATGGATGCCTGTCCCTGTAAGTTTGTGCCACTTTGGGTTTACGACTAGCCATGTCAGCCCGGGCTCCTTATCATATGGATGCTAGCGATACTATCATATACGTGTGCCAAAAGACGCAAACGGTCCCGGGAAAAGGTAAGGCGACACCCGTGGAAATACCGTGCGTGAGGCCGCAAAGTGATATGAGGTGTTACATGCTAGATCGATGTGGCATTGAGTCGGGGTCCTGACACCCAGTCCTTCCTCTCGAGGGATACAATTCAATTTCACGCTGTTCGGCCTCTTTCTGTACTGGACGTCATCGACGAACTGGTACATAGTAGAGCGACGGGCTAATTTTTCCGCTTCTTCCTGCTCCTTAGGAAGTTCCTTTGTTAGGAGGAATCGGACGGTATGTTGTGCCCACGCTGGAGCCTGTGGCTCGATGGCGAAGACTAAAGGCATTTCCTCCGCTATCGGAGCGGCTGTATCCATGGCAAGAGCATGATGCTCTGTCGGAGCCAGCTGTCCCTTGGCGGGCTCAGTGTCTCCGGCAACATCCTTGCCGGCGGCTTCGGGGAGCGCGGCGGGAAAGTACTTGCCGGGCCCTGATTTTCTCCTCTTGTTCTGCTCTGTTGATGGATCAACGGATGGCTGAGTTAGCCGAAGCACAAAGGTACCTGGTTCCACAGGTAGCTTGAGGGCAGCACGTTTTGACAAGTAATCAGCGATATCATTCTCCGCTCGGGGAACGTATTCTGCCTGTATACCGTCAAAACGCTCTTCCAGCTTTCTCACTTCATCGACGTAGGCCTTCATCAATGGGCTCTGGTAATCCTTGTTGACTTGCTTGACGACATGTTGCGAGTCGCCTCTGAAGACGAGTTTCTTGATTCTGAGGTCCGCCGTGATCCTAAGACCGGCAAGCAGCCCTTCGTACTCAGCCGTATTGTTTGTTGACACCTCCCTGGGGAAGTGCATCTGGATCACGTACTTGAGGTGCTCTCCGGTGGGCGCGACAAGCAGTACGCCAGCCCCGGCGCCGTGTAAGGAGAAAGCTCCATCAAAGTACATGATCCAGTCGTAACTTGCCTCCTTGCCGGGGAGAGCAGTCTCTTGGGTTTCTTCGTCAGGCGCCGCAGTCCATTCTGCAACGAACTCCACTAGGACTCGGCTTTGAATCGTCGAGGTACTCTCAAACTTGAGGCCAAAGCTGGACAGTTCCAGTGCCCACTCTACGATCCTTCCCGTTGTGTCTGGATTGTGCAATATCCGTTGCAAAGGGAGGCGAGTGACGATAGTGATTTCGTGCGCCTGGAAGTAGTGACGCAGCTTCCTCGAGGCCATAAGAAGGCCGAAGATCAGTTTCTGCATACCTGAGTACCTCGATCTAGCCCCCTGCAGGAGGGAACTAACAAAGTAGACCGGGTGCTGCATCATTTTCTTCTTCGGCGGCACTTCAATTGGCTGCGTTGTCTCGGCATCGGTCGCATCGGGCTCCGTCGCTGCTATTACCTCATCATCAATTTCTCTCTGCGCCACTAGTGCGGCGCTGACCACCTAGTTCGTTGCCGCCAGGTACAGCAGGAACGGTTCCTGTGGCCTAGGCGCAACTAGTATTGGCGCGGAGTAGAGGTACCTCTTCAAATCTTGCAATGCTGCTTCGGCTTCTAGCGTCCACTCCATCGGGCCTGCCTTTTTCAAAATTCTAAAAAAGGGAAGGGCACGCTCGGCGGACTTGGAAATGAACCTGCTCATGGCGGCAATGCAACCAGCAAGTTGACGCACATCCTTGACTCGCTTGGGTGCTTCAATCTGCTCTATAGCTTTGATCTTGTCCGGATTGGCCTCTATCCCACGCTGTGACACAAAGAACCCGAGAAGCTTGCCAGACGGGACGCCGAAGACGCACTTCTCAGGGTTCAGCTTGAGATTGCTCTTGCGTAGGTTTGCAAATGTTTCTTGTAAATCTGATATGAGGGTTGCCCTGTTCTTTGCTTTGACCACTATATCATCCATATAAGCTTCCATATTTCTATGGAGCTGGGGTTCAAAACCAATCTGGACCGCCCTTGCAAACGTTGAACCATCACTCTTCAACCCGAAAGGCATCCGTATAAAGCAATACGTACCACATGGGGTGATGAATGCCGTTTTCTCTTCATCTTCCCTTGTCATGAAGATCTGGTGGTAGCCGGAGTAGGCATCGAGGAATGATAAGAGATCACACCCAGCTGTGGAGTCAACAATCTGGTCGATGCACGGCAACGGGAAGGGGTCTTTAGGACAAGCCTTATTAATATCTATGTAATCAATACACAGCCTCCACTTCCCATTTGCCTTGCGCACTACCACCAGATTGGCCAACCACGTTGGATGGAGCACTCCTCTTACCAAACCCGCTGCTTCCAGTTTTCGGATCTCCTCTGTGATGAACTCTTGTTGTTCCAAAGCTTGCTTTCTGACCTTCTGCTTGACTGGCCGCACATGAGGACAGACAGCAAGGTGGTGCTCAATCACCTCCCTGGGAACGCCGGGGATGTCGGATGCTTGCCATGCAAACACATCGACATTCGCCCACAGGAAGGTGACGAGCGCGTCTTCCAATTTGTCGTCAAGGGTGGAGCTTATGGTAAAAGCTCCTCATGTGCCGTCCTCCTTGACATAAACCTTCTTGGTTCCCGGCGGTCTGGCCCTGGACTTCTTGTTTCTGTCGGCGGAGCTCTCTGGCACATCCTCGATGGGAGCGCTACACTCCGAAGAGGTGCCCTTGCCGGAGTGGGTTCCTGAGGTCTCACCGGTCTTCTTCTTTTGCCTTCCCGGGGCTCCAGCGACAGGAGCAAGCGCCTTAGCAGTGGCGGCTGCTGCAACTGCTTGTTGGTAGAGTTGGTCAGCGTAAATTAGCGCATCCTTCTTGTATGATGGTACGGTGATGATCGTCACAGGCCCCGGCATCTTCAGGGTGTTGTAGGCGTAATGTGACGCCGCCATGAACTTGGCCAGCGCTGGGCGGCCAAGGATCCTGTTGTAAGGCAAGGGGATCTTGGCAACGTCGAACACAATCCTTTATGTCCTGTAGTTCAGATCACTCCCAAAAGTCACGGGCAACGTGACCTTTCCCTTTGGTTGACTTCTTCCCGGGTTGACCCCCTGAAACGTGCCCGTCTCTTCGAGGTCTTCATCAGGAATCTGCAATTTCTTGATCACGGCAGGCGAGATTAAGTTCAGACTGGCCTCGCCATCGACTAGCATCTTTGTCACCTTGAGGTTGCGTATTGTTGGTGAAACCAACAATGGCAAGCACCCAATTGGAGTAGTGCGATCAGGGTGATTCTCAGTGTCAAAAATGATAGGTGTGCTAGACCACTTCAGGGGCCTTTGGGCATCAAACGACGGTTCCGCCGCTATAATCTCATGCGCCCACTGTTTAAGCTGGCAGTGAGAGGTATGCAGCGAGGCGCCGCCATCGACGCACATGGCCTCTGTAGCTTTCTAAAATTCTTGGTCACCAGACTCATCGTCCTCTTCGTGATCATCGTCTTCTGGCTTTTTGTCACGACCCCGGGCGCGCCTCTCCCGCTGTTTATCTTTGCTGCGACAGCCCGCCTGGCCGTCACGCTTCTTGCCGGACCCCTCAGCACCGTCCTGGCCTTTCTCCTTGTCCCGCCTCTCATATTCAGCCCTCTGCTTCTCAGCAAGGAGCTCAACCTGTCAGCAGTTCTGGAGATCATGGCCTTTGGTGCGATGGATCTTGCAGTATTGCTTGTCGGAGTTTCCTCGCTTCTCGGCAGCCGCCAAGGCCCGGCAGGTGACACATCCGGCAATTTCCCTACCGGGGTAATTTGCCTTGGTTTTCTTGGCGGAGCCGGCGTCGTCAGATCCCTCGACGACAAGCACATCTTTACCTTTGCGCTTCCTGTTGCGGAGCTGGCCTTTCTTCACCGGGGCGGCAGTATCCTCATCTGAGGAGTCGGTTTCCATGCCGGCATCTTCGCCAGGGTACTTCCTTCGCTCTTCAGCTCGGGCACATCTGTCAGCAAGAACATAGAGTTCTGCCACATCTTTCACCTTGTTCATTGCTAGTTCTTCGCGCATCATGCGGTTACGCACGTTCTGATGGAACGCGTTGGTGATGGCGGCAGGGTGAACAACATGGATATTGTACTGTACCCGGTTGAACCTCTGTATATACTTGCGCAGACTCTCGCCTCCCTTCTGGGGAATGACATACAGGTCGCTTGCTTGGCTATCGGCTTGGTGACCTCCAGTAAAGGCGCCCACAAACTCATGGCACAAATCCGACCAGGAGGAAATAGAGTCTACCAGCAAGTGCATCAACCACGACATGGCGTTGGGTTTAAGAACCAATGGAATGTAATTTGCAATCACCTTATCGTCGCGGGCTCCGGCAGCTTGCATCGCGATGGCGGGTGAGTCTTGCCGTTGTACTTTTCGCCAACGTCAGGTTTGAAGGCGCGGTGAGTGTGCCACTGGAACTGCCGCAACTCATAGGTAAAAGCCGGATAGCCTACCTCGTAAGGTAGGCCTCCGGGGCTCTCCGGGGCCGGGTGGTTCATAGCAGGCCCTGCTCGCCTGTCTGACTAGTGGCGTGCTCCATGCCGGCGCTCGATAGTGGTTCGAGCGTCTTCATGGGCTCGTTCCCGAAGAACTTGGCGCTGGTCACATTGGGTCCGCGGGTCAGACGATGCTATGGAGATGTCGTCGCCCGCGACGTCATGACGAGCCGACGTCCGTGGTACCGGATGGGGAAGAGGTGAATGCATCATGGTCGTGGCACCATCGGCTTTCCCGCCACTGGTCCGCGGGACTCCATCGGAGCGTCGACCCGGGGGCCCCACCAGACTTGGTCGTCTTTGTTGGCCACCGCAACAAGGCTTCGGGTAGTGGCTCTCCATTCGTCGACTTTCCCGTAGTGGGAGGAAAGTTGAGGAGCAACTGCGCGCGCCAGGGCCTCTGCTAGCGTCGGTGGCAGCGAAACCTGCACGGATCGCGACGCGCTTCGACTTCTGACCATGTCAGAAGGAGCTCTATCACGACCCCGTGGTCGCATGCCGTTTTCGCCAACGCCTCGGCGAGTGGGCAGGTCTTCTACGTCCCGGGAGTGGCGCTCAGGGCTCTTCCCGCGGCGACGCCCGGGATCTTCGGCGTGATTACACCGTTCGTCGCGCGCTGCCTGGGAGGAGCGCGCTGTTGGCGCTGGCGTGGGAGTTTTGGAGGCCCTTGCGTCGCCTTCGGGCGGGGCGGCGATGAACCTGGAAGGCCCCGCTCCACCCGCGAAGGGCTTGGCTCCGCCTTTGTATTTGGCGACGTGTGGCCCTTTACCAGGCGCACAAACATCGCCGCCTCCCAAACTCCGGCTGCTGGGATGGTGTTGGTGTTCGCGAGCAGCGCCCTGGGTCCTTTTTGCGACCGTTCCGCTGCTCGCTCGCGTCGGGACGGGCTGTTTGGCTTCCGACTTGCCAACCGCCACCGTCCTCTTCTTATTGGGCACCATGATGATGAAGAAGCGCCGAACTAGCTGCTAAAGCCGATTCTCACAACTGCGCCCCCTACCTGGCGTGCCAAAGATGTCGGTGGGAACGACACCTATGGGATCACAAGAATCCCTACTGTGGTTAGCGGGGCGCGTGGTCGTGAGAAGAGCGGATCAAACAGATAGCACACGATTCGTTTATCCAGGTTCGGGCCACGAGGATGCGTAAAACCCTACTCCTGCTTTGGTGGATTGTATATCTGTGTTCTTGAGCTAGCTATGGGGCATGAGGAGCTCCAAAAAGCCGAATCCTTCCTCTGGTCACCTCAGACCTCCTTTTATAGAAAAAGGGGTTGCCACAGTGGCACACAGGAGGTGGAAAGGGTACAGTGCTGTGAGGTTATCCTTCGCATCACATGACAAGGCACATTTAATGCGTCTTGCTTAGGTGTCCTTGCTTTATCGAGGACGGGGGAGAAACCTGTATCGTCCATCGCCGCTCCTTCTTGTGTCGACACGCTCCCTGGCCAGCGACGCCTGTGATGCCATGTAGGTAGGCAGGCAGCTGCGGTGGCGCAGTGGTGGGTCTTCACGAAGATCTGCATGCCGCCACGCGGGTGCCTGCCCAGCTGGTTGGGTCGGCAGCTGCATGCATGCGGTGGTGGAGGTTTAGTCGGCGTGGGCCTAATGGTGGCCCTGCGGGTGTCCTCGGCAAGGGCCTTGCCGGGGCCCTGGCAAGGGTCTTGCCGAGGTGCCTGCTGTCATCCCCGGCAAGGCGCTTGCCGGGGGCCTTGTGGTCTTCCTCAGCTGGGATCCCGCCAAGGGTTGTCGTCTCCTTAGTGTGTATCTGATCTTGAATGTCTTCACAGAGATCTGCATGCCGCCATGGGGATGTCTCCCGAATCCTTGCCCTTTGGGGGCAGTGGACTCAAGGGTGATTTGCTCCGTAGGCGCGGGACGAGTCGCCGCGGCAAGGGTCTTGCCGGGGCTGCTAGAACTGTCTCCCGGCAAGGATCTTGCCGGGGGAGTCCGCTTCGTCCCCTTTGCTCTTCGTGGTCTTGGCCTTGGCGTCTTTCTAGTTCTCTTGAGCTTCGGTATTACCCTGGCTCACCTCCCTTTCCTTGCTTGGTGTGGTGGTATCCGCGGCTCAGACTGGCCATGCACAGTTATAGGGGTACAAAAAGTGTACCCCTCTATTTGTACACCGACACACGGCTTCGTACTACGGGCCCACTCGCTTGTCCATCTGAAGCAGATCGATCACTACGCCCCTGGCCACCAGGTCAGATTTGGAAGCTTGAACTATGTCGCAGATATCCGTGGAGACTTGATCTTCAATGGATTTGAGACCGCAGCGATCGCTCCCCCTCACCCCGATGAACATGACTTAAATCTGTCACCGGATCACATCCAGGAGATGGTCCCTGTTGCTGCAACAGCCTTAGAACCGGAGCAGATCGGGCCATCCGAGGCCCCAGAGTCAGCAGCGATGGAGCCGCACACGGACTCGGCGCCCCGCCATATTTGCGTCAATGGAACTCTGGACTCGTCTCCGCCTATAAGTCCCGGACCGGGTACGCCTGTGGACACCGAGCTGGATCGGTTATTGATTTTCGAGTTTAGCACCGCATACATCTTCCAGCACTCACCTTTGGGTGATGTGCTAAACTCTTTAAAGAACATGTCCTTGGAGAAGGACTCACAGTCAAACTATGTTCGGTTCGAGCCAGAAGCTGATGATGGGAAATTTTGCTTCCCACCCGCCACCCACTTCATAGCCATTGTCGACGACTTAACCGACGTGCTTGATTACGGCTCCGAAGACATCGACGGTATGGATGACGATGCCGACCAGGAGCAAGGCCAAGACCCGCCATTTACTGGACGTTGGACGACCACCTCTTCGTACAATGTGTACATGGTCGACACACCTATAAAAGCTAGCGACGATGACAAAGGAGATCTAGTTGGGAATAAACCTTCTGAGACACAGTCCAAGCATCGGCGCCCTGAACTCCGCTCTAAGCCTGGTCTCTCAAAAGATGCCGACACTGGCACCGGAGAAAATAGTACTCCGAGCGACGCAGAAAACAATGAATACCTTGTCGGGGCAGCATCCGAACAGGAGGAACAAGACAACAGGCAAGATAACCCTGATAAACAGGCCATGCCCAATGATCCACATGATGGTAGTTATCGTCCAGTCTCCGAGGATGATGAGAGCCTCGGCAATGAGGACTTCATCGTGCCTGAGGCACCCCTCGAGCAGGAGCGCTTCTAGCGCCAGCTAATAGCCACTGCAAGAAGCCTGAAGAAGAAGAAGCAGCAGCTCCAAGCTGATCAAGACCAGCTCATTGACAGGTGGACTGACGTCTTGGCAGCCGAAGAATACGTCCTATAGAGCCCAGCCAAGAGTTACCCAAAGCGCAGACTGCTACCTCAGTTCGATGAGGAAGCACCAGATCCCATACCTCCCTCACGCAATGCGCACCAACCACCACGTGGTCGGGATAGTGCGGTGGACCGACCACCCCGCAGTCGGGATAAAATGGCAACTCAGGCTGAACAACAGCCCGCCCCACCACCTCGCAAAAACAGGGATAGAACAGCTCAGGACCATACATACGACCTGCAGCAAGAGCTGGATAGTAGAGCAGGACACACGAGATCAATCTACGGATCGCGAGGACGCTTCCCGACTCAGGATGACGGCTACTTATTTGGACGTGACAAACCTAGTCACACCGGGCCGATAACCACAGACGGACTCCATCGAAGGTGCACCATGATGCGGCCCGATATAGAGGCGCCGCACACCATCTCTGCTTCATAGATGAGGTGTTGGATCACGAATTCCTCGAGGGGATCAAGCCAGTCAATATTGAATCATACGACAGAACAACCGATCCCGCAGTATGGATTGAGAACTTGATTCTCCACATCCAAATGGCCCGTGGAGACGACCTCAACACCATCAAATACCTCCCACTAAAACTCAAAGGGCCAGCTCGACACTGGCTAAATAGCATGCCCAAGAATTCCATCGGCAGCTGGAGGACCTGGAAGAGGCTTTCCTTGACAACTTCGAGGTTACATATGTCCGGCCACCCGATGTCGATGACTTAAGCCACATAGTTCAACAACCTGGAGAATCAGCCAGAAAATTCCGGACTAGGTCCCTAACCAAAAAGAACCAGATTGTTGACTATCCGGATGCCGAAGCCCTAGCGGCCTTCAAACACAGCATCCGCGACGAGTGGCTGGCACGCCACCTTGGCCAAGAAAAGCTGAAGTCCATGGTAGGCCTTACGACACATATTACCCGCTTTTGCGCGGGTGAGGACAACTGGCTGGCTCGTAGCAAAAACACAGCCAGCGAGACAGGCCCCTCAGAGGCCAAGAACAGCTCCAGCAAGCTCCAGCGCAACAGACACAAACGCCGAAGCAATGGCGACAACACCTATGACACCACCATTAACGCCGGATTCAGCGGCTCCAAGTCCTGCCAGCGAAAGAAGCCCTACAAAAGGAACAGTGAAGGACCATCCAGCCTGGATCGCATACTCGATCGTCCATGCCAGATACATGGTACCCTAGATAAACAAGCCAATCACACCAACAGAGTCTGTTGGGTTTTCAAGCAGGCTGGCAAGTTAAATGCTGAAAACAAAGAAAAGGGATCACAAAGTGAGGACAAGGACGAAGAGCTCCGGTAGCGAAAAACTGGGAGGCAGAAGAAATTTCCCCCTCAAGTCAAAACGGTGAACATGATATACGCTACACACATCCCCAAAAGGGAGCGCAAGCGAGCAATTAGGGACGTCTATGCGGTAGAGCCAGTCGCCCCAAACTTCAGTCTGTGGTCGTTGTTCCCGATCACCTTCAATCGTCGAGATCACCCAACTAGTATCCGCCATGGAGGTTCAGCCGCACTAGTCTTCGACCCAATTATCGATGGGTTTCACCTAACACGTGTCCTGATGGACGGTGGTAGCAGCCACAACCTGCTTTACTAGGACACAGTGCGGAAGATGGGCATAAACCCCTCATGAATCAAGCCCATGATAACTAACTTTAAAGGACTTATACCAGGCGTAGAGGCCCGTTGTACGGGCTCGATCATGCTGGAGGTGGTCTTCAGTTCCCCAGATAATTTCCGAAGCGAAGAGCTAATCTTCGATATCGTCCCCTTCTGCAGCGGCTACCACGCACTGCTCGAACGAACCGCGTTTGCTAGATTCAACGCAGTGCCGCATTATGCTTATCTCAAGCTGAATATGCCCGGTCCACGCGGCATCATTACAGTAAATGGAAACACAGAACGTTCCCTCCGTACAGAGGAGCACACTGCAGTCCTAGCAGCAGAAGTACAGAGCGGCCTTCTCAAGCGGCACTATAATCCGGCCGATGAGCCCCTAGACATCGTTAAGCAGGTCCGGACTACACTTCAACAGGGCAGCTCGATTCGTCAAGAGCTTGAAAGCACAAGTGCTCCCTAGGTGGTTTTGATAATTGATGACAACATATCTCTTGTTGGACTAACATTTCTATCTAGCATGTTTCAGATAAGTTCAACAATGGAGTGGCATGGAGTAAAGGTTGTGGGAACTCCTTCAAGATGCTAAGGACAAAGGATTGGCTAAAGCTTCAAGCTCAAGACTCTTCATTTTACATTTTAGTGATCCAAGATCACATTGAGTCCATAGGAAAAGCCAATACTATCAAGGAGGGATGAGGTGTTGCTTAATGAGCCTCTTGCTTCATGTGCTTAATGATATGCTCCAAAATCCTCAGCTACTTTCCCACTTCCACATATGACCTAAACCCAAAGCCAAACTCGAACCTACCGATTATTTCTATTCGGCGCCACCGAGTTTCACTTGTCATAGCCACTGCCAGAAACCCTAATCAGTTCGGTTACACCGATGGGATCTCGGTCTCACCGAGATGGGCTTGCAAACTCTCTGTTACCTATTGCAGTATTCTCGGTCCCACCGAGATATGCAATCGGTCCCACCGAGTTTGCTTGGCCAACTCTCCGTTTCACTTATTAGCCAAATCGGTCCCACCAAGTTTGAGTAAACGGTCAAACCGAGTTTTGGATTTACCCTAACCCTAGCACATCGGTCCCACCGAGTTGATCCAGTCGGTCCCACTGAAAATATCTAACGGTCACTAGGTTTACCTTTTCGGTCCGGCCGAGTTTGTTGATTCGGTCCCACCGAGATTGGTAAATTGTGTGTAACGGTTGGATTTTGTGTGGAGGCTATATATACCCCTCCACCTCCTCTTCATTCGTAGAGAGAGCCATCAGACTAAGCCTACTCTTCCAGCATCCTATTTCTGAGAGAGAACTACCTACTCATGTGTTGAGGCCAAGATATTCCATTCCTACCATATGAATCTTGATCTCTAGCTTTCCCCAAGTTGCTTTCCACTCAAACCTTCTTTCCACCAGATCCAAATACTATGAGAGAGAGTTGAGTGTTGGGGAGACTATCATTTGAAGCACAAGAGCAAGGAGTTCGTTACCTACACACCATTTGTTACTTCTTGGAGAGTGGTGTCTCCTAGATTGGCTAGGTGTTACTTGGGAGCCTCCGACAAGATTGTGGAGTTGAACCAAGGAGTTTGTAAGGGCAAGGAGATCGCCTACTTCGTGAAGATCTACCGCTAGTGAGGCAAGTCCTTCGTGGGCGATGGCCATGGTGGGATAGACAAGGTTGCTTCTTCGTGGACCCTTTGTGGGTGGTTGCTTCTTCGTGGACCCTTCGTGGGTGGTTGCTTCTTCATGGACCCTTCATGGGTGGATCCCTCCGTGGACTCGCGCCTCCATGGACTCGCGCAACCATTACCCTTCATGGGTGGAGCCCTCCGTGGACTCGCGCAACCGTTACCCTTCGT
The DNA here is from genome assembly GCF_002162155.2 of Triticum dicoccoides. NCBI lineage: Eukaryota > Viridiplantae > Streptophyta > Magnoliopsida > Poales > Poaceae > Triticum > Triticum dicoccoides. Next base: position 350,014,288 of record NC_041386.1, read on the forward strand.
GGGTTGAAGTCTCCATCAACGTGGATGTAGGATAGCACCACCTATCCGAACCACGGGAAAAACATCCGTGTCTCCAATTGCATTTGAATTCTCCAAACCCTTCTCCTTACATTCTTGCAAGTTGCATGCTTTACATTCCGCTGCTCATATACTCTTTGCATGCTTGCTTGATATGTATTGTGTATGTTGAAGTTGTGCCTAAAACTCCACTCAAACCAAAAAGGCCTAAAAATTGCAACTTTAGCAGTAAGTGTCTAATCACCCCCCCTCTAGACACATCTACTTCAAGATCCTACAAGTGGCATCAGAGCCTTGGTTTCCATTGCCTTGGTTTAATCACCATTGGAGGAAGATGGATGTGTCTACTTTAGGGAGTCTTAGACATAGAGTGCCTATTCTTGATGGAGAGTATTTTCACGAGTGGAAAAATGAGATGCTTGTAATCTTCAATCAATATCATTTGAACAAGTATATTGCTAGTCCTTGTGCACCTCATATTGATCCTTTGCATCCTACCCTAGATGAAGATATTGACATGATTCGCAATCTTAGAACTATTGAGCTCATCATTAGAGGATTGCCCAAAAATTTGGTTGCTAATTTGCCTACTCTTAATTGTGCCTATACTATATGGAAATTTCTTGAGGAATGATTTCCCGATCATTCCTTGAAAAATTTGGATGAAATTCTCCATAAATCTATTGCCTTGAGTAAGATGAACTCTAGTGATCCTAGTTTTGGTGATTATCTATTTGAGCTTGCCAATCTCAAGCGAGCTAAAGGAGATGTTGGAATCATTAGTGATATCATATTCGAAGCTATAAGAATTCATAAAGGTGACCACTTTGATGATCATTTATCTAATGAATTACCCTCTCTAGGAAATGATGAGTCACAAGATCATGGTGAACATGGATACTATGATGATGATGATAGTGACTTCGATCTTGATGATGCAATGAGACATTTTGGTCTTATGGCAAATCTTCGGGGATATCAGTCAGGAGGAAAGGAATGGGTTCTTGATAGTGGATGTACTGATCATATGACCGGAGATGAAGAGATGTTCCGTGAGCTTGCTGAAAATGACGGCCCTCGAAAATATGTCACCTTTGGTGATAATTCAAAGGGTAAAGTGGTTGGCCTTGGTAAGGTGGCCATCTCACATGATAGTTCCATTCAAAATGTCATGCTCGTTGAATCTCTTGGCTACAACTTACTTTCAGTATCTAGACTTGCTGATTTCGGTTTGAATGTCCTATTTACTGAGGTAGAGTGCCAAGTATTTCGTCGACACAATCATAAAATGGTCTTTACCGGTATGCGTAGAGGTGATCTTTACATTGTCAATTTCTCTAAAAAGGCACAACCTAAAACTTGCTTTATTGCTAAATCCTCAAAAGGTTGGTTGTGGCATAGACGACTAGGTCACGTTGGCATGAGAAACCTTGACAAGCTTATTAAAGGAAATCATATCCTTGGAGTTAACGATGTCATATTTGATAAGGATAGACTTTGCAATGCTTGTCAAGGAGGTATACAGGTTGGAGGAAGACATCCCGTGAAGAACATCATGACCATGAGGAGGCCACTCGAGCTACTTCATATGGATCTTTTTGGTCCCAACGCCTACAAGAGTCTAGGTGGAAATTCTTTTGGTCTAGTTATAGTTGATGATTTTTCAAGATTTACGTGGGTGTTCTTTCTTAATGACAAGTCGCAGGTCCAGAAGATCTTCAGAAACTTCGCTAGGAAGGCCCAAAATCAGTTTGACGTGAAGATCAAGAAGGTTCGGAGTGACAACGGAATGGTGTTCAAGAACGCAAATGTGGACACCTTTCTTGACGAAGAAGGGATTTCACACGAGTTCTCGGCTACGTACACACCTCAACAAAATGGAGTTGTTGAGAGGAAGAACCGGACACTCATCAAAATGGCAAGAACGATGCTTGATGAATACAAGACGCTGAAGCACTTTTGGGCAGAAGCGGTTGAGACAGCTTGTCACGCAACAAATCGCTTGTATCTTCATAAGCTACTCGACAAGACGGCATACGAGCTCCTCACCGGTAACAAACCCCAAGTTGGATACTTTCGAGTATTCGGCTCAAAGTGCTACATTCTTGATAAGCATCATCGTTTAACGTTTGCTCCTAAATCTCATGAAGGTTTCCTACTTGGTTATGGCTCAAACTCTCACACTTACCGTGTCTACAACAATTTCACCCGAAAGGTTGAAGAGACGGTAGATGTGAAGTTTGATGAATCTAATGGCTCGCAAGTAGAGCAATTGCCAATTGATGTAGGAGACAAAGACCCTTCAGAAGCAATCCAAGACTTGTCCATTGGCAAAATTCGTCCAACGGAGGTGAAGGAGAGTACTTCATTCGTCCAAGTGGAAGCTTCTACTTCACGACAAAGTGAACCAAGAATTGACACGGAAGAATCCACAAGTGGGACACACCAAGATGAAGAAAACGAGGAAATACATCAAGACGAACATCAACAACCTCCTTCTCCACCACGAAAAGAGAATGACAACGTCAACAATGAAGAAGACCAAGAAGAAGAACAAGATGAAGAAGATGTTCAACAAAGACCCAAGCAAAAGCTCTCACGAGTTCGAGCAAGAATTGCCAAAGATCATCCCGTCGAGCAAATCTTAAATGATATACAAACCGGGAGAATCACTCGCTCAAAGACTCGTTTAGCTAACTTTTGTGAAAACTATTCATTCATCTCTAGCATTGAACCTATGAAGGTTGAAGAAGCATTGGAAGATCCGGATTGGATAAACGCTATGCATGAAGAGCTACACAACTTTGAGAGAAACCAAGTTTGGACATTAGTTGAGAAGCCCGACAACAACCACAACATCATTGGTACCAAATGGGTGTTTCGCAACAAGCAAGATGAAGATGGACAAGTGGTTCGCAACAAAGCACGTCTCGTCACCCAAGGATACACACAAGTCGAAGGTATGGACTATGGTGAGACATATGCTCCCGTTGCTAGACTTGAGTCCATTCGCATCTTACTTGCCTATGCTAATCACCATAATATCACCTTGTACCAAATGCACATCAAAAGTGCTTTTCTAAATGGTGAAATAGAGGAGGAAGTTTATGTCAAACAACCTCCCGGTTTTATCAGTCCTAAGAAACCAAATCATGTTTGCAAACTTCACAAAGCTCTTTATGGTCTTAAACAAGCTCCTAGAGCATGGTATAAATGCTTGACCAAGTTCCTTACTACAAGTGGTTTTGAAATTGGTAAAATTGATTCTACTCTTTTTACTAAAAGGGTTAATGGAGAACTATTTGTATGCCAAATTTATGTTGATGATATCATATTTGGTTCAACTAACCCTCTCTTTAGTGAAAAGTTTGGAAAGCTAATGTCAGAGAAGTTTGAGATGTCTATGATGAGTGAACTCAAATTCTTTCTCGGTTTGCAAATTAAGCAAACTAAGGAAGGTACATTTGTCTCTCAAACAAAGTACACCAAGGACTTATTCAAGAAGTTCAATATGCAAGAATGCAAAGGTATGTCTACACCCATGCCTACTAGTGGACATAATGATTTAACCAAAGATTGTGAACGGTTGATCAAAAGGTTTATCGCTCTATGATTGGTTCATTGTTATACCTATGTGCTTCACGTCCCGATATTATGCTAAATGTGTGCATGTGTGCACGATATCAAGCTGCTCCTAAAGAATGTCATCTTAAGGCTGTGAAAAGGATAGTGAGATACTTAATCCATACACCAAACTTTGGCATTTGGTATCCTAAGAGATCTTCTTTTGATCTCGTTCGCTATTCCGACTCAGATTATGCCGGAGACAAGGTTGATAGAAAGTCCACTTCGGGTACTTGTCAATTTCTTGGTAGATCTCTTGTGTCTTGGTCTTCCAAGAAACAAAACTCGGTATCCTTATCCACCGCCGAAGCGGAATACATTGCCGCTAGTTCATGTTGTGCTCAATTACTTTGCATGACCCAAACTCTTAAAGATTATGGGATCTATGTGAAACATGTTCCACTACTTTGTGACAATGATAGTTCTATCAAAATTGGTCATAATCCTGTACAACATTCTCGAACTAAGCATATTGAAGTTCGTCATCATTTCATTCGAGATCATGTTGCTAAGGGTGACATTGATCTTAAGCATGTTCGCACCGATAAGCAATTAGCGGATATATTTACTAAACCTCTTGATGAGAAAGTGTTTTGCAGGTTGAGAGGAGAATTGAAAATCATTGATGCTTCTAACTTGGAGTAGAAACTCCATTGGATACATGCAAGACATGAGCTTATGATAATCCATGATATATCTCTTATGATAACTATCTTATGTCTTGGATATATTTGCACCTTGCATGTGTTGTCTAACCCATGTAGGTGCTTGGTCGAATCTAATTCCATGATATTGCGACTCACTCACATCTTGAGCAATCTCTACATCACCAAGACTCTATACAATGGTGGTTGAAGACAAGGAAGCACAAAACCATTCAAACATATCCTTTGACAAATTCTATGTTGAGATTCATGATTGTCATTTTTGGATACAGAAGTGCTCTTCCTTGCAAGAACTAACCCATGTAGGTAGATGAACTCAAACTCCAAGTGGTGCTCCCAACTCTTGATGAGCTACATCAACCTTGAGCACCCACACAAGTTCAACTACATGAGCAAGAACCACACCACCACCCAAGGTATGTTATTCCATCTTAGAGAAGCTTTACTCCAAGACATGAGTCAAAGAAACTCAACAAGATGTGAATACATCAAGATGCTTAAACGAAAAATGGTAACCCCATTTTGAGCTTAAGCGATGAGTATGACCTATGATCAAGTGTTCTCACTTGACTCCTAAGTCAATATACTCTAACATAGGTGACTATGTCACCGCCCAACTCTAGATGAAGTTCTCTTGTGTTCTTTTCTGTGTTATTGCATTTGTCTCATGCATGTTTATTTTCTTTCTCTTTTTCAAAAAAAAACTTCATCTAGATCTTTCAGTTTCTTCTCTTTTCTCTTTGTTTTTGTTCCGCATTTTCTGCATTTAATTCCTTGCAAATCCTTCAGGTAATTCATTGCAAATCTTTGTGAGATCCTACATGTCTAGTGAGCTGAGGTGACAAGTGTTTTTCTCTGTGTGAACTCGGTTTCACCGACTTGTAATTTTCGGTCCAACCGAATCTTTTTGGTGCCACCGAAACATACCACTCGGCGCCACCGACTTCGCAATAGGAAAAACAGTTTGCCACTTGTTCTATATTTCTTTTGATCCAGCTCTACTCAATGAATCTTGTCCTCTACAAGCATCACAGTTTTATCCATTGCTTTGTGCTGAGTCTCAAGGACCAAACCTATACGACGGATTCCAGAAAGCCCTTCTTGGAAATTGATGTCAAAGGGGGAGAGAGAGATCACATCAAAGCTTGTAGGAGAGAGAGATCACATCAAGGGAGAGAAAAAGTCTCAAGGACCAAACCTACAAGAGAGAAAGTATTAAGGGGGAGAGAGAGACTTCCAGGGGGAGAGAATACTCAAGGATCCCAGATGTCCCAGATGCTTGATGCTTGATGTTCAAGAGGAGAGATGTCACATGTCTTTTTAGGGGGAAAGACATGTTCATTTGTATCTCTCAGCTCTGATTTGCTGTTCCTTATCTTCTCCCAATATCCCATGTAAGATTCTGGGGGAGCAAGACACCTAAAGGAAAGAAATCAGTCAAATTCATTGCATATCTTTATTCTTGGGGACATGTTGAATCCAATGTGGTACCTTGTACTCACTCTCTACATGTCATCCCAGTCTTGGTATTCTTGTGGTTTCTTTTGTTTTCTCTGGCTAGTGGATGTACCTGTGTTATCTAACTTTGTTTGTGCAGGTTCATTCCATCCTAAGCCAACTCAAGACCACAAGGTAAGTATATGCATCAAAATCATGAGTATGAGGAGTTCTTGCTTATGTACATACTGTTTGCAAGAAGGACTCATGAGCATTAAGGTATTTTCCTTGATAATCTTTTGCTCTGATGCATATGGCCAAGATACATGTAACACATTGCCTACTCTGTCATGGTTATGCTCTCACATGCCTCTATATTTCATATTTACATGAGTGCATACATGTAGGGGGAGCCTATGCTTGTTACATGTCCTTCCAAAGCTTTACTTGTTGTTCTTTATATCTTTATCTAAAGCTTTGATGTATGTTGCCATCAATTACCAAAAAGGGGGAGATTGAAAGCACATGTGCTCCCTAGGTGGTTTTGATAATTGATGACAACATATCTCTTGTTGGACTAACATTTCTATCTAGCATGTTTCAGATAAGTTCAATAATGGAGTGGCATGGACTAAAGGTTGTGGGAACTCCTTCAAGATGCTAAGGACAAAGGATTGGCTAAAGCTTCAAGCTCAAGACTCTTCATTTTACATTTTAGTGACCCAAGATCACATTGAGTCCATAGGAAAAGCCAATACTATCAAGGAGGGATGAGGTGTTGCTTAATGAGCCTCTTGCTTCATGTTCTTAATGATATGCTCCAAAATCCTCAGCTACTTTCCCACTTCCACATATGACCTAAACCCAAAGCCAAACTCGGACCTACCGATTATTTCTATCCGGCGCCACCGAGTTTCACTTGTCATAGCCACTGCCAGAAACCCTAATCAGTTCGGTCACACCGATGGGATCTCGGTCTCACCGAGATGGGCTTGCAAACTCTCTGTTACCTATTGCAGTATTCTCGGTCCCACCGAGATATGCAATCGGTCCCACCGAGTTTGCTTGGCCAACTCTCCGTTTCACTTATTACCCAAATCAGTCCCACCGAGTTTGAGTAATCGGTCAAACTGAGTTTTGGATTTACCCTAACCCTAGCACATCGGTCCCACCGAGTTGATCCAGTCGGTCCCACCGAAAATCTCTAACGGTCACTAGGTTTACCTTTTCGGTCCGGCCGAGTTTGTTGATTCGGTCCCACCGAGATTGGTAAATTGTGTGTAACGGTTGGATTTTGTGTGGAGGCTATATATACCCCTCCACCTCCTCTTCATTCCTAGAGGGAGCCATCGGACTAAGCCAACACTTCCAGCATCCTATTTCTGAGAGAGAAGTACCTACTCATGTGTTGAGGCCAAGATATTCCATTCCTACCATATGAATCTTGATCTCTAGCTTTCCCCAAGTTGCTTTCCACTCAAACCTTCTTTCCACCAGATCCAAATCCTATGAGAGAGAGTTGAGTGTTGGGGAGACTATCATTTGAAGCACAAGAGCAAGGAGTTCATTACCTACACACCATTTGTTACTTCTTGGAGAGTGGTGTCTCCTAGATTGGCTAGGTGTTACTTGGGAGCCTCCGCAAGATTGTGGAGTTGAACCAAGGAGTTTGTAAGGGCAAGGAGATCGCCTACTTCATGAAGATCTACCGCTAGTGAGGCAAGTCCTTCGTGGGCGATGGCCATGGTGGGATAGACAAGGTTGCTTCTTCGTGGACCCTTCGTGGGTGGTTGCTTCTTCGTGGACCCTTCGTGGGTGGTTGCTTCTTCGTGGACCCTTCGTGGGTGGAGCCCTCCGTGGACTCGCGCAACCATTACCCTTCGTGGGTGGAGCCCTCCGTGGACTCGCGCAACCATTACCCTTCGTGGGTGGATCCCTCCATGGACTCGCGCAACCGTTACCCTTCGTGGGTTGAAGTCTCCATCGACGTGGATGTAGGATAGCACCACCTATCCGAACCACGGGAAAAACATCCGTGTCTCAAATTGCATTTGAATTCTCCAAACCCTTCTCCTTACATTCTTGCAAGTTGCATGCTTTACATTCCGCTGCTCATATACTTTTTGCATGCTTTCTTGATATGTATTGTGTATGTCGAAATTGTGCCTAAAACTCCACTCAAACGAAAAAGGCCTAAAAATTGCAACTTTAGAACTAAGTGTCTAATCACCCCCCCCCTCTAGACACATCTACTTCAAGATCCTACAGAGCTGAATTAGTAAATTCGGCCTCCGTCCCAGAACAGATGAGGAAATGGCATCCGTATCGCGCGTACATAACTATGCACTCAAAACCCCATGGGTACTGACAGAGGCATAACTCGCTCGCGATCCACAGTGCGGCTTGACCGACCCTGGGATTCACACACCTTTATTTTTTCTTTTTATTACGGGTTTTTTTCTCTTTTCGAGGTCTATGGGGATGACCCGTTTGCAGAACACACAAAGGAAGCAAGGAGCTCTGGCATACAAGGGAATCCCCAGGTGGTCTCTATAAAATGATTGCCATACTTGTTTTACATATCTGCACGGAGCTCGCCCTTGGTTGGGTCATGTTAAATAGCCTTACTTGCTTGTTACATTACTTGCACAAAGTTCGCCTCGACGTACTAATTACATCACGATTGTGAATAAATGGTGGCATCAGCTTATTACCTAATTTTCCTGTTTCCTCACCTTTGTATATATTACTCATTGCACACGTACATCATGGTACGTATTACTACGCCAGGGGCTTCATTACGCCCCGCATTACACCCCGCATTACGGCAATAAAAGTCTGACCACTCTTCAAGTATAGTTCGGCACCACGAACTTATAACATTATATGCATCAGCTCTGAATCATGTCTTTGGTCAATAGTTGGGTTGCCCGGCTCCTGTGCTTACTACCTTACGTTCCGCTATATAGGCTAGGGTACTAAAGGGAGAACTACTGCGATTCTGTCCTGGTTCTTCCGGACGAGCACCTCAGTAGAGAAAGCCGAAAACTGATTGTCATGATGCGTCGAGAGCTGGTCAGCTATTCGAGAGGTTCCAAATCGTTAGAGATTTTGTCCACTTCTTGCGAAGAATCGGTTCCTCCGATTAGGCGTGTACAAAGCCCCTAGTTTGGTCTTCCGAATACCAGGGGCTCCGCCATCTTTCTTAATTGTCAAACTCCTATGGCTAAGTGAGGGCGGTAATGGCCGCATAGTCTGATTGCCTTGTTCATTGCGTTAAACACCTCCTTTAAGGACCAGAATGTGGAGTAAAGAGTGTTTAGATTTATCCCGAATACCCCCATACTATCTACGTGGGGGCAGAAGCCGACGACTGGTCAACCCTCAGATTTCACAAACGGCCGCATAGGAGGTAAAATGTAAATCGCAAGCATTATAATGCATAACATCATTGTTCCATATTATAGGACAGGATAATACAAATGTTCTCATGGGAATATGACATCTGTCGGATTTCGGGTTCCAGCAGACCCTTGAGGTTCGAACACATGGGTGCGCGCGGAGATTTTGCCTTCTACCTACCTGCACCCCTCCGCTTCGCTAAGATCTAAGCTATGGAAAGAACATCACAAGAGACACAGGGTTTATACTGGTTCGGGCCACCGTTGTGGTCTAATACCCTACTCCAGTGTGTGGTGTGGTGGATTGCCTCTTGGGCTGATGATGATGAGAAATACAAGGAAGAACAGCCTCGCGAGGGTCTGTTCTTGGCTGGGGCGACGAACTGCTTGGAGGAGTTCAGTCACCCTTCTCTCTCTCTCTCTCTTCTCGATTGCGATCCGATCTTTCTACCCTGTGGGTGGCTAGTCCTATTTATAGGCAAAGGCCCTGGGCCTCTTCCCAAATATTGAGCGGGAAGGGCGCCAACAATTGGCCACTTTGAAGGGGAACATCTGGTACACTTATCCTGACTAAAGTTGGTCCTCGCCTGCCAAAGGCTCTGTTGGTGACGCTGGCTGGGGCTCCACAGTGACTTCCTCCCTGCCGTTGGACTGGTCTTGGTCTCGTTGCACCAAAATGGGTGCCTTTGCTTGATGCTCTCACCTGTGCTTGCTCCCTTTGCACCAAAGAGGAAAGGAGGACACCGCGCGGCTGGCGCCCGCCTGGCGCCTTTAGTCGTCATGGCTTGCGTCGCGGGCACCTCGTGAGGTACCCCGCCTTGATCTCTCCGCCTCCTCGCGGGCCAGCCTGATGAGGCCATGCCTGAGGAAGCTCCTTGTCGTCCGCCCTGCAAGGCTTGGCCCCTCGCGAGGGTCTTGGGTCTGTGTTGATGAAGATGGGCCGTGCTGGGCCCCCTTTTGATCCACGCCGCAAGCCGCAGGCAGGCAAGTCAGGGGACCCCCGTTCCCAGAACGCCGACAACATGCTTCTAACATTGCTCCGCCACAACGGAGAACACCTCCAGGACCCTATCAAAATGGAGCTCGGGTCGACGATGCTCCTTGCCCTCTAGCGGCCCCTCGGTCCTTAGCTTCTTGGCAACTAGCTTTGACCAATGCGTCTTGACGCGGGCAAAGGCCATACGCGCACCATTGATACAGACCGACCGCTTCACAGCTTCGAGCCACGGACAGGCACTTACAAGCCGCTTAACAAGTCTGAAGTAGCTGCTAGGTATAGGCTCAGCAAGCAACAGCCAGAATATCAGGTCCTTCATGGCTAGCTCTGCCGACCTGTGCAGCTCAACCAACTGCTTTAGCTGGTCGCTGAAGGGCAACGGATGTTCGGGTTCAAGATATTGGGACCAGAAGAGCTTCTCTGTAGACATCCCCTCTTCGGCTCTATAATGCTCGGCAGTATCTGATATACTGCGCGGCAGATCTGTAAACGCCCCTGGAAAACCAAAATTCGGATAAGTACAAGGAACATTTCTTCTACATACTTGCTTTGCATGGTGAAAGAATTACCCGCCGCAATCTCCTTGGCCGCCTGAATTTCCTGGAGGGCGTTCTGTGCTTCGGCTCGTGCATCCTGTGTGCTCTGGCGGGCCTTCGCTAGTTCGAACTCTTGTGCTTTACAATCGCGCTCCAAGGACTCAAATCTCTCGATCGCGCACTGGAGCTGTTGTTGTGCCTCGCCAACCTGGGCCTCGTGCTTCTCGCGCGTGGCCTTCTTGAGGGCTTCCACCTCGGTCGCGGCCCCTAATAAAGTTTACAACACCTTAGTCCGGACGGACTATTTGTTTTTTCTTAAAATGTACCCACAAGTTACTGCATACCTCGGCTATCCTCCAGCTGCTTCTTCACGAGGCCGAGCTCTTCCTCGGCCCGCTCCAGTTTCTGCTTCAGTCCGAAGACTTGCGCTGCATGACCAGTGGAAGCCTATAGCGATACCTGCTTATTCACACAGACAACTTATGTTAGACTCCTGCGATATTTCTTCTTGATCCTCTGTTCACCTTTTTCTTTCTGAACACAAAACAGAGCATCAGGGGCTACTGTCTATGGTGTGACATTCTTCCTACAAACGAATTACTTACCTCAAAGCCCGATAGAAGGCCAGTGCAGGCTTCGGGTCCGTTCTTTACGTACTGGACCTTCTCTATTATCGTGCCCATAAGGGCACGGTGTTCATCCACAATAGAGGCGCCTCGTAGTGCCTCCAGCATGTTATCCGGTGCTTCTAGTTGGATAGAGGTCACCGGCGGAACAGGCACATTTCCTCCTTTTGGGGCATGCCGTTCGCTGGACTCCGGAGCCGCATAGATCTCTGGAAACGGAATCTGACTCAGGTCCGAAGGGAACTCGGCCCCCGTCACCAGTCCCCATATTGGCTTTTTCCCCCATGTGTCCGGCGACTGAGGAATCACCCTAGGGCGCCACCCCGATGATCTCCGGAAGCACCCCTGCCCCAGTTGAGAAAGATCCTTTGCGACACCACCTCGTCATCACCCTTAGGAGAGACGGAATGAGCAGGTGGCAGAGACATGCTAGCCATCTCCTTTGAGTCTAGCGACCCCTCTGTCGAGGATCGCGGGGATCCATCACGTGTTGGACAGTAATAACAAGGTTTAAGGTATATCAATATTACAAACTAGGAAGGCTAGACGTTTTTGGATTCTGGTACTTACGAGGCGGCTCGTGGCTTGGTCTGGTGAGGTCGCTCCGGACTGCTATCAACATCCCACATGGAGTTATCCACGAGGGAGCCTCTAACCCTCTTAGGCGCTTTCGCCTCCGGATTTGTGGGGGCCGCTCTCTTCTTCCTCCCCACTTTAGGTGATGAGTCGCTCTCTTCTTCCTCTTCATCGTCATCGTCAGGAGACGAAGAGGAAGTCACTTCTTCGGACATCACGTCTGGAGCGCCTTTTTGGTGAGGGCCCTTCTTGGCCCCTTTGGTCACTTTCTTGGTCGTCTTCTATGGCACCTCATAAGGTGCTGGAAAAAGCATTTTCGTTAGTAATGAGAATTTTTGGTCTTCGAGCAGCGGAGCCGGGCAGTTAATCCCCTCAGCTATCTTGATCCAGGCTTGAAAACACAGGTAGGAAAGCTTAGGCTTTTTCTCAAAATATGCTAGTAAAGGGGACGCCTTGAAAACATTAAAAGAACTCACCGGGTTAGCCTGGCGTTTTAAGCTAAGCCCGCAATCTTCGGTCGTGGGCGGTGGCGTCTCGCCGGCCTTGAAGAGCACTTTCCAGATTTCTTCATGTATCATGCCAAAGAGCTCTAGTAGCATCTGGTGCTTGGCCGGATCGTACTCCCGCAGATAGCAAGTCCGGCGTTGGCACGGAAGGACCCGACGAATGAGCATGACCTGGACCACATTGACGAGCTTGATCTTACTATCTATCATGTTCTGGACGCACGTCTGGAGCCCAGTCAGCTTGTCTGAAGGACCCCAGGTTAGGCCTCTCTCTTGCCAGGAGGTGAGCCGCATAGGGATTCTGGATCAGAATTCGGGGGCCGCCACCCAGTAAGTGTCACGCGACTTGGTGATATAGAACCACCCGGATTTCCACCCTTTCACCGTCTCAGCGAATGAGCCTTCAGGCCAGGTAACATTGGGCATCTTGCCCACCATGGCGCCTCCGCACTCTACTTGTTGGCCGCTCACCACCTTTGGCTTCACATTGAAGGTCTTCAGCCTTAGGCCAAAATGAGGCACGATGCGAAGAAAGGCCTCGCACACAACAATGAATGCCGGGATGTTGAGGATGAAGTTGGGGGCTAGGTCATGGAAGTCTAGCCCGTAGTAAAACATTAGTCCACGAACGAAGGGATGAAGAGGGAAGCCCAGCCCATGGACGAAATATGTGAGAAACACAACCCTCTCGTGGGGCTCTAGAGTAGGGACGATCTGTCCCTTGGCCAGGAGTCGGTGAGCGATCTCCTTGGCCAGATATCTGGCCTCCCAGAGCGCCTTGATATCCCTCTTCTTGACAGAGGAGGCCATCCACTTACCCCCAGCTCCAGATCTGGACATCTTTGGAGTGCTTTCTCGGAGGAGAGAAAAGCTAAAGGTTGGGCGCTGGAGCTCAGGGACGGAAGGACTAAGGAGGAGCCGAGATGTGGGTGAAGAAATGGAATCCTTATCCCCTTATAAAGGCCATGAATGTCAAGCGTCTCCCCACTCACCTTAAACTCGTCTATTCCCAAGGGTCGTGCAAACGGCACGGTTGGGTCCCCCACGCCCGTATTGATGAGAATCCCATAATAAGGGGACATGATCTCTGCTTCGACAAGACGTGCCAATGGCAACCGCATCTTGAAACATGGAGCGGCAGACGAAAAACGGTTCGAAATTATGACCGGACAGACATGAGGTCATCAGCAGATTAGACTCGTGTAAAAATATATTCTCTCTGCGGTTATGTATGGTGTGTGTGACAGGTCCGGATACTATCATCACATCCGAAGACTATCTTTAAGTTCGGATAGAAGGGAACCCGCCTTGCAATGCCGAAGACAATCTGCGCATCGGACTCCTCGTCATTGAAGCCAGGTTCAGGCGCTACTGAGGGAGTCATGGACTAAGGGGTCCTCGGGCGTCCGGCCTGTTATCCATGGGCTGGACTGATGGGGTATGAAGACATGAAGGCCGAAGACTGTACCTGTGTCTGGATTGGACTCTCCTTAGCGTGGAAGGCAAGCTTGGCGACCGACTATGAAGATTCCTTCTTAGGTAACCGATTCTATCTAAACCCTAGATCCCCCGGGTGTGTATATAAACCGAAGGGGTTAGTCCGGAAACGATATACTCATTACCATAGTCATACAGGCTAGGCTTCTAGGGTTTAGACATTATGATCTCGTGGTAGATCAACTCTTGTAACACTCATATTCATCAAGATCAATCAAACAGGACGTAGGGTATTACCTCCATAGAGAGGGCCCGAACCTGGATAAACATCGTGTCCCCCGTCTCCAGTTACCATCGATCCTAGACACACAGTTCGGGACCCTCTACCCAAGATCCACCAGTTTTGCACCGACAGTTCCCGTTTACGGTGGGTTGCCGGGGCCAGACACGTCCATTTTGCATCATGCTTTTATATCGATATTTATTGCATTATCGGCTATTATTACACATTATGTCACAATACTTATGTCTATTCTCTCTTATTTTACAAGGTTTACATAAAGAGGGAGAATGCCAGCAGCTGGGATTCTGGGCTAGAAAAGGAGAAAATATTAGAGACCTATTCTGCACAGCTTCAAAAGTCCTGAAACTTCACGGAAGTCATTTTCAGAATATATAAAAAATACTGAGTGCAAGAAGTTCCAGAGGGGGGCCACACCCTGCACACGAGGGTGGGGGCGCCCCTACCCCACCAGGCATGCCCCCTGCCTCGTGGCCCCCCTGGTGGCACTCCAATGCCCGTCTTCTTCTATATGGAGTCTTTCGCTGAGGAAAAAAAATCAAAAGCAAGCTTTTGGGACGAGACTCCGCCGCCACGAGGCAGCACCTCGGCGGAACCAATCTAGGGCTTTAGCGGAGCTATTCTGCCGGGGAAACTTCCCTCC